>NW_024884755.1:3103022-3185439 GCF_019232065.1 Centrocercus urophasianus | reverse complement strand
AAAAAAATAATAAAAAAAAAAAAAAAAAAAAAAAAAAAAAAAAAAGATCTTAGCAAAGGACTTAAACTGGTTTTAAAAGTGCCTTCAAGATGACGGATATGTATTTGTGATGCAGAAGGCAGAATCAACAGAGAGCCAAACAGTACAGCATAAAGACTTAATGAGACAGAAGACTGTCCCAACATTTGCAAGTTGTAGGGGCACACAGTCACCTGAGCCCCAGAATACCACAAAGACAGAAAAACAATGAGTAAACCATGAGGAGAATGTTGCAGGCTTTTAAATAATTCTTGCACTGCATAAAATGCACCAAATACACTCTGGGCTAGCAGGAATTTTGTGAGAGAAGAATATCTGCAACTTGCTCAAGCACATCTAAAGAGTAAAACTGAGGAAATGCCAATGAATTAATAGCATCTAAAGGAAATTGTAGGACACTAATAAGGGTCACTGGGTTCAGAATAGGGTAACTGACTCATACACAAATACACAGAATAAATCTGGAGGGAATGTTGCAATACTGGAATAAAGCATGCTGAACGTGAATAGAACTAAAGGGCTTTAAAATCAATAAAATACTTGCATTTCAAACATTCTTGGTACATATCAAAGAATTGAAAGAAAAATCTCAGGTTGATAAAAATGTTATCTTAGAAGTTTTGTGAATTTTACTAAAGTGTCTAGAATTTTGAAATGATCCAAATATAAACTTGAATAAACGGAGACAGAAGTATGGCAAAAAAATTACTCAAATTTTACGTGAAAAGTCTGCTTTCCATAATCTACAAAATGGAGTAAATTTATTCAGATAATCCATTTTCATTCAAAATGACATTCTATTAAGTACACAGAGAGATGATCTTAGTATGCCACTCCGAATAAATTGTATTCAAATAAGTATTTGATCTGAATATAAAAGTTACCATGTATAACCAGCCACAAACGGAATATTAACTTAGAACTTAGTAGAGTGTATGCCTTTAAAGAGAGTTCTGTTTGTTCCTATTGATGTATATTCCATCTCCTTGTAAAAGTAATGCCAAAGACTAAGGTCAGATTGTGATCTTACAACAACAACAAAAATGAAATATGATCCAGCTTCACACATACAGTCCCATTTAAGTCAGAATCCATTCTCTTTTCTTTAAAAATTCATAGATATGTACAATCATGACAAATTCTAGCCCTAGACATCACAACCCTAGTGACATCAAAGGAATTACCATGCTTTGTTCGTTTGAATATTAAAAATGAAAGTGTTTTTATATTTCTTTTGGATTGATCATATACTTCAGAAGAACTTCATGAGAAGGCATCATAGGTATTGTGAGAGATTTTTCATTTTCACCTTCAAGACTGGTCTGTTTTTCTTCAGCTCACATTTGGGAGAATGGATTTGGACTGTTGAAATCTTGGTAAGCACAGCTGCTATCTTTATCAAGTTGATCTAAATAATGTAATTATTTAGATGTAATATTTCTGTAAATATTAAAGTGTTCACCAGCAAGAGTAGGACAAAGAATTACTAAAGAAACTAAGAAGAATCTTAACTTGCCATAAACTGACTAATTAAATATATTTACAAACCAGTGGTTTCAAAAATTAAATGTGATTCAATCACAGCCATTTGAAGGATAAGAGAGCCTCATCTTTAGACAAATTAGATGGACTACTGGAACAGACTGTTAATCAAGAACTTGCATTTATCTCCAGCCAGCCACATCGCTTTTAGCATTTCTGATTGATGTGCTTCCCTTTCTGAAGTCAAATTCTCTGTCTCTGCTCAAGAAAAACATTTTTAAACACAAAAATCTCAAGCTAGCACTTGAGGAGCAAGTGTTTTAGTGACTCCAAAAATATCAGTTAAAGACATTTGAAAGAGAGAGAGAGACGAAGAGAGTGAGGTGGAGAGAGAAGAGATTCTACTTATAGAGAACATTAGGAAACATTCTCACAGCAGAAGAGAACTATTCTCATTCCCCCCAACCCCCCACCCCCCCCAAAAAAAAAAAGTAATAAGAAAAACTTATGAAGATTTTCCTTATCTCTGAAACACACAAAATTGGAACCAGATTCTAATCATTAATTATCTCTTATTGGTCAATCCCTAGGTAGTTCCAGCAAAAAAAGAAAAAAATAAAAAAGAAAAAAAAAAAAAATTTTCCAGATGCCAAAACATCAGTGATTGAAACAAATAATTTTCATTCTGAAATAAGTTTTTTGCTTTACAAGTAAACAACTCCTATTTTGAATTTTTCCTAAATAAGAGAAGTAAGACTAAAATGTTAGATACACAATTCTTCAATTTAATTGACATTGAGCAAGGCATCAAAAGGTTGAAGTAATTTTTGTTACAAATTTATTCCTCAAAAACTCTTCTACCCCTACTTCCACTAAACATTCTGATAACAAAGATGACAGAACAGAAACTATGCCAGAAAATCATAGAACATCCTGGAGTGGAAGGTATGTACACACACACACACACACACACAGTCAAAGATCACCAAGTTCAACTCTCGGCTCCACACAGTATCACTCAAATTTAAAATCATTTTTCTGACTTAAAATGGATCCCTGTGAAACCCAACTAGTGACTGGCCACCTGCTAATAAATACTTCACCCGTGTCTTTTAATGGGGATATAAAATTTTATCAGGTGGATTTAAAAACCGTTATTTATTGACATTGTAACAAGATGTTCATAAAAAGAACTGCAAACACTGTACAAATAAATTTTAGAACAACCTCCATTAACATGATGCTTATTGCATGAATATGATCTGCGATTTATCATTTTTGTAGTTATTCAGAGGAAATACCTAGTTGGTGAAGAAAAATGGAAGATGTAAATCATATACTAGAACAACGTATTTTTTCAAAAGATGTGGAAAAAAAATCTAGGACTAATATTACAGAAAAAGAGAAATTTGGATTTCTTTACTATAAACCTACAGACGACTGTAAGTACATACACTCACTTTCCCACTGGTGAAGAAATACTATAAAGAGCACAAATCAAGTTTTCCTTTCCATTTTGTGTTATATCCCAAGATCAATAGTGTAAGTACTATTTTACATTATTATCCTAAGAAGAATTTACACTGTCTAGGGCATGGTATTTCCACACCAAAATGCTACGTAAAATAATCTACTTTTAGAACATGATAGAATTAATAGATCAACAAGTTATAAGTCTTCTAAGGGTCAATTAAAGACTTTTACCATAACGTATGATAAAAATATAAAATGAATATTTTCATAGGAAACACTGATGATTGGGAAGAGTAGTAGTCACTAGTCAAATGTAATCATTAGCAATGGAAAAGTACTGACTTCTAACATGTAATCTGACTTGGTAATTACTATTTCAGGTAGCAATCATTAAACAAGCAAAATAACTAGCCTGCAGTAGAGAGATAAATATCTATCTATACACAGTTCAGAAATACACAGTATGATATGCTGCATATTATTAGTTTTGTGTCCTTCAACAGAAACTAATACCTCAGAAATTTCTATTTCAACATGATCTCTGCAGCTCTAAATATGATCATGTTACTTTCCACGAGTGTCAGTTTTTCCTGACAATATTACGTTTTCTAACATTTAGTTTTCTAACATTTTTCCACTACTATCTGTGTAGATTAGAAAGGTTCTTAACTGTTATCTGTAATAGATTTTGCCTGTAGCAAAATTCATGCAGGCATAATAGAAGAACAAAGTGTACTGTGATGAAATTGCAACCATAATTTCCAGATGCCTGACATTTATTGCTTATTGCTATTAGAATTCAAGTGCCTATTTGTTTTGTACTTTGCTTTTATTCTTGCATCACAAATGTATAATGGAAAAAAGATATTTTAAATATTGGGTTAAGTATCACAGATCAACACGAAGCACCAACATAATCAATATTACTTAAACACACTCCTAGGCAATTAATTCTTAAGGAATCAAACTGTTGTACCACATCAAAATTTACAATACAATGAAGGTTGTTACATTCTTTATTGTTTAATTAAAAGCAACATTTAGCACACACTGTTCACGCATTATGACATAAAATATCCTGTTTATCAGTGAGATATACAAACAGCATTTACTGTACATTTTATTCACAACGTTAATTAGGCTTTATTTTTATATGCTCATCATATTATCAAACAAAAGAATCCAGAAATGCAGAGAAATGTGTTTTTGTATCCCAAGTGTCTGTAATACTTTCCTACCCAGTACAAAATAATTTCTATGTACAGTACTTCCATGCATGTGATACAGAGTCACAGTGATGGTATGCACACATGTTGGAAGACATGGCCACTACAGAAGGATATAGCATATGTGTTAAACCTTTAAAACTTAGGGAGAAGCACGTTATTTATGTAATAATGGTCTGATCTCCATGTATGGTCTGACTTCCACAGAGGAATGCAAGTGAAACAGCAGCAGACGAACGTAGTGGCAGGCCCACTACTCCTGTATGATAACTAGCACCTAATAGTTCATTGTAAACTCTTCTTGCCCTTGTGCAGAAGTGCATTCTATGATCAGCCTCACATTTTCATGCTCTCCTCTTGAGGTGCATGAGGGAGGAAGTACATTTTAAACACTAAACAAAGGAAAACAAACAACAGCAACACTTATAAGATAAAAATGGAACCACCAACACTAACATTCCTGGCTCTATTTTGAGCCCTCAAGATCACTGAACTTCAGCCATTTCTCACTTTAGTATCTGAAGCAAGGTCTATGAAAAAAGCTGTTCCAGAATCTTCAGGATATGAGGCCAGAAGTAGAGGCACCTTTACTAGTCCAATTTTCAGATGCTTTGATAGGGGTCAGTAAGGCACACGTGCATCGAAGTTATTTCAACAGCACCATGCTGATTTTGCCCTCAGGCTGTTTTGAGCCCACATTCTCTGAAACATATTCACCTTGAGTGAATATTCTGAAAGGCTACTGCTTTAAATAGAGGGCTTTTTTAGCCTTCTGAGTAGTATCGATTTTTCATCCCTTCATTGTCAGATTGTTTAGGAATGTTTGATGAAACAAATTCTCTTATACAGCACACCAGCAAACAAACTGCCCTACTCAAAAAACAAACAAACAAACAAACAAAAAACCAAAAATAAAACAAAAAGCCCTTGATCCTTCACAACATACTAAACAAGAAAAAATGAGGTGGAAGTTTCTTCCATTAGTTTTGCATTTTTCACATGCTTTGTGGAGAAAGCTAGGATTCTTTCGTCCACCATGGTGGACAAAACTGTAGTGCTGTGCTGATGATGCTACGCTCACTTTTTACAATAATTAAAATGTTCACTGATAGTTCTTATTAGAAAGAAATTTTTAAATAGACAAAATAGTTTAGTTTATTAATTCTTGAAGAAAGTACATATTTTGACTACACAAAGTAGCATTCTCTGCTACAGTAATCATCACTCAAATAGAATAAGAATTGTACTAATGAACACATTTTTTTGAATACCTGAATTATTTCCAAAATTTGGACATACCTATAATCAACATGCTCTTTGTCTGCATTCCTTTTGCAAAAGAAACTAAAACAATCATGTACTCCCTGATTCTTGTTAAGCTGTGGAGGTGTACCATGACAGCAAATCTGTAACACAGAAACAGATGTGCACAAACTCTCAAACTGTGGATGCCCAACTGGGGCATTTTCCATTGTTGCAATTTCTAGAGGGGCCAAACCCTTCACCTGGTACAGAAATTTCGTGTTTTTATAAAACCTCTTCAGTTCTATTATTATTTTGAGTACCAAATAAAAGAACTTCACATAGTCCATATTTGAGTCACTTCTTGTGAGGTGAACAGGAGTTCTAACCTTGGCCATGGACTGAGATATCCTATGGCTAACAAATGAAGTAGCACACTCCTTCAAAAAGTCAAGAGAAATCACGTTGCAGAAGCATAGTCAGTTAACAGTAATTTGCAAAGTGATTTTTAATAATTATTTTGTACAGGGGAGGTTTTATTCTACTTTAATATTCTATAATACATCCAGGGATATTTTGCTCCCCCTTTAAAAGAAACAGCACAGAAAAAGGGGGAAATAGAAAATAGCTCATAACATAAGCAGCAGCATTTATACATTTCTCAATTGTATGTTGCTTTTAAAAACATAATAAACTGGCTGTAGGAATCATTAATTCCTCGCAGATGGTTCTTTAAACCTGAGGTATGAGTATAGAAAGCTTCCTTTTCATAAACTTATTAGACCACATGTTAAGTTACAGCTAATTTACCAGTAGTACATAATGCCTCAGAAGTAAATTATTAAATGCTGGGTCCACTCTGTCACGTTCTACCAATGATACACTGTAGTTGTTTAGGTTGCTCCTATATGGATTCCATAAAACCTTGGCCAACCTACATATGTACTTTCCAATTTTTTTCTATCAGAAGGGTTTTCCTAACACCTAACCTGAACCTTCCCGGCTTCACTTGAAAGCCATCATTACCACTTCTTTCATTCCCAGTGGCAGCACAGCAGCCATTCAGATCAGCTCCTCAGTACCGCTCAGCTACCACACAGTAACCAAATCAGATCTCTCACTCAAACCAAGGCTGCAATCAGGAGAGCAGAGAGAATCCCCCACTGAGCAAATTCTCATGACTTTTAATCTTCACTTTGTTTTGCTTTTTTTTTTTTTTTCTCTCTCTTTTTTTCTTAAATTTAGCACTTCATTTATTTACTTTTAAGTTCTTTTAGGACTGCATAAGGACCAATACAAGCAACAATAGAAAGGGCTGAAGGACTCCTGGAATACTTGAAGAGCAATAGCAGACACCTGTATTCTTGCAGACTCTGCAGAGCACAGACACCAGCTCTACCACATCTGTTGTTAAAGCGCAAATAAAAGGACAGAGGAAAGGCTGGTTGAAAAAGTCAATAATTGCACATTGACTACTTCTATGCAAAAATTCAGAAATCACTGACAGCTCAGAAGCCTTAATCAATAATTACTGTTCCTGCAATCCCAGTCAGAAATATGCTTTTATACTCTTCAGTTACCAGTACATCAGGTTATGTTTTCACATCATAGCCCATTTCAGCTCCGTGTTGTATGCTAATATACATTCCTACCTCCATGACACACAACAGAAATTTAGGATCTTGTAAAAGGAAAGGCTATAGCCATTCCTTGACATAAATGCTTCGGCAAGATCTACTACTCTGAGTAGGGTCACAACGCAGACTGAAGGAGGAACAAAACTGTTACCAATAGTCATAAAATATGTTTTTATTTCAGCCCTGACTCCAATCTACAAAACAAACAAACTGCTCGACTACTTCATTTTTTTTTTAATTATTTTTATTTTTATTTATTTATTTTTTTTTAAAGAAACCTAGCTTCCATAGCTCGGTGGTAAAATAAGTAAAAGAATGTTTTTTATCTTTGTTTCTTTTAAAGATAAAGGTTTCTAACTTTCAGGCATATAGAATAAGCACTACGAGATGTAAATCTGAAAGATGCAAAGTGGCAAATAAGAATACAGTAATCAGCAGACATGGAGCTACATATTTTATAATTTGAGTAGATGGGAGCATGTGTATGACTGTATGCATATAAACCCTTATGATTTGAAAGTTAATTCTGCAGCATTGAAATCTGACTCATGAATTCCTAGATTTGATTGTGATAGAGATTGTCAGCCAGCACAGCTGATCCAGCACAGAGATAGAGATAAACCATGAAAAGGCCTGGCACAGCTCAGTTCCCTGCAGGACTGTGGGACTGGGGAATGAGTCACCATCTGGCAGTGGTATGATCTCAGAAGTTGCAGCGTATGTTGCCTATAATCTTCAAATCTATCGGCAATTCTAGAGTTCCAAAATACTGCAGTAGTGAACATTTTCAGACTTTTGTAGTATTTAAGTGGTTATTGTTTTCTTGTTTAGCCTTTTCCTTAAAAATCAGCAAGCAATCAGGTTTAGCCAAAATACCAACATAAAACAGTGAAAAAAAAAAAAAAAAAAAGAATCTGTTCTTCCTCTGCAAAAGAAAATGGAATTTGTGTCCATCTTTCAGACATGCCTTATTCCCAAAAATTTCTAATCCTTTTGTCCCAGAATCCATTAGTCAAACATCAGTTAACCTCTCACACAGAGCTCTACGCATTCCTTTTAGAAGGAAATCTGCCTTCCAGGATCTTCTGTGCTTTGTGGACTCAGTTTCCTTATAGTAGGAAATTGAGGGCTTAGGTTGGCATACTTTGGTGACAATGGTATTTTAAAGCCATGTCAGCTTCAAGCTCTTGAAAAGAAATAGGATAAAGAGAAAGCAAAGGCAATCAACTGAGAAAAAGCAGAAGCAGTAACTGCTGCCTCTAAGACTAGGGGGTTTAAAGAACAGTTGTGAAAGGAAATATGAACTCTTCTCCCTAAAGACGATGAAACGTGGAGGTGGGAGAGCACAGGAAAAAATAAAAAATCTTTGCGCTCTTTCTCCTCACTGCAAATCTTAGAGGATTCTCATGATATTTGCAACTCTGTTTTGAAGTTTCAATTTTTGGAGTCAAGAAAATCTCAACAAATATTTTAGAACCTCCTTAAGACACTACAAAAAACAGAAGGATTTAACCTTGTACATAATATTAAATTTCAACATTTGCTGATGTTCCACTTACTTTAAGGTATTACAGCTGTCTGATTCGCAGTGTTAGAAAAAGGCCTGCCTTAGCAAGAAAATTAAGAACCAAGGGAGATGTTTTATTGCTACTCTGTTCCTCTGGGGCTCTGTATGATTGGTCTTAAAAACCACAAGTATTAAGAGGTAAAATTAAAAGACATAAGTGAACTTTCAGACTAACTTTCAAGATCTGTTTCTTTTAGGGTGGCTTCAGACAGAACCACAGATAATGGGGAGGTTGGTGGTCCTGCGTGTTGCAGGGGGGTTGGAGATTCATGATCCTTGAAGTCCCTTCCAACCCTGGTCATTCTGTAATTCTGTAGCTTAGAACATTCTCACTGTTGTTTTTTACTCAGCACACAAAGTATATAAAGAGAAACAATGCATAAACAAAAATGTGGCCATGTGTTTTCAATGTTTTAACTCATTTGTGCAAAATCTGTAATGCCATGGCTCTTAAAAGGAAGATGCAAACAACAACATAACTAAAAATAAGAGAGTAGAAACGCAGCCTCATAGCTTAAAAAAAAACCACCTTCTTTGACAGAAATCAAATTTTAAAATTGACCAAATTTTAATAAAATTTTAAAAAGTCTTTTACAGGAAGTATGAAAAAATATAGATGCAAATATAAAAAAATAATTTATAGAAATCAACTTAGGCCATGGTCCAAGTATGTCTACAACATTCCTAGTTGATCCACTGCAATTCATGGTTTGCAACTCAACAACGTATCTGCTTCCATCCCCTCAGGTCAGCCTTGCTCAACATTCCCTAATTAGACCTCCCTCCATTCTTACCCAGTATTACAGGCCTAGGAGCACCATGCAACTCCTGCTGCTTTGCTCTGTTCCAGTGAAGCCAGTACTCTGCTTACTGCTCAGCCTTTGTGGGGTACGTTTCCACCCCAACGATTAGTGTATGAAGGCAAGCAGATCAAAAGTATCAACATGAATATAGATGCCTCTGGCCTGGCAGAAGCGCAGTGCAGATCCTGGAAAGAAATGGCGCTTTCTCTTCCACATCAATATATTTAATAGCAAGAATGCTTCACAACTTTCACGGCATTTGTAAATTACTAAATATTTTACAAGTAGTAACATTTCTCTTATCTGGATAATATTATACTACATTCCAGTTAAGAACCCAGGGAAGTGTGCACTTTTTTGTTCTTACTCCTTATGTGGCACCTCAAGCCAGAAGGCATGACAAGCAGAAAATATTTTTCAGCTTTCTTTACAATAAGAGAAATAATTCTTGGTATATAAGTGAAGTCCAACATTTTGAGATAAGCTTCTTTCCAGAAACTATCAGGTGTACCGTACAAAGCTCTCTCTGCAAATTAGAAAATGAATAAGGATCAAAAATCAACTTAATTTTCTGCACAGCAAAATTCTGCAGCTCAGTTAAAAGCTTCAGCTTTGTTAAGGCATGGTTGAAGGCCAAGGAGCAGTCTCCATTTATGTAAATATTAAACTTTTTAGAAAGACTGTGCACAACAACGGCGCATGCATTTTTCCCCCTTATTACATCATTGTTTGAAAAAAAAACAAAAAGAATTATAGTAAAGCAATTAGCACCATTACAGTAACATACTTGAACTGCAATATCACCAAGCTAAAATACAGGGCAAAAAACGTTCTTTCTAGATTCCGTTGAGAGTGCTGAAAGATCATATATTAATAGTATTTTTTCCTCCAACAAGCAGAGGTGAAATCTTCCTATTCTCCAAGTAGGTTTGTGCTGTGGTCATGTTTCATGGAAAACCCTCAGGTTTCCAGCCAGACTCTGCAGACTGTTCTGGTTTTAGTTGTCTTCAAATAGCACAGGAAAGTCAAAAGTTGCCAGAGAGAAGTTTTAGAAATATTCCATTCTTGCTCCTACGTCATGTGGCTGAAGTGAACGCCATTCCTCCACACCAAAGTGTTTCCACAAAGCAGCTCTGCTAACCTGGCAAAGCACAGGTCAGACCAAGTTTGGCCTTAGTACTGCATATACATACTAAGATGTTACCCAAAGCTGATCAGGCAACTTCAGTGCCACAAAATTTTTTTCATAAAAGAAGTCAGCTCAGCTCTAGGCGAACTCTACTCATACACAACACACTCAGGAAAAAGTGCATGATGAAAAGCACCGAAGGAATAAAATTCAGTAATGTACTCAATAGACTAGTGATTTTTCATCCAGTCAGTTACCAACACTCAAAACCAATAGTGTTTCCTTTCTCTCCACATTTTTTTTTTTAATTTAAAAAACAGAACTCCCAGTGAAACAAAGGTTCATTCCCTGACTAGCAAATCACAGTTATTAAGCTATGATGTCTTTCTTTAAAACCAATTTTAAATCAAAGATCATGTACCACTGCCACTTACACAAGGTTGCTCATAATTGCTCCATGCAATGCTTTGATTAATTAAATCACACTAGAGATTGTTTCTTAGTAACACACCTGGTACGCTCTTTGTTGTTGCTGCTCATTAAAACACTGTGTTTCATGCAGGAAAGCAGCATGAAAGGATATTAATCAGCTAAATTGCCATTAAGAGTCATATCAATATTTGCTGCACACTGATTGTTTTTCTAAATCTTCAACAAAGGACATTTCACTGAAATCTCAGGTTGCTAACTAACCATATGACAGTGAAGTCAAATTAAAATGCTTTATTTTCTCTGAAAAAAAAAAAAAAAAAAAAAAAAAAAGAAATGAAAACTGTTAGAAACTAAAGGGCAAAAACAGAAACAGGATTTTGTTATTTATTTTGGTCAGCTACTGTAAAATAAGGGTGGCATATTGAATAAACTAAACTTAATATATAAGTATATATGTAGAATATATACATTAAAAACAAACAAAACCCGGCTCTCATTAATGTTGGTACAGTTCCCTAAGCAGAAAAGGTTCCACTTTGTAATGTAGAATTGGTAATTAGGCTCAGTTTCAGAATCAGAGCTGAAAAAGCGCCCAGGGAATCAAACATTACTTTTCATTATTGATGTGAAAGGGAAAATGTTCCTAAATGTTTCTCATACCTAGCAATGTTGTTTTTATGTATGATAGGCAAACGCTGCTAAGTTGAAGGTGAGCCAGTAAGAAAGGGAGTAGCTATAATGCTAGTTATTTCTGCTTTCTCTATGATTTGTTATAAGATTCTTAGTTTATTTAAGCCTCACATGCCAGCAAAAATGATTCTGTAGACATTTACTTTTTATGTGCTGCGTATTTTTTGTTGTAAAGCAGAATATGCATCATTTAAACTTTCTCACTGTCAGCACTATCTCCTATTACCAGAGGGCTTACAGATTCAGGTTGCGCTGCGCCTAGAAATGACTCCCAGCTATGGAGCAGCAAGGAAAAATCTAGATTTATGCTTGTGCACTGGACATTCAATGACACACCTTTGCTTCCCACGCACTTCCATGTCAGACGCGACTCAGTCTGATCACCCCTCTGCTGCCATCTGTTACACAGCAGCAAAATACGACAGAATACTGGTGGGAAGGTTCTGCTTCTACAGCCATACCACCAACATCCCTCTGACACTGGGGGCTGTCATAGTAAAATAGGAGGCATTACGTTCAGAGTAGCTCTCATATTTTCCTCTTGAGTTCAGTCCTGACCACTATAAATGTTTCTAAGCTGATGAGCAACTGCACCAGATGAGATTGATTTTTGTCATTCCCTAAGGAATAACAATTGCTTTTCTCCAGAATAAGTTCACAGTCACCTTATGGACTTGAACTGTCTTTAATTCAGATAATCTCTCATTTCCTCTCCTTGTGAAATTTAAACAAGAAAATCACAAGAATCTGAGAAATACTTGGACCTAACATTTTCACTGGTACTCTAATGCCAACAGGATTTTTTATCATATTTGTATTCAAGTAGATGTGAAAAGTTCAAATAGAAGAGGAAGGAGGGTTGTTTGCTTGAATTAAAGAACCAAGATCTGAATTCTTCAATAGTACCTTAAATAATCCCAAACAACTGATGCCCTCCAGGAATGACTTTTTCCTTTGGGATCATACTTTACCACAGTTAGTTTTCTTTGTTTCTTTGGAGAAAAGACAACTGTAAAGAGGTGTCCTACATAACAGTAAGGAAAGCTTTATTCTAGATGGATTCTCATTGGTTTTTAAGCGCACTTTTCAGAGCTGTTCAACCTCAGAACTTTAGGCTTCGAACTTCGTAAAATAACAGCACAAGGAATAACAAAATAATGAAATAAATGGGGTGGTACTTCAGCACAGCCTTGCTCAAAGTGCTAAAACTCTACGCTTCCCAAAGGGGAAGAACTGTTTGCTAACCTTCATGGAGAATTGCTGTTCTCATCTACTTTCTTGAGCACAGTCACTGGTCTTGAAAACTGCATTCATTTTCTGGTACTTAAAGTTTTCATAAATGATCCAAGCATCTTTTTAAACGTACAATAAAAATTATGTACTTATATAAATATAATAATATGAGAAAAACCAGAAACTATGAGATTTTATATAAACCATACAGAAAATATCTGTCATTAGTAGCAGTCTCTCCTTACTTTCTTACACATATCAGTTTGTCCTACCTACTTGTTTACAAGAAGCAAAGCCATTAAATGATGAAGCATGTTTGAATTAGGTCTTGGTATTTCTCTTGCTGAAAGACGTGATTGTGTCACTGACATCTATGAACCACAGTAAGGACTGAAAATTTGCCCTGACATGCAAATTTCCACTACCACTCCTGGAAAGTATTTTGAAGTATCTGCAAATTCTCACAATTACGATGATTTTACACTAAGAAACAAAACAGAAACAAACAAACAAAAGAAAAAACAACAACAAAGCCCAACAAAGAATACTCCTTTTTACTTTATATAGTAGAATAGAATTGATTAAGCAATCATTCAAGGTCCTTGGAACGTAAGAGACCCCCGTTGTACACAGCCATGTTATTACGTATTGTATTATGTACAAGATTCCGGTTTTAGTCAACAGTTATGATATTCATCATTTCATATGCAGCAGCAAATGTTATTTATATTAGGGTGACATTAGAAATGTGCAGCTTCTGCGTTCACATACTCTGTAAAACACCTCTAATAGAATAATGCAGCTCTCCAAGGTATTCTTTCCTTGGAGAAAGTATTTCTAGCCATATGGTTCACGTAAATCCAAACAGTCTCAGTGGAAGCTCTGCTGTAGAGCAAAGCAACGGAAAGACTGTATTACTCATTTTATTGTGTCCAAGATTTTCACCTTTTCTCAAAAATAATAATCATCATCAGTGACAGATTTTACTGCATTTCCTTCGCGAGACCTATCATCAATACACACCTAGAAACGCAATTCCCTGTTCCACCTACTGTGACTCCAAGAGAGAACACAGCATATTGCGCTCACACAGCACGAGGCCGGACTGGGAGAAGCACAAGGGACAAATTCAGGTGAACAGAAGGGAACTGCTTGTGTGTCCCATTGCCAGTACAGCTATTCTGTGTTTCCAGGAAGGCACAACATCTACAACGCACAATTGCAGTTTTTTTAAGAACATAACAGTGTTTAACAAATGACTCGTGTATCTAATTATTAATGCTAGTTTCAGATAAGAATCTCTAAAATGTACCCAAGTACTCTGAGGAAAATGAGATGATAATATATATCCATTAATTCATGAATTGTCAAAAGCATCTGACTTGCAAAATTCCATAAACGTTCGAAGAACAAGCAGTCAGCCTCCAGCCAACGAATGTTCATATGAGTAAAGAAAACTTCCTCAGTCACTTCAGATGTTTTGGAAACTCACCTTAGCTCATTTTATGGCATCATTTACAAAGATAGCCTGCCTTTCTGAGCTCCTGCACATTCATTATTTTTATGTTTTATACTCAATTTGTTACTGGCTTAACTGATTGAAATGATACTTACCTAAAGGCTCTGAACAAAATACAGCTTAAAAAAGTCTGAACAAAAAACAAGTGGGGGGTGGAAATAACAGCTTTGAAATGTTTTAACCCTCTTTTATTTATGGCTCAGTACTGCTCAGGGCTGCTATTAGTATTACAAAGCAACAATGCCTTGCATTTATTGATGTGGGGTTTATTACTACCAGTTTTTCTTATTATTCTCTATACCACAAATGAGTAAATCACAGCCAGTCAAATCAAGGTTAAATTCAAGATGATGCATTTTAACAAGATCCTGGAAATAAATAAATAAAAATAAAAATAACCTTCCATCTATGGAAAAGAGTTGCTAATTCATTGAATTTTGTGGGTTCCATGAACTGATAAGCTCTGCAGCTCAGGCAACACTGAAATTAAATTAGGTTTCAGAAATGAATATTTCATCTTTAAGATACTGTTGCTTGGAGACCTGGGAAAAAGAAGGGTGATTTAACACAAAGACATGGGAGTTAGTTACAAGGGGCATCATTTTCCACTCCGACAGGCTCTAGAACATACCATAAAATGCCCATAACAAAACACTATCTCACAAATGTAAAAGGATGTATGATGCATATTTTATCTCTTTTTTGGCCTGCCTGCTGTCAGCTCAAACATTTCCTTTTAACACCATTTAAAAAATAAGAATGATCATATTACATCCAACATAAAGGCACAATTACAGAAGTTATTCTATTAACTCTTCAGTTAAATATCTCCAGGCAGAAGAACTGTCCTAACCTTTCCTGTTCTTACCATTCCTTTCAGTAGTGATTTTTAGGCTTCTCCCTCTGTTGCCAGAACTCTTATTCAAGCATGTTGGTATTACTATGCATTCACTATACAAAGATTACCATCTTTCAAATGTCATTTCCCTGCATTGCATTATATTTAAAAAACAAGAGTACAAGTTCACGGCCTGTAAGCATGCCAAGAACAGAATAAAAAAAAAAAAATTCTGATGAATCAGAGATAAAAACAAAAAGATGAAGAAATAAATAAAAAAGCTAACATTTTTCTCATATTGTTCAATACCCTGGAAAGTATCCTGCATCTGTTGCAAGCATTAAACTTGGTGTTCCTCATAAGTGTCCTTTACTATGCCACTGTGATTTTATTTCCAGTTTGCAGCACACAATAGCTTGTTTTATGCAGAAAAAAAGAAATAGGAGAAATATGCTTTCCTGCAAATAATTTGTGCCCTTTGTATCATTTTGGGGATAAGCACTTTTTTTTTAAAAAAAAAAAAAAAAAAAAAAAAGTGTGGGAGCAAAGAAAAGACTAAAAGAATTACCATCCTCGGCTGCACATCTGAACCTGGGGTAGAAGGTGGATAAGCTATCTGTTCAAAGTGAGTGTCATCTTATGGGCTGCGTTTGATTATAGAATCAATCTTAGCTATCTAACTACATCATTTAAGAACGAAATTGAAGAAGGGAGGGGGCGGGAGGGAAGGGAAAGCACTTCTAAATTTAGAGTAGTGTGCTTCAGGAGTCTTATGGAGATGGAACTGAATACCTGCATTAATGGCAGTATGTTGTTTCCAAACTGCAAATGTAGCGAACTGATCACTACATAAGACAACCTCTTAGAATATATAACAAACAATCATTTTTCCTGGCAGAAGGTAACTTAATTTTTGCAAAATAAGATTTCAGCTGAAGAGAATTGAGGGACCAATACTGATGTGTGCATTTGCATGTACATTAGAAATCTCGTAATGTTTTTTTTCTGAATAGCTGCATTGAAGTTCCTCAGGGAATATGGCCATTTTCCCAGTCTGCTATTTTCTCTCCACATTAGACTCCAATTTAAGTTCTCCCAGAATGAGTTCTAACCCCTGTACGGTTGCTGTTGCTTGTTATAATTTATTCTCATTGTACACCCTGTACATTGGGCATCCCACTTCCTGTATCCTTCAGGCAGACAGAATTTAATGTTCTTGAAAGACAGCTGTAACTATTAGTAAAAGGCTAAAGACAATATTAGGAGGCATCAGTAACATTTCACACAAAGCCAAATCAACTGCAAAGATGAGATGGTGAAAAAAAAACCACAGCAAAAAATGTGTCATAATTCCCATATCTTTTTTCACATTTCTGCTGCCCTTCTGACACACAGGATATCTATCTAAAGCCAATATTAAATAACAGTGTGAACCATGCAGTATGTTTATAAACCAAGCTGAAATAAACATTAATATACAATACTTAAATGCCTGAATTTAGAACACATGCTGCCCATTTGATCTCCTGCTAGCTGCAGACACAGATGAACCCAAAAGAAACTTTCAGATCAGTCCTAGTTTTTACTTAATTTGTGTGTTCACAGTACTTTGTGTGGATATATGCATGCACATAATTTTACTTACACCCTAAATCTTCACAGCTGATATATAAATATCCTAATATCTCTCCAGTTCTTGAGAAACATTGCTTCTAACACAGTATTGACTCAATCCATTCTGTAGGTGTTATCTCAAAACATTAAACTATTGTGATATGCCAACAAAAGCAACTGAAGACACAATTCCAGCATTAGACAGACTGTATTGAAACCAGCTGTCTCAGGGAGCCCAGATGGGATCTGTCAGTGCTTCTTTCTTATTCTTTTTCTTCTGCTGAAAACTGATAGGCAACTCCAGGCAAAAAGTGACCTGACATAACTCTACCCAGCCTTAGCTATAATTAAGCTACTAAATCAAAATAGTAGTTTACACTTTTATCAGTTTCAAATAGCAAATAAACATACGTTTTTAATAATAATAATAATCTACTACTTATAGCAAAAATAAACCCTCAGAATTTTATTTAGTTTCTATTCTTTCACTTTTGGATATTGTTTTTCCCCACTAACCAGAACAGAATTTTATCATAAATAGAAACCTAGGCTAGAAAGTCTATTTACTGGGGCTGCTGGCTTTCATCTCTTTTCCATGAACTACTGAAGCCACTAGAAATTGCTCTAAGTAGTCAGTATTCAGTCTTGCTTTGATATCATCCTTGGGGATGTGCAGTAGTGTAATAGGCTGCAATTCTTTTCCTTCTGATATGTCGTTATAATAGGAGATTTGACAGTGTAACTATTTCACAGTATATTTTTACTGCCACACTATTCTTATTTATTCTTACTTCTAGCAGTCTGTGAATGACAGTGTTCACACACTATTATGTCCATAGTAACTTCAACTCATAGACACAGTGGTTACACAGTTGTTCCTGATTTAGCCAAGTAACCTAGAATTACTGTGTCTACCTACTTTCTATTTTTTACCTTGAAATCTACTGGACTACATGTTCCAACTCAAGCCCACTAAACTTCTGGGCCTAATAGCAAAGGTTATGGACTGTTAGAATCAACAGCAAAACTCTCATCAGTTTCATCCGAGAGGTTCAGATGAATTTCTAGCACCTCTGTTGTACATAAATTATGTACTTACAGCTCAGTAAAAGGACAGTTCAAATTCAAACCTGCCCTGTAGCTCTTTATGTGGACCAGTTGGAGCAAGTCCAGAGGAAGGCACAGGAATGCTCAGTGGGATAGATCACCTCTCATGAAAAGAAAGGCTGAGAGCACTGTGGTTGTTCAACGTCACCCTAGAAGACCATATAGGGGCCTTACAGTACATAAAGAGAACTGGCAGGAAAGCTAAGGAAGGACTCCTCATCAGCATGGGTAGCAATAGGACAAGGAGTAGTGGCTGTGAACTGAAGAGAGTATATTTAAGTTCTCCACTTAGAGGGTGTTGGAATTGTTTGCCCAGAGAAGCTCTAGATGTCCCATCCCTGGAAGTGTTCAAATCCATGTTGGATGGGGCTTTGAGCAACATCACCTATACAGAGGTGTTCCTTTCCATGGCAGGGAGGTTGGAACTGGGTTATCTTTGAAGTCCTTTTCCAGTCCAACCCATTCTCCTTTCTCAGGTACGTAACAGTCAAAACGTACATAAACAGGCAAACCACAGCTTACTCTGCAGGACTACAAGTAAAAACATGAGAAAATTAACATACTAATGCTATAACAGTCTTTACAGTTAGGGGAGATGAACGGCATTACAACTAGAACCTATTATAAGACCTAAATATTATTCTTCAGATCCCTGATCCCTGACTTCTTCAAGGATCCATTTCCAGAATTGCATCCATTTCAGTGCACTGCTGTTATGATAAACTAACAAAAAGATCCCAGAGTTATGAAGTAAATGGTCTTCCCATCCACGCAATTTCCTGGGTATCCTAAAAGCTCCACACTGCTCTATGAAGGCTAAATAACGTTCAGATTCAGAAAACCTAGATTCATTTCTATAACCTGAAGTAGCTTTCATTAAGATACAGAAGACTTAGATACAAAGAGTTTTCTCTCACTTCTGCTTTTTCAATACAAAAATTTGCTGTGGATGTTTTCTCCCTTTCAACCTCATCCCCTTGACAGAAGTTGGTATTGAGATGTATGTTTTATGAGAACGTCTCATTTTCTGTCAAAATTTCAGTTTTTGCTGTTGAACAGATTGAAAGAGGTAGAACAGAAAAATAACTTCCTAGAAGAGCTTAGCTTGTTAACAATTAAAAATAGTAACATTGTTTATATCAATGACTAGTAAAAAAAAGATCCAATTTCTTAAGTTGTTCACCAATATATTCTCAGAAAAATATTTGTAAAAACATTTTATTTGCGAAGTGTAAAATATTGCAGATCAATTACTGAAATCAGCACAGCTTCCATCTGCTTTTGCTTACAGGGTTATAGTTTCACATTGCCTAGAAATTCCTCTCAGTGATGCTTAAATGAATTTTGTCGTTAAAAAAAATTGCCCTACATTGAGAAAAAGAGTTAGATCCAGTTTGTTGAGTCTGATTTGGCAGCAGCTAATATTTCTGGCTTTTGCCCAGCAAAATACTTCCTTGGTTCAGTTCGTAGCTTTGTTAAGCATCTATCTGAATATATAATTTGAGTACACACCAACTGGTGGATAAAATGGTAAAAAGCTGTTTTCTCATCTCAGCACTTGTTTCATAACTTTCCACAGAGATAAAAGTTTCCAGTACTCCATCATCTTTCTAGAGCTAAAAACTGGTAAAGAAGCATATCCCACTTTCTACCTCCTCAGGTTCTGGAAACATCTCGTTGATTCTTTCACACGAGTCAGGCGTATTTAAGAACAAAGTAAGTTAAAGAAGAGTTTGTTTCTGTGACTCCTAAGGCGTATTTTATTACAGCACTTCTGTTCCTAAGATAACTTTTGATAGAAATGGACCAATGCTAGTTTCATTACAAACATAGCCACACAGATTCATATTCCTCCCCTTTCCAGGAAGGGCTGCTATGGGGCCTTCAGTTTATGCTAACGTGTCACCTGATGTTACAAATACTCCTGCACCACCCTGCACAGCTATACCACACAAATTACATTCCTACTTCACCAAATGCCCATCAGATCACTGATGCTAGGGAATATACTGGGGAGCTGAACTAACCAGGCTGGGAAACCTGCCATGTCTGGGAACAATACAGCATCATGATCATCTTTTCCTAAAAGGCCTTAATATTACATGCTATACTGTTGAGACCACTACTGTAATTACTGCTTTTCCTCCCAACACCTCCCAGTCCTAAAAAAGGATCCACCATTTTTGGTGACAGAGAACTGCCTGTTGCTGGCTTGATAGATGTTCTTGGAACAGATTTCTGTCTCATACCTCAGTAAATCTCAGAAACTAAAATGAATTCATAGAAAAACCTAATGTGACATAATGCAGTATGACTGATGAAATGCAGTATGCTGCAGTACTGCCCTTATATCTAGTCCTCTGGAAACAGCTCTGAAATTAATCTCTCTATGCTGGAAGAGGGGAAAAAATAAATGCACTTACTTCTCTTCTCATCTTCTTAGTAAACTGTATAAATAACTACCAGGACACCAAAGTGGTGAACTGTTATATAAAATGAAGCTGAAGCAGAATATGCTGCCAGCGAGGACAGGAAAATTGTTTTTTTTGTTTGTTTGTTTCAGTTTTTTTTCCACAGACAGGACAAACCTGCAGCATAAGGACCATGCCTCATGATTTGGGACCATTTAGATTTAGAGTGAGGTATAGGGTCACCTTAATTTTTAAAGGGACAGAGAACATTCCCAGATGAAAAATATTTACCCTGAATAAATCAGGCAAAGAAAAAGTACATTTAAAGATTGAATTGATTTCTTCTTAGGCTTGTCAGCATGTGTATACTTTTCTAGACTCCAAGACTAGGACAATAGAAAGCAATCAACTCTGCCTCACTTCTCTGTACAGTCATTTTCACCTTTAGATTACCAAGTAATCTCATCCATTATGAAAAGTTTCTACTTAAAAAAAAAAAAAAAAAAAAAAAAACCAAGAAAATAATTCTATTGATTGTAAGACTAATGCCTTTCCTACTAACTTCTAGAGTATGCCCAAATTTGACCAGACTTATTTCATGAGGATTTTGTGTTTGTTGTTTTTAACAGTATGATTAAGTTAGCATTAAATGACAAAGATATATGTCAACACCCTTTTTTCACATCAGCAGAAAGTAAAGGATGAGCAGAACACCAATCATTACCACAAAAAAGAGAAAGAGGGAGGAAGTTCAGGTCCCCAGGAATTCATATTTTGGATTTTATAGAAGGGAAAAATTTGAGGACAATTATCAAAATTCATGCATATTTCTGGAGTAATTAATACATGATTAGGTAGCAATTAAGGTTGATTTGACATAGCTAATTTAAAGCTTGAAAAACAGAGGACACCTTGTGAAGCAAGCTCTGCAGCAGAAGAGCGAAAATACTTAAAGGAATCTAACAATCTAAAAAAGGTTACCTTTGATCTCACAAGTAAGATCTTCATAAATAACAAGTTGACAAACTTCAGTGTCTGAGGAGCATCAACAGGCACAAAGTAGTAAACGTTCCAGAGCCTCAGTGTCTTTTTGATAGTGAGGGGCCCAAAACTGAACACAGTACTCAAGGTGCAGCCTCACCAGAACTGAGAACAGAGGGATGATTACCTCCCTATTCCTGCTGGCCACACTGCTTCTAATGCAGGCCAGGATGCCATTGGCCCTCTTGGCCACCTGGGCAACGGGATGCAGTGTTAAAACTCATATATATTTGCAAAACAAGAAAACTAATGCAGCTAACTTTAAGTCAAACATGACTAAGGACTTAGCATCTCTAAAAGAAAGCTGTATATGTTTTGAGAGGCAGACCAAATATTTGTTTCCAAGTATAAGTGGGCTGGGAGGAGAGAAACAACACAACAAATACAGGGAAACATGGACTATTTTCTAATAGAATATTTTCCACAGGCTCAGTCTTTCCACCTTTCAAGATAAACCTCTCGACTTTGCTTTGACATTAATTTCTGATAAATGCCTCAGGTTTACCTTGGCATTTAACAAAGCAGCAGGAGACCATTATCCTGTGACAACGCTCTATTCCACAGATACTATCTCTTAATTGGAGAAAATTTCTCTTCATCTGAAAATATTTGGCAAGGTTCCCCATAAAAGCTATGGTATATGTAAGTTGCAAGCTTTAATAAGATGGGGAATAAAATACCCAGAGCAGATGTAAATCAAATCCCTCCTATCAAGTTGCAGAAAACAAGCCCATTGTTGCAGACACCATTGCTGTGAACCCCAGCTTTTAATTATTTATACAAATTACTCATGTGATAGGATATTCAGAAGGATGGTCAGTACTACATATAATGCAAATCATTTGTTTGCAAAGCAAAACAAACAGACACTAGTGCCATAGTTGTCAGAATTTCAAAAATTATTTTAATTGCTTTCACACATAAGTAACATCAGTTCAGCCTTCCTGTCATAAACAGAAGGAGAGACAACAGGAGGCTGGAGGGAGGTGGAACAAATCTAAAAGAGTTGACTTAGATTTGCAGGAGATTAATACTCTAGCTCCCAGGTGCTGTCATTA
Organism: Centrocercus urophasianus; assembly: GCF_019232065.1. Taxonomy (NCBI): domain Eukaryota; kingdom Metazoa; phylum Chordata; class Aves; order Galliformes; family Phasianidae; genus Centrocercus; species Centrocercus urophasianus. The sequence goes on along the minus strand of NW_024884755.1, from coordinate 3,162,898 downwards.
ATCTGCTTTGCCTCCACTTGGTTCTCAGCTAAGAACTTCATGTTTTACCTCTGCACTTGTGCTATACACAAAAAAGCCAATGTCAATTGTCCTGTCAATATGTTTAGCATCACAGCCAACACTGCCTGTACAATACAGCTGTACAACGTGGGGCAGCTTTAAGCTTTAAAATTTACACCAAGTTTCTTGATTCCACTGCTACATCTACCACCTCTAATGACAGTTCCATGCAGCAGTAGTCAATATAGTATCTTTTGCAGCATTAACGCTTTGTTCAGTTCCACCTAATACTTCTTTGCCTCCATTCAGTATCTTGGAATAACCTCACAATCACCTAGCATACATGGTCCTTCACCATTATTGTCTTCTGTGCAACTGGAGCCCCTTACCTATAGGGGCTTGAAAGGCACATGCTCTACTCAGTTATTTCTACCGAAGTGCACAGTCACATTCTGTCTGCTTGAGACCATTTTTAGTTTTCCCAAATACGCCTCAAGAGCCATTATCATGTTCTCTTTTTTTCTTCCACTCAAAATCACTAAAAAAATAAAAAATAAAAACAAAAACAACCCTACAACGTACATTAGTTTCTAAGCAGCCAATACCTTGGCTACTGCACTAGCAATTCTTATATAAAACCTCCATGCTGTTGTCCCTTCCCAAATCATCATCCATTTTTCCTGCTAATCCCAATCTTTTACAGGTTAACTAACTGTTTCCCAAGTGGTGGCTTATCAAATGCTCTACTGAAGTCCAGAAAATTAGATCTACTGCCTCTGTATTGTCTAGATTATCACATATCTTCAAGAGCAGCCTCTCTTACATTTCATTTAGGGAATGTGATTTTATCTGTGCTTACACGGAAAGCAAGATTTTACATCTGTGTTATTTCCTTCCATACTGAAAACCAACATACTTCAAAACACATGGATGATAATTAAGCATCTGCTCATCTACAATTCAAACACATCAGATTCTGAGCTGTGTTTTGATTTTAGAAAATAGTAAAATTTTACCCAATGTTTCCCAGAATTGAGGGTAAATTCCAGCCCCAGCAGTGGAGTTGGGGAAACACATCCCACAACAACAGATTCAATTATTGGAACAGAATCAGTTTTCATCTTATTCTCTTTTGCAATGTATATTTGAAAATCACTCAGAAACTAATGGATTTTAAGTTTACAAGAGTTGCAAAGGATGGCTGAGAAAGCATGCCTAAGTTCCAAGGACAAATTGTCCTTGGGATAGATACAGTATCCTGATGTAAAGGGATGGGTCTGACGACGATTATGCTCTTGCTATGCACCAAGTTTCACAAACTATCTGTGTTATATCTACACAGATTCAGCTTCTAGTTCCCCAGACCGGCCCCACTTGTTGGGACTAGATGAATCAGTGGGAAAAAAACTGCCATTCTCTTCTATTACAGCAACAAACCCCCCTGCCCATTCCTTTCTGCCATCAACTACAGCTCCCACTGAGAATGATAAGAAGGAATGTGAGGCACAACAAAAGCTACACAGCTGTGTGTGCACACTACTGCTCCCCTCTTATTTTGTTATGGAAAGCAATTTGATACTTGGCCTCACATTTAAAAGCAGCGACACTGATAGTGTAATAGGTTACTCTGTATCTTCTGATATCAGGGACAAGTAGGATACAAATGGAAGTAGATACACATGTTCTTCTGCAACTAGCAAGGCCCGCTGCTCCTGCAGCTAAAGCAGGGAATCCATCTGGATTAACGGCATTTTTAAATAGAGTGGAACTTTCATGTAGCCAGTCTGATACCTCACCACACATGCATACTGCTTTTCTGCTTTTCCTAACCTTTTCGCTGTTTTAAGAAAAAAAAAAAGTCTATCTTCTGTCTACCTGTCCTCCCATCTCATCCCCTCTCCTTCTTATAAAGAATACTTTGAGCTGGTTGCTCAGCTTATATTCTGATGAATTTGACTGTAAAATAAGAAAGGGATGATGCATACCCTGCTCCCATGTGTCGCTAAGATCTGTTAGCACTTCTCTCAGTCAGCCACACTTCTACATTAAAGCAGTACAGATATTACTAAACGCAATAAACTGTGCAATACTGTTAGACTGAGAGTGCCATGGACATGGTACTTTATAATGAATACATTCTATTCATAGCTACACTCTCAGAGACACCATTTCTCTATTTCAGTTATGTGTAACCATCTGGTTTAGTTAATGCTTGCCTTTTCAACAATACTGAAAAAAAAAAAAAAAAAAGAAAAGAAAATCATGCTTTGCTTACAGAAATTGGCAGATTTTTATTTGAGTGAGATTCTTCGAATTCTCTAACCCCCAAAATACTTAATTCTCAGTCACTTTATAAGCATTTAAAATTTGTGATATTGCCAATGCTGAGAGCACAACTTCAAAATAAGCACTATAAATCTGTGTTGCCACTGTGGGCATATGCAGCACAAACATCTTATCTAGACCAAAGTTTGTCGACTTAGCACATTGTACTTGATGATGTGTGTCACCTGTCTCTTGTTTGTCTATAGATTAGCACAAAAATGTCACTGCAAACTAAGTGAATAGGGCACAGACTAAGCACCTGCCACTTTTAAAACTCTTTAGAAGACTCTGTTGTTTATTTTGCAAGCACCCAGGGGTGCAGTCAAATAACTGCATTGAAACAAACAATACTGGTGATTATTAAGGAGGCTTTTCACATGAAAATTCACTTCAGAAAAAAAAAAAATGTTTTGCAGATGTAGAGAAGAAAACTGTATCACTAAGAATGACTCAAAATACTTTGGTGGACCAAAACACCTTTATTTTTCTCTTGGCAATCTGCCAAATTCACTGTCGGTTTGAAAAGAATTCTATAGCTGCAGGCTAAAGCAGAAACTGCAATGATTTAAAAGAGAATTGGCTACAGTAAGAATGATAATGCACCATATCGTTAAAATGCAACTGGCATCTTAGCCTCCCTACAGCTCTTGAAAATGTGCTTACTCCTCAACTATTTACCAAGAAAGGAGCAGAAACAATTGAAATCACACAATACAGAAAAAAGTGTTTAAAGAACTTAGAAAAGAAGTACACAGAGAATAATTTGCTGGCGGTGCTGTTAAAATAGTGATGCATTATACATGGCTAGATTACAAAGAAAGGCATATGGAAATATGTAAATTAATATAGCACCATATCCATTCATCTCAAACATATAGGCAAGAGAATTAATAATGAAGGTCCACTTACATTTCAGAATTAAAGCTTTATTTGCAGCTCATGGATTAAACATTTAAACATTGCAGGCCTGATAATATTCACATTCTAATGCTTGGAGGATCATCAACTATTCTCTAAATTGTTTGAGAAATTAGATTTTCAGTGTATTCGCATCAAAGTCTTGTATAGTGGCCTTTTCTGGAAGGCTGCTTTGCAAGATAGATTTACAGAAAATAGCTATAGTTTCAAGCGAAGGAAGGGTTCAGAAAGGCCTTCAGCAGTTTCAGATAGCAGACTTTGTTATTCAGATGCTGCTTACTCTAACAAGCTAATAATATGCAGGCTTGAGTCAGAAAACTGTGCAACTCTTTCTCAGGTTCACAGGGAAGAGTTTATTTATGACTAGATGCTTAACTTGCACACTGCTGGTAAGATTTCCCTCACAAAATTCGGTCTGACGGATTTCGTTTGTTCAGTGGTTGGGTCCAGCTTCACAATTAAATAGATCTGCTCCACTCAGCGTTTATAAATGACAGCAGGTGCCATAGCAACATGATTACAAGTTTCCATCAATTTGTAGAGCTGAGTAAATAATTATCAGTGAATAATTAACTAAGCAAAATTAGCCTCTTTTTCTGCTTCCAGCATGTCCACAAGCAGATTGTATTTTCTCAAACGTATTTCTTATTTAAACCACATGGAAACACTCCAGACCCCACAGAACCACATCTTCAACAAGCTCTAACGTCACATGAGATAGATTGCCACCTAAAAAAACACAAGCAGGACTTCCCACAGGAAGTGGGAAAAAGGCAGGACTGGGATGAGGGAAGTGTTTAGGTTTAAACATTTAAAATTTAATCATTTTCTCATAGAGGCAGAGTAGAGAGAGACAGTCACCTCCCTGCCCCTCTCTTCTGATGGATCGCAGGATATCATTTGCTTCCTGAGCTGCAAAAGCACACTGTTGGCTCATGTTACGTTTTTCATTCATCAGGACCCCCAGGTCCTTCTCTTCAGGGCTGCTCTCAAGGACTGCTCCTTCCAGTCCCCATATATATGCCTGGGATTCCTCTGTGCCAAGTGCAAAACCTTGCACTTCACTGTGTTGAATGTCATTAGATTCATTCAGGCCCACCTTTTGAGCCTGTTGAGGTTCCTCTGAATGGCATCCCTTACTTCCACTTTGTCAACCACATCACTCAACTTGGTGTCATCAGCAAGCTAGCTGAGCTAATTGTGCACTCAATTCCATCATATGGAATTGATAAAGATGTTAAAGAACACTGGTCCCCAGACCCCTGAGGGACATCACTCATTACCAGCCTCCACCTGGCCACAGAACCATTAACCACCAACCTCTGTCTGCAGCCTTTCAACCAATTCCTTATTCATCAGATGGCCCACCCATCAAATCCACATCCCTCAATTTGGAGATAAGAATATGGTGAGGACCATGTCAAAGGCCTTGCTCAAGTCCAAGTAAGTGACATCAGTCGCCTTCTCTTTGTCCGCCAATTCTGTCACTGTCGTCTACAATGCCATTATTATTTGCACAATCACTCCTTTTTGTTTTGAGGAAACACTCAGTGCTCTTCAATTTGTCAGTACAGCTAAAAGAATGAAGAATACACCAAAAGCCAGTGAAGTACTTCACGACCTCCTGAAGAGATATAGCAAAAAAATTCTGGATTTGAAAAAGGAACTGGAGGAAGAGTCTTTGAAGACTCAAATTCATGCAATGGGAAAAGATCGGTTGGTCCATGTGTTGGAAGAAAAAAAAAAAACTCTTCAAAAAGTGCAGGAGGATAGGAGACAAAACTTAACTAAATGCTGGAAACTTCTGCCTCATTCACATCAGAACAGAATGCTAAAGCCAAGAGAAGAGGGATTGTTATGTGAGTTCCTGATAAAATAAACCAGGAAAATGTGAACTATTTTGAAGACTTTGAAAAAGCAACATTAATGACAAGAAAAAAAAATAAATAAAGAAAATGTCTCCATGATTGCTACCAGAAGCAGAGGACTCTATGTTAATAGAGAATTCTGAACATGACAACCAGAATTTTACTGTTACTGATAAAATTCAAGGCTCGGAATGGATTGATAAATCTAACATAAACTGGGCTCAGAGAGACTTTGAGGAGTCTGTGCAACTCTGTGAAGCTTTAGCCATAGAAAATGATATTGCTGTGAGATCAATGTCTTGCAAGCTTGCTTTAATAAGTTAGTGTAGTTACTACCAGAAATTGAACAGTTGAAATCAGAAATAAATGAGATGAAGGAGAAATTAAAGATAGAAATGGATGAATGTGAAGCACTGGAAAAACAAACACAAAGAGATCATGAGGTACAACTAATGTGTGAAATTACCAGCCTAAAGAATACTGTTTCAAATGCTGAGGCATACAATGAAGAACTTGAGGCAGAAATGAAGTCCAAACTGGAACAAGTGAAAGAGACCAAAATAAAGATATTACAAAATTATGTGGAAGAACTACAGAAATCCAGAGTGGAAAAAAAGGACACATCTCTTTCAGCAGGAGATTCTGATAAACTAACTAAAATTCAACAGCTGAGTAAATCTGTCTTAGACAGTGAAACCGTAGCCGTGGATGCCAATAAAGAATCTGCTTTTCTCAGAGCAGAAAATTTGGAGTCAAAGGAGAGGATGAATGAACTCTTAAATAACCACAAGCAAAAGGATGTGCAACTTTATCAAAGCCAAAAAGAAGCAGGAAAACAAAAAAAAAACAAAAAAAAAAAAACAAGTTGCCTTGCAGAAAAAGTTGCAGTCTGTATTTCAAGAAAACACGAGGCTAAATTCATTGATGGAGGATAAAGTTCCGAAAGATTTTGTTTCTCCTCCAAACCTCAAAAAAAAAAAAAAGGCAGAACTAGAGAAAGCATTGAAAGAGAATGTGCTCCTAGGAAAAAAAAAAAAGCTATCAGAACTACACTCTCTACCAAACATTGTTGAGCCGAGAAAGATTCTTGAAAAACATGAGGAGTTATACTTACTGAAATTGGAATGAGAAAAGCTGCTCTCCGCAGCAGCTGATAATGAAGTTAAACTTAACTATATGACTGAGGAAATGGAAAAAAGAAAAAAGAAAAAAGAAAAAAAGGAGCTAGCAGATGTGCAGCCTAAATACGTAAACTCTGATCAGGAATATGGAATGCTTAAACAGCTCCATGAAGAACTAGAAAAAAAAATGTAGCTGTGTGAGAAAAGTATGTCTAAAGACACAGAAGAGTTTAACACAGCTTTGGATGAAATTAGAAATTAGATGAAATCAATTTGGATGAAATGTGAAATTAGAGCTCTCTAATAAAAGGAAAGAATTGGAAGATAAGACAGCAGAACACACACATCATCTTCATGTAGAAGAGCAGCTTGCTCAGGCTCATCTGAAGCTAAATGAAATGGAACAATTATAAAAGAGCAAGAATAGATTACGGAAGCAAGATTGGAAACTAAGGATTCAGAGCTCCAGGTAGTACTGCAGCAGCTTAGTGAATGCTGGGAAGAAATAAAAACTATCAGTCAGGAAAGACATCCCCTGAAATAAAGAGGAATCTCTCCAAGCTGAAACAGGCCATCTCAAAGACGGCATGAAAGTTCACTTACTATGCTCATCTCTTCGAGGCTGGTTAGAGCACAGCTTGAGTTGCAATCTGCCCAGTGGGCTACTTGGCACCGTGTGAGTAAAGCCTAAGATTACTAAAACTGTGGAAAGTACATTCCAATACCTGTCAGCCCTACCCAAATACACAGCTGTTAGTGCTTCTTGAGACAGCACCAGTTACTGCCTCGTCAAAGGGACCCAAAGCTTTCATTGTCAAAATGCTACTTTGCACTGCTTGGTAGAAACTTTTCCACCACTAGAAGTAGGGGTGTTCCACACTTCCCACTTAGCATATCTGATATGCAGAAATTGACTTCTACCAGGAAAGAAGCAACTTACAGCTAAAGAAATGAATATTTCTGAAGTCTTGACTAGCTTTCCAAAAACCATGTTTTCTTTCTACACACTCAAATTCCTTCTATACCGAACTGTAAACAGTTGCAGGAAATCTGTGAAATTAAGTCTATATGTATGAAATCTATATGTATGAAAAATAAAGATGAAGCAGTATAATATCCATTCTGCTTTAAAGCTTTTAGCCACGTCTGAAAACAGTGTTTCTGAAACCTTCAGTTAGCTGCTAATAATACTGAAACATTTCACTTTCCAAGAGAATTTTATAATACTACTGCTGAACTTTTTGCTCCAAGATCAATCAGGAAAAGCTGGACCAGCTGAAAGCTGGTAGCTTTCTGTTCCCTTCATTATCCCAAACGATAACTCTAGGCTTGATTTTTCTACCTAAGGACCCATTCCCATCCGGTAAAAAGAAGTTTCTGCCTTTCCACCTGTTTAGACCAGGAGGGAAGACTACACGGTATTTCGCTGATGATATTCCATCTCCTTCATATTGTCTGATTCCCCTTCAGACGGCCAGTCTATAATCCATCTGATTACATTCATGTTATCTGACAGATTAATCTGAGTGAATATTAACTCCCACTGACTCACTCAGGACAGGACAACAGCTGTTTGCTAAATGAACCACTGAAAACCAAGGCCACAACAGCCCTTTTGCCAGCTCTTAACAAGGTCTTCTCCAAGTCACTACTGCTCCTGAAAGGTTGCTCCACATCAGCATCTGGATCAGAGAATCCAGACAGGTTTCTCTAACGAATTGCCATAACTTTTACACAGTTTTAACATGTGTCACCTGTGTACCTTCTCCTTAGGCCTGCACCTGGAGCTAGCCCCAGGGCACAAGTGCACCGTTTGTAATAAAAGCAGTACTAACCAATCTTTTAAAGCATCTGTTGCATTACTACTTTTTTTCCTGGGGACAAATGAATGAAAACATTGGTGAACCTTTTCAGATGCCCTAGCATGCCAAGAATCTTGTGTCAGAAAGATCTAAGCCTTTCTAACAAACTGAGATCAACACAAAAACATTGGCTCACTGCTGCCACAAAAGTAAAAGCATTTTCCTCTCTATGGTGCAATGATCTGTCTGGCAGCATTTCTTCTAAAGAAGCACTTTCCACACAGCAGTGCAGCAAAACCTTAAGAACTCCAAAGAAAGGTCCATTTACTCACTATTGGTAATTTTTTCAGAAGGCCACAAATAATGACAAAGATCTATTGGGCTATGTAGAGTAGAACAAAGGAATCAGTACCCCAAAGAGTTCATTGCAGACAACGTATCAGGAAAGAAATCTTGGCCCACAAATAGGAAACAAAAGCATGGATTTCAGATGAAACTCTTTCCATAAACTTAATTTTGGTGCCTTAAACATACAGTTTGATCAGAATTTTTTTTCATTTAGTGCTTTTTTTTTTGTACTTTCTATGCAAATGTCCTTAAAAAAACATCCTAATTTGTTTTAAAGATCCATCAGAAACTATTCAGCATAGTTTTCTGAGAAGCAGTCTATTCCTTGTTAAAACAAAAAAAACAGTGAAGGAAAGTTAGAGGTGTGACAGGTTGGACTCTGATATTTCATACTGCATGCTCAACAGCAAATATTAAGAATCATTTCAAAACAAAAAATGTCCTAGGGTACTGTGCCATTTTATATGTCTGTAGGAAATAGGCCTATGATAAATTTAACTAGATATTACCACAGCTCCTCATAAAAAGCCTGAAACCACTCTCACCAGTGATAAAGAAGTACTTTTTATAAATACATCTTAACTATGAACATATTGGCCAGGATAACATCCGAAATCCAAATGTGTCATTGTAGATTGAGTCATTTTATGTCTTCACTTAGCTGTTAAAAAATGACACACACACACACACCAGAAAAAACCAACAACCAACTGTGAAAACTGGAGGGGAGGGGAGGAAGTGGAGAAGCAAAAACATGCTTAGAATAAGACAAATATGATTCAGAAACATAACCTGACCTCTGTGTTCACCTCTCTCTGGCAGCAGAAAAAAAGCAGACTTACACAATATAAGGAGACTTTCAAGTCTTCAGGCATCTGAAAATATCTGAAAAATGGTTCACGTCATCTGGAAGTATTATGCCAACACAGAAAAAAGATAATAGCATATCATCATTATCTACTGAACCTACATTTCAATTATGATTTTTAATTAGATGCCAGAGAAAAGTAGTAATATTTGCTGGCTTGAGTGCAGTCAGGCACATCTGGCTCTGACACTGACTTTCTGAACAACCTTTGACAAGTCCCTTAACCATTCCCAGCCTCAGTTTCTCAATTCATTAAGTAGGGCCTGTTTCACTTGGTTACATAATGGAGAAGCAGCTTATTCAACATTCATTAAAAATTCCAAAATTTGTGAATACCAACTGTTAAAATGCTAATGAGTTTTATTATTTTTGAAAACACTCCCTTCATGTCTTCATCTCCGCGCAAAAGATCACAATGAAAAAAAATAATAAAACCACAACTCAACACAGAACAAAACCAAACAAAAGCCCTCCTCACACCCCAAGCAAACCACACTGGACACACAGGCAGATATTTCTCCAGCTCCTACATAAAAGCAGAAGAGTAGTTCTTAGCATAATGTAACTTCCATAAGATGTAATTACAGACACAATGAAGAAGAAACCCCCACTAATTTTTTCCAGCTCTTCTCAGGGTCTGTCAAAATTGCTTGAAATAATTCCAGAAGGCATTTTTCATTATTCACTAGGCAAATATTTTTCAGTAGACAAATGTAGTTTGTAACTTCTACAGGCCTCTGCAGCAAATGCTGTAGTCATCTCTGGTATGTTTTTTTTTTTTTTCCCCCTCTACCTTTGTGATTTTCAGACTACAGAATGAAGTACTAGTCTCCAAAGAATGAAGATTAAAGCCCTCTTAACATCCCAGGAATCAGAATTAAGACAGGGTCATGTACACGTATATCCCCTTCAGCACCGCAAGAACCTCACAGTGAGGAGTACATTTGCTTCATAATCAAGAAATATCAGTATTAAATTCTAAAAGAGCCCTTATCAGTTTACCCGTGTACAGGATCTACACCCCAGACCACAGAAAATCATTACATGGTAGAAACAAAACCTCAAAATAGCACTGTCTGAAGGGGCTGGTTCTCAACCACAGAGCATCTTTCAGTGCCCTGAAAGTCAGGGCAGTCTTGCTCTGATCGTTTTACACTGCTAGTCATCCTGCTCTCTACTTGCCCATGCTTCATTTCCTTATGAAGTATCCCCTGGTTAGAGAATTATGCATCAAGAACCATCCACCAAGAGAGCAGAAGCTGGGCAATAAAGGACTGCCTTTATTGCACGAAGTTTGTACACACCCAAAGATATCCTGGAATAAAACATCGCAGACCCCATGATTTTTTATTTATTTAAATTTTTAAACTCATGACATTATATGTCTTGGTTTGAATAATGTCATGCCTTTGGCTGATCTAGCTCTTCTAGTACTCAGCTCTAAATACTCTGTTTTTAAAAGCGAGCCACTAGGCGAAGCTACAAAAGTCATTTTCACTATTTACAGTGTGTTCTGATGGACTTCTATAATTCCTCCCATGAGTTTGGGCATGAAGGCTGAAAGGAAGACTTGTAAAAAAAATCACATATCCTTAGAAAATTAAATGTAGCATTTGAGTATTATGAGGTCACAACTAATGCACCCATCAGCCTAATTCTCCTCCTTTTATGCTAGAATAAAGCAAAATTAGCCCCACAAAACACACTTAATACCAGCCTATGCTATCAACTTGCAATGTAATTGTTTTTTCCAGAAGAAATAGCTGTTTGCTCAACAATTCACTGGAAAAAAATGAAGACCATCTTATTCAAATGAGTGAAATGAAGATCAAAATACGCAGAACCGTAGATCAATTCAGTTGTGATGTTATAGCTAAATACATTTATGCCACAGAGTTTTATTATTTCAAATAACAACAAAGAGTCTGGACCTCTGTTGTGCCAGTAGAGTTTAGATCCCCATTAAATTCATAGAATATTCCCAGAATCAATACAAAATCAGTTTCAAACATCACTGTGCCTCTTAAAAAACTGCTGTCACCACTGTACACAAGTAGCATATGCATTTTTTGTGCTATGCATCAACACAGGCCTTTGTAGATGAGATCAACATGCAACCCAAAGTCTTAAAAAGAATCTGAGAGTATGTCAGCAGATGAAGATGCATTCCAATTTCACTTTCTCTTTCAACCTTCTTTACCCCAAGACAAGTATTCCAGATATATATGTAATGCAGAACAGTTAATACAGACAGAGAGAGATTGACATGGTACTTATCTAAACTGATACTGAGATTCCAGGATACCTATTGCACTCCAACTGATAGAAACTTCAGAAACTCTGAGTCAAAAATGACTTCACAAAAACACAACAGCACATCTCACCTTTGCCAATAGATACTGTGTAAGTTAGTTTATAGTACTGTGCCAAGGGCGTATCATCCAGACCTTTCTATTTCAGCTGAAAGAAAATCCACTATCTGATAAGCTAACATGATGAATGTTCCAAGGACTGCACAACTAAGTAGAAAACCGTAGAGTTTGTGAACCAAATCATTTGGTTTTTTTTTTTTTTTTTTTTTGTTTTCTGACATTTCCCCAAAGATATAATGCATTTTGCAAGTATTATAAACTTGTGCATACATATACATTCTCCTGCCTATTTAACATACTGTGAAAATTCTGAATAGCTGGAACATAAAATCTATAAAATGTGAGAAAGAAGAAAAATTACCATACCTGCTCTTAAGGAACATGAATCCAGTATTGTACAAACTGGATTTTAAGACATAATCTCAAAAAAACACTACTTAACAACAGCTTTCCAAACATATTCACTAACTTCAGAAGCTACACAAAATTGGAATAAGGTCTTGTATCATCTATTCATTTGTTCTCATTCTTCTAGCAATAAAGCATATACGATTCTATTGTGATAAGTACTGCACAGATATATCGACGCTACAAACCACCTAAACAGCCCAGGAGTTCTGTGTGCTTTGTACATATACAAGGAATAAAACCTACTAGCACTCCATTACTTGGCAAGAAATAGGGAGTATAAATTGATGTTATTTCTTTTTAAAATTTAAAGTAGCGATATAGAAATATTTCAAGATCTTCTAAGCTCCCTTCCCTCTGCCTTCCTTGGGAGAATTGTATGAAGCATGTACATAATTCCAAGCATCATTTCCACAGTCAAATTCTTTTGACAACAGAAAAAGTCTGTGTGACAAATAGACGAGTCGCTCATATTCTACCAACCAGCGATATGTTAAACAGATTGAGGAATATACTAAGTAGAATTCTAATCTCTAGATGCATTTCAGACAGTGACTTAAAATTAAGATTCTTTAAATCATAGACTTTTTGAACTTCAGCAATTACAGCGTCTTTAACATCAATGAAAAATGGACCACAAAAGATCTGTAGATCTGTAGCTACAGCTCCACACAGATAAGTATTAAAATAAATAATAATATGCAAGTGCTGCCACCCCACTGTGCTCTCACATCTAGCTGAACCAGCTTATCTAGGCCTATTTTAAACAGCTTTAAGATATATTGTGTTCTTTCAGAGGTCTGGACTGACAACAGAAAATGAAAAGAATCACAACTCCTGGAAGTGACTGCGCCTGTAACACTTCCACATACGAACAACCAACCCTCACAAAAAGCAACAATCCCCACAGCTGTTAAAAAAAAAAAAAAGAAAAAGAAAAAAAAAAAAACACAACAAAAACCATGCCATCACCACCAAAATAACCATAGCCTTCTAATACATACAGCTCAGATAAGAAAAAAAATACTTCAACAGACATACAGAAAAATAATGGAATGGTGACTGGAAAAGTCCACAGGTACTCTTAAGAATACCACCCATCAGAGGACAGATTCATCACACAGCAGACTTCATCACACACTCTAAAAAGCACTCAATCCACACTTTACTGCTGAAGCTTCTGCCAAATGTGCCACATCATTAAAGAAGTTTATCTAAACTCATGAAGAAATAGACAAACATGAAAGTTTGAGGCATACTGATTTATTGATAAGAGGCCGTAATAGTCTTTCACATCAGTGAGCAGTGTTGATGTGTAATGGTGTAATAGCAAAAAATGAAAAACTGAATTCTGAAGTTGAGAACTTAGAAATATAGTATAGAGGCTTAGAAAGAAGCATATCATCCTTCACAACACATTTGAAAACAGAAACCTTACCCAACAGAAGAGTTCAGCTGTGTACATTAACTGTTGCACACCAACACCATTTTATGCGTTTTCTTGCACCACAGTTCCACAGTTACTACCGATCAAAATTTTTTACTTTATGTTCATATTATTTACTTTTGAGTCATAGGATTGGTGTTCAGTTTCTATGGCTACAAACAAGGAGTCATTTCCAAGTATTATCATTTGTACCAAAGGGGAGGGCTAACAAAGTTTTTAATGAGAAAGAAATTCTGCTGAACAAGATTTTTGTATGCAGACAATCAACTACAAAAACAAGGGAGTCACATAACAGCACCCAAAAGCTCATCAGCAGCATTCTCTCACACATTATTTCATGCCTGGTGTAAGATCCCATTGAGAAGAAAAGATTGCTAGACAGTAAATCTCAAGTACCGCACAAAATTTAAGGATTGGTGTTTTCTTTATTTACCACCTCCAAAACTGACTTTCAAAAAGCATGCATGCATGCATACACACACACACACACACACACACACACACAAAAAAAAACCCACAAAAAAAAAAACCCACAGCAAAAATATAGCAGAAAAGGATAGCTATTGCTAGCTTCTAAGTGAACTATTAATAGTTCACTTTAAATATCAGAAAGATAAAGACAGATTATGTGAGTATTAAATGTTAACTTGTTACTAACTTTGGAAAAAGAAATACACAGAGCTTTGCAATTTAGAATAAACTTGAGAAATTTACCCTCTTCCCATATGAAAGGCTGAAGACAACAGTGCATATTATTCTAACCTTATTTTTTGGAAATCCTATTAGCAACTTGAAGACCATAAAAACTAATGGAAACGTAAGGAAAAACAAACATTGTCCTTCCTGTTTCCCCATGCTTGAGATGAAAGAAAAAAATTCAAGTTGAAACCAAAGATCAAATTAAGGTAGCCAGATGGCTAAGGAAGTAACAATAAGTGTTATTTCATCAAGTATAACTTACCTCATAGTCTACTGAACATTCAACAGAAGTTTCCCAGGAAGTGATAAAACTATCCACATATACTCCAGAAGACAGAAAATTCAAGATTCCAGTAATTTTATAACATTTAAGTTACAACATCGTTCTTTTTCCTTCAGCAAGTTATTAAAAAAAAGTACCCGCTGTATATAGAGGTACATCTTCTTGGGTAAGGCGTAACAAACCCACAAATGCTATTCCATATGCAAGCAGAGCTACTTTTAGGTAAAGACAGACAGTTACATATAATTAAGAGAAAATAAAAACTAAAAAGGAAATAAAACAAATAATATTGAATTTCACTATTTTATATATTGAACTATACCATTAAAAAAAAAAAAAAAAAAAAAAATCAAGAAAACTTACCTGTATCTTTACTCCGCATGTCCACTTCATTAATGTTGAAGAGCTAGAAGAACAGAAAATATTGTCTTCATGAAAGGCTTCATTACTACAATAATTGGCACTGAAGATACTCTTCAACAGGTGTAACTGTTCTGATGCTACGCTTACAAAGCCCTAACATGGGTCTACATGGCGAAAACACGCATCACAGCTTCTACAGAGAAATCACTACCTCTTTATTCTACTGGGGGAGGGAGGGGTTGGGGGGGGGGGGAAATAAATATATCTGCATGTGTTTCCAATAAGCTGCAATGTTATATCAGCCAACTCAAGGAGCCTGACATTGTTAGCTATCCTACCCTTACAACATACACTTTCAAGGGGGAAGGAGAGCAGGGAGTAAAGATTTGATGCAGCTGTGATCAACTCTTCAGCTGGTGGTTCCAGGCAATAATCAACAAAGTTCTAAGGCACTTTGTGTTTGATTAGAAATGTCACAATTCACACTCCTGAAGTGGTTTAAGATCTCCCAGCCAGGAACTTTCATTCCCAAGTCCCTATTCCAGTAGATCCTTATTTGAGATCAGCCACTGACGCTGTTCTAGCTTTGTGCTGAATTAGCTCTAGCCTGAAGCATGAAGACATAAAGCTGCAATGAGCACCTCAGTGCAAGATGAAACATGCACTGCAAGATGAGTCAACAGCAAAGTCACTAACAATGACTATGAAACTAAATTCCTAATTTCTTTCTAAGATACAACTAGATTCTACCTCAAACCCTAACTAGTTGGGAAACAAAAAAGTTAGATTATGGTGGATATTCTTCACAGCAGTAACTTCACTTCTCTGCAAAACAAGCTGAATTTCCAAACTCACACTAGAGAACCTTTAGCGCTGCATTACTGCAAATGTGCTTAAAACACAATTTAAAATCTTTGCAACCTCTTAGTGCTTGTTTTTATCCAAGTCCTTATCAATTAAGTACTGGTATTGAGGGTTGTAAAAAAGATTTAATGAAACATGGTCAATGGTTTTCTTCTTTTTTAATATATTCAATATCCAAAATGTCGAAAATCACTCCCTGAAATTAACCCATTCCCCTGTAATCAAATTTTTAGGTTACATTTAACAAATGACCCATTTCTCCTGAGAGGGTAATAAATATTCATGGTTTTCTTCCCTGCCCTGTGCAACTACTATCAGAAATCCATAAAACCAAAGAAAGTAGTGGGCATTTACTTAGAAACATGTACTTCATATGCTTAATTTCT
Source organism: Centrocercus urophasianus (assembly GCF_019232065.1). Taxonomy (NCBI): domain Eukaryota; kingdom Metazoa; phylum Chordata; class Aves; order Galliformes; family Phasianidae; genus Centrocercus; species Centrocercus urophasianus. The sequence goes on along the minus strand of NW_024884755.1, from coordinate 3,146,826 downwards.
TGCTTGTAACTGCAGTAACTCCTCCCTCCGTGCTAGTTCAATGGCTTACCTAACACAGGACAAACATTTCCAGATCTTTCTGACAGGAAATTGAATGCATACACATAGCTGAAGTGGCCTGCAGCAGTCATGGCTGCTGTCCCTCTTCCTTCAGGGTGTGGAGTATATTCTCTTCTCCTTAGGGCCCAGAGAAAACTCCCTCATATTTTCCACAAATAAACAGTTTGGCTGAAGGAAACCTTAAATACTTCTGGGGAAGGGGAATTCAGAGCCTCTCGGGGCAACCTTGTCTTGTGCCTCTCTTCTTCATCCCTTGCAGCCACTTCTCACACTGGTGCAAAAAACGCCAACGCAGCAAAGGAAGAATTATTACTTGTGAAAAGTGACCAGCTGAAGATATAGGCAGTGTACCCATCTGTGTGGTCATGCTGGTTTTGCACGCTGGCTCACGTGCACCATGGCAGTGGCCCAGGCTGCTCACGCTGCAGTGGTGCCTCAGGGACATTTCCCGCCCTGCAGTCTGCAAGCGGGACAAGGCTGAGGAGGCGGGAAAGCTGAGGGGCTGCTCCCTGTGCTCACGGACACACACCTCTTGCAGACCCGTCCCCCATCCTCCCACTATGCAACATCAGAAAATAACATAAAATCAGAGCGGGCACAAAGTCAATCCTGCGAAGGAAATCGCCATCTTGTCTCAGTGCAGGCTGCACACAGTGTGGCACACACAGCCTAATGCTGGTGTGCCGGAGCATTGCTCTGGAAAACTGTATGTCACATTGTTCATCCTGGTTACTCACTGAATTTATCTTCTTTCAGGTCACACAGGCTGAACAGTGTGCTGAGATTTATCAAGTTAGCTATTGTAGCTGGACACTTTCCATTCTCTCCATTAAGTCCATTTACATAAGAGTACATTAACTTATTTCTAGGCTTGCTGAGCACAAGGGTCCAGCTCTTTTTCTGATTTCCATCCAATGCTTTTATGCAGTTCGCCTGCAAACCCCAGTTGAGAGGCTTGTCTGTTTTTATTAAAATTCACATGTATCTCAATGGAAATGTCTGCATGACCAGTGCACCTCAGAGGATTTCTTTCAGCAAGCCACAGAGAACTGAGAAGGTGTTTTTTCTCCTGTCATTTCTAACTTGTTGCAATAACCCTCTTTATACAGTTTAACCATCTAATATCATCATTACAAAAGTTTTTGTTTTTGTAGTCACTCTGGACTGCTTAACCCACAACAAACATACAGATATGCATCTAATTTCTTACCATCACTGACTTATTCTTGATTAATGGAAATGAATTCTCCATGAATTCTAACATCATGCAAGTTTTGTTGAACAGATCTACAAAGTAATAGCAACAATAATTTGCAATGACATCTGGGTGGTTTTTTCTCATTATATAACATGTTGTTTACAGCAAAACACAGCAGACACGAACAATCAGTAAAAGCAATTAAAAAGTAACAGTAAACAAATGATTTGGTTCATGAGAAAGCCAAAAGTTCATGAGATACATACCTGAGTACAAGACTCAAACAATTCTGCCCATACAAAAATAAGAACCACCTGCATGTGCTGTATATGCTTTGTGAATGACAAAGATACAGCTATTAAGCATGGTTTACAGGCTATGCACCACACTATTCTTTAGCAAAAAAAAAGAAAAAAAAAAAGAAAAAAAGAAAAAAGCTAATTTAGTGTCTCAGCTAGTCCGCAGATGCTTTATTGTATCATGATCATTTAGATTCCACTTTTTTTCATGCCACACTTAGATTTTGTGAAAAATCAAGTTCCATTTACAGCAGCCATTGTTATCTCACAAAGTAGCACTTCATGCTACTAGTGATGTGTTACAGACTATTAACAGTAATTTAGTTTTAAATGCCAGTGCATGCCAAGTGTTTGGGATATGAATACTAACAAGTAGAAGTTACGCAGGTGTAGAAATAAAAAATAAAGTAAAAACCAGGAAACGAATGCCAGCTTTGTGACAAAGCACATGGAGGATAGGACTTGTCCCTTCCCATTTTAGCTGGCTAAACATAACTCCTTGTCCCACTCATCAGTGAAAATACAACCCCCTCCAGGAGTGCCTGAAGATCGATGATAGCACAGAGGTATTTATACCTCAATGTTGATTGTGGAGAGAAATTAAATAATAATTACTGGCAGTGCTTATCTGACAGATGAACAAGAACATAGCAACGGTGCATAAGTGATCCCCACAGCTATACATAGTCCTTCCAGGACAAGATGTCCCGTTCTATGGCCATACAGTGAGGTCTACAGCATGCTGAGATCTCTGCCTCCCAAACCGGGGATTTTCTCAGTCCTGGCACAACTTCTGTCTGTGCTTAACTGCTGCCTCTCATCATACACTTAGCTCATTGTAATTCTTTGTTAAAAGATCCATCTTTTTCTACCCTGTTGAAATCGTAGCTAAATGAGTTCATTATCCACATACGTGAGCATATGATAATAATTAATGAACAAAATATGCCAAATCAAATAAGCAGATTATGAGAGGTCTGTGGAGTATGAATGGTTGCACTTAAGGTTTTTTGTTTGTTTTTAATAAGCAGATGACTAAATAGTACAGAGAAGGATGGATGTTTGGGCTCTGATGGAAGACAACCTACCTGTGAAAAACACTTTCTCCAGCTCCTTTATGTATTCTCAAAACAAAAATGTGCTAAGAATTGCTTCACAAAGCCAGTCCCAGAAATCAAACAAGAAACTGTTTATTTTAATAAACACTGAATTGCTGTAATCAACTGATTTGGTTGGATAATACTGAATAGACAATGCCAATAACTGTGTATTGTCTCTCCTTGGTTCTTTTTCAATAAAAAAAGTGCCTCAAAGAGAGGTTTAAAACAGGCAAGGCAAAATTTTCCATGGAGAACTTCAGGGAGAAGATTAACTATTTGGCCTACATACCCCCATTTACTTTTAGCAAAGAAATTAAAAAAACAAACAAACAACAAATGAATAAAGAAGTGTGTGGGGTGGGGAAGATTACTTTTAGTAAAATGGCAATGCCTTTTGAGAGAATTTGCCAGCACTGAAATAGTTACTTTACTCTGGAATAATTCTTCACCTTTTTGTTCAATGTGAAATGCAAAAAAATTGATGCAAATATGAAGCAATGTGTCAGTTCTGCTAAATAAAAATGTGCACAGTAAAACTAAATCACATACATTGAAGTGTTATTTTGGTTTTATGGAAATGTAATCTGTGTTATGACATTTGCATTTCATATAACTGCTATGGATAAATAATCTTTCAGTGCATTGCATACCATTTTGTAACCAAAAAAAGTAATACTGTATCATCTGTTTCCACCTGTACCTTAAGAATATTCCATGACTAATGCACCCACATTAGTTGTATAAATTCACCCAAGAACCAATGAAAAGTATGGATACATTTAACAGAAAGATTTCTTTTTTTCTTTAGTACTATGTAGCTATTATAAGATATCATAGCTTGGTAGTAAATAAAAACTTACAGCTTCAAACAACAGAATATATGTGTGTGTTTGTATGTATCCTAAGAGTTCTGAATTTTATGTGAAAATTCAATACATCAATACAGGTTGCCAATATGGAGCTTAAACAGAACCATATGAAAATACATCTCCCACTGAATCTTCAAAATTCATATTTTCCTATTATAAACTAACTTCAGTTCTGCAACATATTGAGCACAAAAAAAAAAAAAAATCAACTTAAATACAAACACCACAAATTAAATACAGTATTTATCATGCTTTCACTTTTCCTTCTCTGTTCCTTGTGATTATCCGAAATACCCCCAAATCGTCAGTTCCCAACAAATCCCTTTGGATGCGTTTTTAACAAAGGGATCCTACATGACTTATCCAAGATTAGGCCCAGATTTAATAGCAGTAGTACAAACAACAAGACTGCAATTCACTCATTTTGGAAAATATTTGAAACCAGAGGAACTCCGTAGGAGTACAGAAAGCCATGTGCAAGAGTAGCCTTGGTGCTTCTCCCCCCATCCTTGAAATAACTTAAGCACAAGGATCAGGGTGGCTTGCAGTGGGGAAAAACAAAAACAGAAAAACAGTGTTCTTGGGCTCAGTTCAGTATTGTATGCCATTAGATGAAACAATACACTTCAGTAGTACCCCTCTGAGTTAGCAACTGACTTTTCATTACCTTTCACTGAGATTTGCACTGACAGGACTAAGGGACGTTTCAAAAAAAGATAAATCAGAGCCCAGAATACAGAATGCTGAAAATCAAACTAGCAAATGTACAGTTGTTTGATTATTTCTTAGTGTAGATAAGTAACAGCATCTTTAAGTGGGCTTGTTTCTTTCTTGGGGAAAGAAAATTAAAATGTTTTCCTATCAGTTGTGAAAAGCAGTGCAAACAAAAAGGAAAAAAAAAAAAAAGAAAGAAAGAAAGAAACCAGGGAGAGAGATGTGTGTTTGCTAGATTGTAGCTTCCTGCAGTGACATAGCTATGTTTGGGGTTCTTTTGTGTGCTAGGTTAGGAGTAGCAGCTTTTTAAGCTCAGATGTGTAAATGTCCCCATTTACAGCCTAGCTCTGCAAAAATAGATTTTCGTGCATATTGCAGTCAATATACACACACAAAAGAGAAAAGTGAAATAGAAAAAAAAATGTAATTCTCTTATTAGAAAACTGAGTACTTACCTTGTGATAGCAGCTGGAATGAAAATGGCTGAAAGCAATAAAAATCCATTTTACCATTTAGTACAGTTTGTCAGACTAGAGAAACGGGATTGAATTTCAAAGCCACAGGCAAGCTGGCAGAAATCTGTGGTTATGCAGTTGATAGGGTTTTTTTGTGTGTGTTTTTTTCTTTCCTTCTTATTTACAACTCTTTTGATAAGCCTTCAGCAAGTTACATAGGTTGTTCTAGTTGTATCTCCTTTGACTGGATTAGAATACTTGATGACAGTTTGGATAAGTTTGAGGCAGATGGTTCTTGACATTTTTCATGCCATCAGTTACAAACCATGCAAGGAAACTCTTTCATCCTTTGTTTATCCTTCACTTAGAAGCCACTATAGTAGATCGTTAAACTTTCATTTTTCACAGTGCTGATTAAGGCATACTACAAGGCAGATGTTATGCAGCACCATTTTTAACAATTTACATTTAGCACCAAAGCTGGCTTTGTACTTGTTCCAGTGGATCAATTCGCATTTCAAAAACTTCAAGGTCAACCTCCAAGCATTGCTACTCTGTTGAACAACTAAATGTTTCACAAAGTTTTCCCTTTTCAAGACTGTAGCACTTGAAAATATGTGCTGGCCATTCTGTTTACGTGTTTGTAACTGCCAAAATGAATACAAGTGCCTATTGTTCATCTCTGCCACAATTAAATGACCAATATAGTTCTATAAAATCGAAAGACTTAAAATAAATTGAATAAAAGATTACTGTTTCAACATAGAGGATGTCAGAAAAAATCCTCATTTTTTTCAGCATTTGGAAGTAACAAATAATTACTATTCAAGTGGCTTTAATTTACTTTCAGTCAGGCGGTAACATTCCATGGATAAAAATATTTACTGTTTTATTCACCTCTTTATGTGCATTCTTTATTTTATGATTATGTAAATTATATACTTTCTAGTACAAACTCTAATAATAGCTTTATGTAAACAAAAATGTGGAAAGTCACCTTTAGAACACAGTAGAGTAATGGCAATTATAATCACAAAAGGCAGTAAACAAAGTAATTCATGGCAACTTCATTTTTTGAGATCTGTGCTCTATAGGAAATGGAGTATTTGCAGAAATGTAAGAACACCTTTAAGTGATGTAACTCTTCCTTTTCTTCTGAAAATTATGAAGTTATTTGTCCTTTTTAAATGGAATTCATCTATAGTCAATAGCAGCAGCATTGGAATGGAAGGCTTTGTATTAATGAGTTTCGCCAATGGACAGTAAATTGAAAATAATTTTTTTCTTATGGAATTCAGACTCTAAACAATCAATATAATGTGTATGTCTGTGTTTAAAAATATGTATTCCTGAATTCCATGGCAGCTGGCCAATGTCAATTTTCAAGAATTTCAGTTGGAAAAATATAAATATTTCTATAAATTCTTTATAGATATTCTATGCTTCTCTCTCTCTGCTAAATTAAGTTGTAGTGACATCTTATTAATTATTATCGTCGTGAAGTTCTACAGCAAAGATTAGCAGATTGAATTATAATTTCATCCTCTGGTACCTCCTGATCCTCATCACACCCTTTTCTTATGCTCAATTTATTCTATTTTTTCCCTGAATCTGTGCCATAAGGACTTTTCTCCTGGTTCCTAAATCCCTCAAGACTTCCCATCTGTTACAACTACTTCACCCTATACATCTAAAACTATTTCATATCTGTATCTGTATTCTTTATTCTATTAAATTAACATTCAAAGTATTTCCCAAATTAAAAGTGCTTTTCCTCTGAGTAGTTCATGTGATGAATGACCAGCAGCTAATGAAATCCTGTTCCTGGGTAAACATCTATGTCATAGACATAACACTAGATACAAATCCATCACGAAAAATATTTTCTTTGATTCTATGAAATCTCTATTTCAGTAGTCCAGGGGAATGCTTTCTTTTCACTTGAAGAATTACAAACACTGTAACTGTCAGTCATGCTAATGAAAACATGGGCATACACAGATAACACATGGTCACAACTCTGCCACAGAAATTATCCTGGAAATCTCATAAAGAAAAGGCTACTGAATCTCAAAAAAGGATTGAAATAGTGCTGACTTGAGTTATGTATGTGTCTTAGATTTGATACGTTTCCTACCTAAACCATACACCAATCTATATTTATAAAACCTTGAGCAAATAAGGCTCAGAGTAATGATGACTGTGTCATTCAGAAATGTATAATGGCCTTGCAAAAGCACTGCCACAGCCATTGTCTTCCCTTACAATAGCTGTTTCAGCAAAAATAAATACACAAGATGAATGCAAGTGAGAAAGGGTGAATTTCATCTTATTTTTGTTACATTATTATCCTGGCTTCCAACAGTATTTATCATCCTACAGTTTGATTTGCTATAATTTATGTCTACCTTTTATCTTCCTGGAAGAAAAGAATACCAGCCCTCTGGGGATAATGGAGAAGCAATGTTATTTAATTATTCCAAACTATCTTGTGCTTTGCTACACGTAAGATAACAGTCAACACACTGCTACAAGTTTGCATATCAGCAAACTGTGGTCAAGATAAAATATTTAACGGCAGAAAAAAACCCCACACTTTCATAGTGCAGCTGCTATAATGGGATTTTAAATAAGAAAAAACAATTCTGTTTACTCTCTCTTTTTTTTTTTTTTTTTTTTTTTTTTTTTTTTTTTAAGTTTTAGTACAAAACTAAGTACATTCACCCATAAATTAACTTGATAAATTAACAACTGGAGATAGATGCATAATGGAACTTAATCATTTAACATACCCTCACCAAACAGCTACAGGAGAGTGAGAAAAAGCACAGACAAATAACTGTGAGCAGCAGGGTTATCAGAACATCCCAAAAAGAACTGATATTATCATGGAAACTGTGAAAGGAAAGCTTAAACTGATTGTGCTATCATAGAACTCCGAGGTTCATCTCCAGACTCAGCATAGATTCCTGTACATGTCTGAGCATTTGGGAAAATAAGCATTCAAAACAAAAGGATAACATGGCCAGATCCTTGTAAACTGGCATTGGGCCACAGAAACAAATTCAGCAGTACCAGCTTACGCCAGCTGAGGATGCGACATTACCCACAAAAGTCCCGAGGCACCTGCAATTCTGTGGGGTGAATAATTTATGAATACATGAAATGTTCTGAATAGCATATTTCTGGATATTTTTCCATTATTCATTCCAATTCTTCCACAGACCAGGTTCTTTAAACCCATTTATTAGAAGCACGCAGTAGAACTGTGACAGTGACAATTATTTGGCCAGTCCCTATGCATTTTAGTTCCTTTGCCTATGGTAGTTTTATGGGAAGGTGGAGAGGTGACTGTTTAATTGTATTCTTCTGATAGTTGTTTGAAAATGATAGACAAAGATAGACAGTTAATCTTTCTTGATTTCATTGCTGACTTCTCTAATTGTGTTGGCTGTTCTGTAAATATTATTTCAACCTTTTCTCAAATTCCCATTCCATTTCAAACTAAGCACCCATTAAACGTTAGGGAAGGTGAAGATAGAAGCCTAGGTACAGCTTGTCTCTAACTTAGCACCTCACTAAAATCCTTCTCCTAGGAAAACCTTTTCCAAAAGCTCATCCACAAAGAACTCTAAACACTGATGAACAAAACTATTACAAACAACTGTGTAGGCTAGCCTCAAAACCTATAACAGAAAAACAAGTACCCAGGACTACACCAAAGTCAATGCATGAATATTTTAGAAGGAAGGTCAACCTGTTTTCTGTGCTAAGAAGCAAAAGCATCATACTTCCAGGCTGGCCTTAAACAGGTAAGAAATTCACACCCCAAGTTCACAGCAAATCAGATACAGAACTCCTCAGCAATAGCTGAAATTCTAGAAAAGCCTGGACATTCATCCCTCCAGGTGCAACTGTCTACAAGAATAGTGCTTCTTTCAGGATGATCTTATTTGAAAAGCATCCAAGAAACTACACAGGAAAAAATGGTTTATTGTACTTCCAGAGGCACAGATACAACACATTATGGTTCCAGACATGAACACACATATGCAAAACTCTACTGCATCAAAAATATTCAGGCAGCAACATTTTCATTCATGCTAATGTTGTTGGAGGTGTCTGCAAGAGTAGAGATGAAATGCAGTGTGAAGCTCTTTGAGACAGTCCATGTCCAAGCTCCTCCTATTATGGATTCATTACCTCAAGTGCAGATGTGAGCAGGTTCCTGGTGTTCCTCTGACTCCCTCTCACCCAGAGCAGGATGTTTCCAGTGAGGTCACTATAAGCATAGTCAGTGTTGGTTCCTGTACCCCTACACATAAACATGTAATACAATCTGCATCACAGGGAAAAGTACATGAAAACACATAGTAGAACCAAAGGTTTACGTGGCCTTTGTTAATCCTAATCCAGACCTTTAAACAGAAACTTTTATTGCTGTTATCTGCTTTTGATCAAGAAATTCCATGTCATATGTATAGCTTTACCACCATTGCTATAAGAGCCATGCTCCTCCTTCCTTGCGTGTACACAATTTCCCATTAGCCTCCCTGAGATTTATTCACACATCTAAAGAGGAGAATAGCTCTCTACAAGTATTTTAACAATCAAAATAATGAAGTATTGTGCAGCAAAGTGTTAAAAATGTTTCTGAACACTGTGTTCAGTGCACACTACTTGATTTTCAAATCTCTGAACAGAAATGATTTAGAAAACTACTCACAAGTAAACTAAAGCTCTTATAATAAAACAAATATTTCACAGTTCATTTAATCTAAGATATTGAAAAGAACTGCCAGTACTCAGGTACGTGACCTGAAGCATAGAACTTTATTGCTTTCTCCACCAGGGACTAAAAACATTTGGAGTAAAACAGACGCTGCAAGGCAGGGCTTCCTTTAAACTCGCAGTCACATACCAAGACCATTGATCCTTCTCCAAGACATAGGATAAAAACAGCAGGGGCACTGAGGTCAAGAAGATTTTACATCTTTTTGGCTTTCATATATCATGTTAGAGAACAAATTCAAAATCCACACCTATACAACTGAAATAAATGCTTGTATTTGGAAATACGCGGTAACAACTTCAATTTTTCTAACAGTATGTTTGTTCCGTTGCTATTACTTGTCTTTGTCTTCTAGTCAAAAACGGATAATTTGATAAACTACATGAATTCAATAAGACCTAGTTTTCAGAACTCATGGAGATGTCTAATTCCAACTGAAATCAATGGGAGCTATGGGCCTAAGTGCCTGTGGGATTCTGAACCCTAGTATATACTTAACTACCCTGTCATAATCAATAGTTATCAAGGCTGAAGGACTAGCAATTCTCCCTTATGAAGGTGAGGGCGATTTTAACAGATTTCTCAAAAGGAATTGGAAATGATTATTTGTTTTCTCATAGATCATCAGAAAAAAAAAATACTAAAAGTTAAATCAGCTTAATTTTTAATAAATTCATCTGAACAAGTATCATCAAAGCAACAACAATTTATTTATTTGTACTAGATATAATGGTAGAGGAAATCTGCCTTGCTAGAAGATTCACAGATAAGCAGATATCCATTAATGGCATGTACTGTCATAATGTTGCATGAGCTCTCCCTCTGAGGAAATACAGTGAAAACTCCATAAGATATTTATACACAATCCCTAGTAAAAGTACCATTTATATTGGTATTTTATGATATTACCATACATAAATATTTCTAGGAATAAAAACTGAATAAAGCAATATAAAATTATACTTTAAACAAGGGCAAAATCTTTTCATTGACATTGCATGTAATTTCCTAGCTGTTATTATTTTGTACAACTGTATGACCACATGCATAAAATATTAAGATATTTCAACAAATAACCTAGTACCATAATAAACCAAGAATAAACCACAACAACATAAACCAAGTACAAGAGAAGAGCTTGGACTTACTCTCTAAATAACTTTCCTTTTGCAAACGTTTTCATGTTTTGTTATTGTCTTAGGCAATTAAGAGATTGAAAAATTATTTAATTCAGAAAATGGTCGTTACTAGATATGTTTTACATTATATGCACTGGTCTCTAAATACTCAGAAGCTGAGGGCTAGGCTTTCAAGTATCAGAAGTTCACTTTCTGACACATAAGGCAGCTCCAACTTATTCAAAACCAGGCTTCATCTTAAACCTTTGATGAATTTTCCACCATATCGTTTCAGCTTGAGCATATGTCCTCTGTATTATTTTGAAAGCAGTGTGTTGGAAAACTTCTCTTTCATACACACAAACCCTATATTGCGTTTGGAGATTATTTGGGTCAGTAATTAGCTGGATCAGATATTACATATGTTGATTTGTAGCAGAAAACATAAACCAAAAGAAATTTGAGGAGAGAGGAACAGGAGGTTTTGGAATTCATTTAAATACTTCCATCTAATAAGAGAAATTCTCTTCAATTTTTTCCACTACTGCCAGTGATGGGAATAAAATGGTAGATATGAACATTACAGAAAAACTCTTATAGCACCTGTACTCAAGAAAACCAAATGAAATTCTGTCTTCAGTTAAAAAACAGTCAGGGTTCAACATTCAAAGCATGCAGTATTTTCTAGAAAAAGAATGGAAGAAAGTCATCTGTTTTTATGCTAACTGAGGTAGAAATATTGCTTTTTTCCCTCTCCTCTTTCATAAATCTACAGTAGGATCATTGCTGGATCATCACTGGCCTCACTGTGGATTTAACCTACATTTTGATGGCTGGTCCAGTTCCATACTGACAAATAACTGCTGCTCTTAACCCAAAAAATCTGCACCATAGTTTACTCCCTGCATAGCTCTTGGTGTGAGATGGTGATGGAAGGAAAGAGTACTACTTTACTTCTTCCTGCAGCAACTCTTGACTACCCTATTTTACAAAGCTATTCAATATTTCTAAGCTATCTACCTTTTCTTCTTATACTATAGGAACCAAGGTTACGATAGAGAGCATTATTTTTATACAGCTTGCCTGATTTTTTCTCTTATTAGTTTGCAAAGAATAAAGCAGAGCAGTGTTAAGGAAGATCTATTCTTTTTCAAATATCTTCCCTCTTATACTTCACATACTTATGAGTTTGCAGTATTCTTAGTGCTTAGTTTTGAGCTGGAAAGCATTGGAGCAAACGTGGTCAAAGGTTTTCTCATGACCATAAAATCATAGAATGGCTTTGGCTGAAAGGGACCTCAAAGATCACCCCATGTGAAACCCTCTGCTTTGGGCAGGGTTGCCAGACACTAAATAAGATGCTAGATAAGGCTGCCCAGGGCCCCAGACAACCTGGTCTTGAACACCTCCAGGGACAGAACATCCACAACATCTCTGGCAACATGTTCCAGAACTTCACCACTGTCAGTGAAAATTTTACCCAAATCTCCCTTACTTTAGTTTAAAAACATTTCCCTTTGTTCTATCACTATCTACCCATTTACAAAGTTGATTTTCCTCCAGCTTATAAACTCCCATTATGCACTGAAAGGCCACAGTGAGGTTCTCCCCAGAGCCTTCTCTTCTACAGGCTGAACAAGCCCAGCCCCCTCAGCTTGTTATCATAAGAGAGATGCTCCAGCCCTCTGATCACCTTAGTGACCCTCCTCCGAGCTACATTTCCTTCACCTTCTTCTATGAACTACTCCTATCCCCAGCACTGGTAATTTGAGCTAGCTCAAAGTTTGGAACAACGCTGAATTATACCATCTACCTGTTACTTAAGAATGTCAGCATTAGATACTGAATACATGGTAGACAGCTAGACGTTGTACATATTTTCTTTCCGTAGATGGATTATTAATATAAAATTTCAATCCATTTAAGATAGGAACAGCACTTTTTTCCCCTGAAATAGAAGCATAATTGGTGAAACTCTTAATGTTCAACATCTCATGTTTGATATTCTGTAAATTGATTAGGCACATATATCATACACATATTCCAGGAATCAAGCTTAAGTAGCATCTCTGGCCATTTCTTACCATCAGCATAAAATGGTACAAGTTGCTTGTCAGTTGATGAAGTATTTAAAATATTCAGGAAACAACAAGCAAACTGTTACTAATGCTACATGCAAAATAAAATTGCACTGTGAGACAGAAAAAAAATGACTTAAGCTGCCAAATGTTTAATGTGTAGATATGAACTTTCTTTTACCTTTACCAAAAATAACAGTTCATTTCGTGAAAAAAAAAAAAAAAAAAAAAAAAAAAAAAAAAAAAAAAATAGAACTTCACTTACAGTGTAGCTGCTTTCATCAGTATTTGATCTAGATTCTCTAACAGGTGAGGCAAATAATAGATCAAATTATGTGTCAGGTTGCTAGATAGACAGATACTTCCCAAAGTCACATCCTTTGGTTTACGCTTTGGTTTATATTGCACCAAGGGATACAACGAAGACTTACAGTATTTAATCTCAATCTGCAATTTTCTTTTAACGTTTTTCTCCTGCTAATAACATTTACATTAAGAATTACTTCCAGCAGTTCATAAAAGCTTTGATATATATTTTTTATTAAAAATCAGAATTAAAAGTAGCAGAACATTCAGTAGAGCTACTGGGCAAATTGCTCTCTGATGTCAGTCCAGAAACATGGACTTACTGAAAACACAATGGCCCACAGTAGTGTTTTTCTTAGCCCTATTCATGCTTTGCTCTCAATTGTATCCACCTTTTTATGCAACGCTCCTGATAAAATTAGCAACTTTTTTTCTGATTTAAAGGTATTTGAAGGCCTTCTGGAAAGAAGGGGCAGTTTCAATAAAAATTAATCTTCCCTTGCTACTAATAACCATGCATGTATAAAAACATACAAGCACAACCAGGGAATGCATGCAGAGACAGGAAATATCACAAGACTAAGCAAATCATTGGCAAAGTACACAAATAAGCATAATGATGAAAAGATGCAATATGACACAACTCAGTATTTACTTACGTACAGACACATAAAAACAGATTCTCCATAGCAATTTCAGTTTGAAACTCTAGTTCTTGGGGAGAAAAAGAAACAAATCAAACCAAAACAAAAACAACAATACAGAGCAGACAAAGAGGAAGTTCATAGAGCATAGATACTGCTTAGTGCTTAGGACACTGCACGGGGATACACCAGCTGCTCTTGCTACAGACTTTCTAGTGACCCTGGCAGCTTAAATAATGCCCCTGCACCTCATTTCATCACTTGTAAAACGAGAGATGGGTCCAATTTCACTCTTTTTCTGACTTAACTGTTTATTTCAGGGCAGTAAAAAGATTTCAGCCAAAATTACTCTCTTAAGTCTATAAGGAGGATTACTCAAAATAAAACTATCTATAGACAGAATGATATTTCTGTATACTGGAAAGTCTTCTCGGATGTATTTTGATCAAAAGAAGGATAAAACAACACCCACAGAATTCTAATTAAGTAGAACAACTGTCTCTAAGAGGAATTTTCAGAGAAGCTTGAAGAAATCAACCTTCTCTATTAAAAAAAAAAATTAAATAGTACTAGCAGGAAAATGGATTCATGCTGTCCCTCTCTTCCATGTAATTCTTATTTCTCTTTACAAACTATTGGCTACTGCCATATGGCCTTATTTACACTGCATATTGAATATTAAAAGAGCATTCAAAAAAAGTTTGTATTCCAATTTCAACCAACAGTAATAGAAAGTGTAAGCTAAATTGCCTCACAAAGCTCTCTTGCATCTGTAGGTAAATTAAACTAAACTTCTGAGAAACCTGTCTCCCGAAAGCTATTGTTCAGAACTTGAAGTAGATCTGAGGCAGGAGCAGGGATGAGATATATCACATTTGCATAAGGAAGATAGCTCCTTTGTAAACATTGATACAGAATGGCAAGTCTAGCAATGACTTTTTCCCCCCTAAACTCTCTCCCCTCTGACTTACGCATCCTTGTAATGTATACTGCTGTTTTGACTTGAGCTATGCACCCAAATAGACTATTTGTGGAGTATTTGTGATGCACAGATCTATTATGCACAGCTATCAGAGGTCAAACACAGAGCAATTCTATACCTCTGATGTCAGCCTGAACAGAAGCATTGTTCTTGGCAGTGACAGGAAAAAGGCACCACATCCAAATTACTGAAAGCCTTCTTATGGTAGAAGAAAAAGCTGTCAGTTTAACAGCTGAACACAGAAGGTTCAACCAGTATATATCCTTCTCATTCAAGTAACATGAAACCCTGGAAAAGAAAAAAATAAAGAGAGGAAGAAAGAAAGAAAAGGGAAAAAAAAAAAAAAAAAAAAAAAGCTGAAACTGTGTCAGATTTTTTAAGTTCTAAAAGCTCTTGTCAGTGCTGAACAAAGAAAACCAGCCATTCCGGTTGCCCAGACAGTGCTACTGAATTACAAAATAAAAGAGAAAAAGGGAGCCTGAATATAAATATATAATGTGAGTGTCAATATATGCATGTACTGAAAGAGAAAGTGTACTGAATTTACTATATTTTTACAGTTACACTACATAATATACCATAAATTGTGTGAATATATATTGACATGCATACACACATAGGTATATGCTGATCTACCATAAATTTATAAGATTTGTCCCCAATGCCCATTTCTGCCCTCTGTGTTTCATTACTCAGAACAAAAAAATCTTTCTAATTATCAGTCTCTCATGTGTTATTCATGCTCAGTATATGTTTCTCGAATAGCATCCCCAAACTAATACTGTACCTACAGACCAAAGGGATAACTTCCCTGTTTGGAGTGAATGACTCGTTAACATGCCTTTGACAGAGCAGACCTTAATACATTAACATCTACAGCTCTATGAGAAAAGAACCTTATGACTGTGGACCATATAAAATAACCACGCAGGCTGTGCCTGGCCCAGGGTCTTCTCCAGAGCATAAAGATAACGTGTTTAAATCTACAGCAATGATAAGTACCAAATCTTCACCTTTTGCTCTCTTAGTTATGCAGTGCACACTGACAAGCAGGGAGCACTGTAAAAGTTAAGTATGCCGTCCTGCGAACAGGCTGTGTTTCATTTTCTAATGCATAAGTAAAAGAGATTTTTAAAATGCCAGTAAATTGTTCTAACCCTGCTACATCACACATGCGAAGCATCAGGCAGTGAATGTGCATGCATCTGTCATCTGACCCGTCACGTGGGTCTCTGAAGGAATACCAGCCCTGATGTGTGTTTTACCAGTTTTATTTTCCACTACCACAGGACAGTTAGTTGAAAAAGTGATGCTAACTTTGAGCAGAATAACTACTCGTAGTCCTTGAGAAGACAGGTATCCACAGTCAGAAGATGAATTTAGAATAGTAATATGTTACTCTCCGACAAAATTAAAGAAAGCAATGGCTTCAGTTTCATTGTCGCAGACTGCTGTTGCTTTTTTTTGTTATTATAAAGAAAACATAGATATTTTCTGCTGATTAGCAGTTCCCAAGCTCTTCTTATTTATCTCACAGTTGAAGTCATAATGCTCAGTTTGTGACAACATAATTGTCTCCATAGAAACTAATTGAGTTCTCACAAAATAGAACATTTGCACAATATTTGGACCTTGTTTACAGAAAACCAGTAAATACGGGTACTGCACAAACTGTCACTGCTGGCAAATTTCATATAAGTCTACGAATGGTTCTAGTAAAAATTTATTAAAACAATGCATTTTTCCACCTCCAACCAATCAAAAATAAATCAATCGTTACATTAGGGCCAAGTAAGCTTTTCAGCTGTTTAGCACCAGGACAGACACAGTGATAATTTATGTTGAGGTGTAACTGTGTAGCACCTAAACAGTGCATTAGGTCATTACTGTGAGTTGTTGACACATGGCACTGACTCACAAACCAAAGAAAACACCGTGAATCCCTTTAACACTTCAAAATGGATTCTGAAGTTCAAGCTCCTGTCAACTGCTCTGCTGCTGCTCCTCATGCTGAGACCTTTCATCAATACATAGAGATCTTCATTTTCAACTTTGTCACCAAGTTAGATTCCTCCTCAAATAAAAAGTTCTACAAAGGGAACTTTTAGGAAATGTTGCAGTTTTATATGCAGATTATATCTGGAGTTGCTTGTTCATTTGTTTACGTGATAAGTGGGAAGCACCTCATATAATCATATACTTGACCTCAGAATCACCTGGGTTGGGAAATATCTTCAAGATCAAATCCAGCCATCCAACCATCAGTGCCAAGAGCCTACATTAAGCCATGTCCCTTAGTGCCACAACTCAACTTCAGTCGTATTTTAAGCTCCCTTTGCAGTCAGCAGAAACCAATAGGTACTATAGGTACTGCCAGATAATTAGTCAACTCACATACCCAAAACATCTGTCTAAAAGTCAGGTGTGTTCTGGCAATAAGATCACTGAAAAAATTCCAGTTAGCCTCAGAACTACACCAGATGTACTTGCAACGCTGACCAGACAGCCATGCACCCCACGCCATGTACTGAAGAGGGGAGAGCACTGATCTCTGGCATTTCCAGTGTTCTAGAAAGGTGAATGTGGAAAAATTTAGTCAAATTCTTCCTGAACACATTACCCAATTTTTTCACCATCTTTAACAGTAACTATTTAACACATGCAGGAAATGCACATTAAGTTCTTTTTTGTTGTTTCCAATTTTGTTGTGTCAGGCTATGCATTAGAAAAAAGGCTGATAAAAAATAGAAGTCTGGAGCATCTGATAGTCAGTACAACTGAATACTTCAGGACAAGCCCATTTATACGTACGACACTACTATTTGATGCTGTCTTAGATGCTTGCCAGAAAAGAAACAGATGGTGCCTATAAAAGGCAAAAATGAACTTCATTCTTCCATAACAAGGCAATAAAATCCTGCGTAATATAATTATTTTCCATTTGCTGTTAAGTCAGGTCTTAACACGTTGGGGAAAAAAGGATGAAGGAAAAAAGAAAAACAGCAAAATAACTCTTTTTCTTTTGTTCCAATACTTCTCAGAAAGGAGCTTGCTTAACTTCATAAATCCTTTTTAGCCTTTAGGTTTCTCTGCTTAGGAATTTAAACAGGATGTCAGAGTAAGGTTATGGACCAGATTACAATTCTCCTTGCTGCCAGGTGTATGTAGGCTGGAGGAATAAATAATACATATGGAGATTAAGTTCATAGTTATCTCTCTTCCTATATATTGATAGAATACATTTCAGAAAGCACTGACTGAGCATTTTTTCTCACTCTCCATGCTTCCTCCCCCTTCTATCCCTAGAATCTCTCAGATCTGTGACTATTTTTCTTTTCCTCCTGTTTCTTCACTCTGGCTTGCAAGTTTATCCTTCACACCTGCAAAAGCAGGAGCTTTCAGTTTAAAAGGGCTGCCAAAGCTCTCATGTCAAGGAGGAGACATAATTTGGAGCATCTTTTTCAGCTTCATTAATAAAAAAACACCTGTGAGCCAGGGAGTTTAAGAGATTGTGTCTTCATCCTCTATGAATCTTCTCCCTACTGTGGCACTTATCTCTTTGCCAGCTCAACCTGGCACAATTCCTCAGTATCCGAAACTAAAAATAAATAAAAAACAAAAAAATCCTTTTGTCTCCAGTGATAACAGTGTGCTAGGAGAAAAAGCATGGTGCTGGGAAAAATGGCAACAAGAGCTGAAAGCCTAACCCAGCTAAAGCTGAAAAGAGTGACAAGCCTTGACAGTGCTTCATATTTTCTTTGTTTGTTACATGTTTATTGGATTTCTTAAAGAAAAACAATGGCCAAGGAAAAATATAATCCTCATGATACAAGTACAAGATATTGAAGCTAATACTTTCCTTCACACTCCCACTGCAAACTTAGCGCAGCCAATTGAACTTTTATTGATAAGTAAAACAGCTGTGACAAAGGAAGGGAAGAGCTTCTAAGCCTGGCTTTCCATATTAAGTTGTTAAAAGGAAGAGCTTCCATTAACACATTCTCTCCATGAAAGGTTAAACCCTATCAAAAAGATTTATTTTTTTTAAATCGTTGTCTTCATGGGGAAGCTCCAAGGAACAGTCTCACAAAATGTTTCATTTGGACAATCTACTAAATGAAGGGCATTTGATTTGCAACCAAACTAACAGCAGCTATACAACACGTTGCAGTTAATTTGACCTCTGAGGACACTGAAGCACTTTTCTGACTACCCAGACTCCCAGGCACAGAAATTGTCTTTTGATACAATCTGAATTATTGCCATCCCCTATGAGTCTTTTGAAATTCTCTCAGTACAAGTGTTAAGAAGTAGGAGCCTTTTGGTAGACTGTGTAAATGCAAGCCAGCAGAGATCTTTGAATAAATCAGTTGTTACATCTCAAGGTACGGTTCAATAGGATGAAATATCCTGAAGGTCTGTTAGCAATCCCAATCTACCCATGGCAGTTGCAACAGTCATCAACAAGACTGTCAATGGAGAATTTAAACTAATGCAGTAGTATTGCATCAAATCTTGGAAAAGAGTAACTGCTTCTTTAAATGCCAAAGAGTTGAGACACTAAATGACCAAATACAACTTTCTCAGTTTGGAAAGAACAAAATGAGGCTACTACTTTAACTTCTGCTTGTAGTTTGTGGGGAGGAGGGTGAAAAGGGAACAGGATTTTCCTCCCACCTTCATTGTAATATCAACGATCGGCTTCTCTGGGCTCCTTTTATGATAATTTGTAAAAAAAATAAAAATAATAAAAAAACCTGAGGTGCTTACAACCTGAGAAGTACTTTGACTTTAGGATATAGAAGTTTTATATGCAACATCTTCTTGGTTGCACTACATGCAGATACAGTGAAAACAATGGTTTGAAATGTGAAACCTGGTAAGAGCTGGTGTTCCATTTTCCCCTCAAGCTCTGCCTATGAACCTCAGTACAATTTACAAGATCTTCCCCTCTTTAACAAGGCATTGCTACCTGTGCTTGAGTTGCATTACATCATGATATAGCAACATTCTGCACCCCGCAAAATCCATTCATCTGCTTTTCATATCCTTGTGCTTCAACATATAATGACAACTTGGACATGCCCTCCAGAGTTGCCATGCTTGTTCATTAATGGATGAAACAATACATATAGCCCTAAAGCGAGCAAGCGTCTCTATGGGTCGTTCCTGACTTGAAATTAAAATTCAAGGACAAAGAAATTCAAATGAGACTTTTTTTTTTTCCTTGCATGGCAGGCACTGAAAACCCCACTGGAAATTAAGGTTATATTCATTTGCAGGTTTCTGTAAGGGTGGGTCTTAAGGTCTAGCAGCGTGGTTTGTGGGAGACCAGGTTTCAATAACCCCACGTGCAGATGAGCTGATAACTTGGCAAATGGGCATATCAGAATCTCACCTCAGTAAGAATACAATTTCTTTAGAAAAATACTATTCAGAAATTCACATAGATCTTTTATTCTTGAATACTTCCAAGTCCAGTTTCACAACATAACAGTAACCATTGCACACAAAATCTGAAGTACTTTCAATGATATGAAATTTCACTGCTATACTGGTGAACAAATATAATACAAACACAGATCAGTGCTCAGATCTGAGCCACTGTTTGAGTCTAGTTTGAAGAGTAAATTGAAAAGTTTCTTCAACAGAAACAGTAAGCCCTGGCCCAAAGGTTAAAATCAAGATATAACAATGAAGAAAGAAAACAAAATAAAACAAAAGATACCTGCAGTGTAAAAGAGTTGGAAGAAAAATAACTAAAAACTGTCAAATGTCTGTAACGTGAAATCATTTTCAGCTTATTACTTTGCTAATCCCTTATTGTCTTATGCAGTAGAAGCCAATAAGACAATAACCAGACCAGAGATGAACAAGAGCAGAATGATGCACTCACAGATTAAAAGCAGGTGGCAGAATTACTGAATGACCTGACTGAGGGAGGACTCCTGATCTGCAGGAGGAAGCCACAATGGCCGCAGCTTGCTCTCCACCAAGGCCAGAGCCAGCAATCTAACAGCAGCACTGCCCAGGGCATCCTTCTCACTTAAGTAATGTGAAACCACAGCAAGAATTCTCTTAGATGGCTTAAGTTACAAAAGCTTTTGTCAGCACTGAACAAAGCACATAACTGAAGTAATGCCACTGAATGAAGAAAAATTCAACACATATTTATGAGCACATAAAGCTTCCTACATACACTGTGCATAAAACACTGCTTACAAAAAGATGCAACACACCCTCTAATATTACCTATGACTGTATTATCTATGACTTTATTTAAAACGTGCCTAAGTATTATGCAGAAAGTATAAATCACATGTACACAATATCAAACAAATATGTAAAAAAAAATGTCCTATGAAGAACTTATTTACAATACAGCTTTCTGCAGCCTCTCCCACACACCCAAATAACAGTTTTAGAGGGTTTGTTCTTCTTCCCTTTAAATAGAATCTGCGTATTTCATAAAACAATAAAGAAGAAAATACATACAGCACAAGGAGGAGAAGCGGATTTGGTCTGAAGGGTGAGATTTGGTTGTCTAAGCATCAGCATTCAGTGTCATTTTGTGAACTGTGAGCCATGCCACTTGACCTCTGGATGATGGTTTGGAGCACGTGGGTCTCCCTAAACCCAGCTCTCCCACATGTAAGAAGAGCTGGCACTGAGTGTCTGTATTCAGGCAACCAATTTTTCTGTTTAGAACAAAAATGCATCTTTTCTGTGTGTGTTGTGGTGTTGAGTAGATTCTAAATTTAAAAAGCAGAACAAATTTTCCACTGAAAGGAAATATTTCTTCTTGTTATGATGTTTGATGTGATATACAAGGCCAAAAAATAGACAGCACAACCAAGAGTTAGAGTTAACCAATCCATTACAAATGGTCTTATAAATAGCAAACATGCTTCAATTCACCTGCAGTTCACTTTTAGTATATCTAAATGCTTCCATTCAGGCAATAATCAGACTCTTTCCCAGTGTTGTCATAGACCAATAATTAAAAAAATTGAGAGCAACTTCAAGCAAGAGATTCATGGATGAGAAATGCAAAAATCTAAGAAATATAACAGGCTCATCTCTGGAATAACTGTTCTTCATCATAGAAGAAAAAATAGTTCAGAATGGTGCCTGAAATGACCTTAGCAAAAAGTCGGCAGGCGCTCTCAGCAGCCCCAGCAAGTAAGAGGTTGGGAAATTGGTAAGGCAGAAATTTGACTCAACAAGTGTCTTGAATAACTTGGGAGGCTGACAGGACCATCTAGTTATAGTGGGGGAAAAAAAAAAAATCCATCAGGTGCCTTTCTCCTGTTATGTTATTGACCCAATTGCTTGACATGGTAGAAGAACAATATGAAGTCAAATTCTCAAATGGTTTATCTCAGCACAGCTTAATTCAGTTTTAATTTAACACGGTTTCATCAACTTTGGTCCAGCTGAGCTGGTTTATTCCAGTTAAGGATTTGGCCTAATTCTACTGTAACTGGTGAAAACTATTATCCACTGAAAGCACTATCATAAAGAAAAAGGTATTGAGAGGCATAGTATAAAATAGAGGGTGTTGATATACAGAGCACTAACAATGTTTACAGCAGACAGCTCACTCTTTCAGCACTGTGATTACTGTTGCCTTTTGTTACTACTAAGTAAAAGAAGAACATCTTTGTTGCTTGGAAGGCCACGTGCTCCTCCTATTTGTTTTGCACATGAAGTCTTTACCCTTAGTTTGTGACAACATAATTATCTCCATGGAAACTGACTAAATTGTCATGAAATAGAACACTTACATAAAATTTAGCCTGCTACTTACTGCATCAACATTGTACAAACGGCCACTGTGACAGAATTCATCCAGGTTTCCTATTTCCTTCATTCATTGTTTAATACATTAAGTTTTGAGAAATGTCTTAATTGATCGGTGTAATGAAGAGCTACTCTGGTCTCAGGTATATATATTTCTACCTAAACTAGGCTTATGGTGATCTGTAGGACAGTACAGTTCATGGATGCTATCAACAAACACAAGAATGCTTTACAAATCTGAATTTCCAACAGCGCAATCCAAAAGCAAATGTCTAACAGTGAGGGTCCTTTCCTAACCTGAGTTACAAGAGAAATTCATGTCGTGGAAGCTTAACAATTAGCTAATTTCTAGAAGTTCTAGGGAGGCTTTATTAAAGTGTTTTCTCATTTGGTGCTTTTGAAAATCCCACTGCGAACTTATCAGTTGCGAATTTGCTGGGCCAATCCTATTAGGCATTTCCATTAAGAAGGAGTTCACAATTTCACTGAATTATGTGTTCTTCCATTTCAGGAGAAGTTTAATAAATTAATTACAGGCTTTTTGCAGTAGACTTGCATTCATTTTTGGGGGGCTGTAGTTTTCACTTGCTTAATTCAGCACTCATTTCTGCTTTTGATATTATATGGAAACCCTTAAATACTTTGCAGTAAGAAGAACAAAATGCTGAACAAACAAATCATAAATATTTTCAGGAATAATAGAGAAGAAAAGAAGTTTAACAGAAATCAGTAACAAATGGTGTCCCTCAGGGATCAGTACTAGAGCTGGTACCTTCTCATATCTTTATCAGTGACATCAACAGTGTGATCGAGTGCACTCTCAGCAAGTTTGCAGGTAACACCAAGCAGTGTGGTGCAACTGACATGCCCAAGGGGCAGGTTGCCATTCCAAGAGATCAGAACAGGCTGAGCTCCGGGCCCAAGTTCAATCTCCCGAGATTCAACAAATCCAAGTGCAAGGTCTTGCACCTGGGTCATGGCAACTGCCACTAGCAATACAAGCTGGAGGATGTAAAGATGGAGCATAGCCCTGCGAAAAAGGACTAGAGGGTACCGGTAGACATAAGCTAGCACTGTTCCCATGCAACCCAGAAATCAAACAGTATCCTGGGCTGCATCAAGAGAAACGTGGCCATGAGGTCAAGGAAGGTAATCCTACCCCTTTGCTCTGCACTGATGAGCCCTCCCTGGAATACTGCATCCAGATGCAGAGTCTTCCATAGGAGATATGTGGACCTGCTGGAGCATGTCCAGAGGAGTACCACAAAAATTATCCAGAAGGATAGAACTATTTCCCTCCGAGGACAGGCTGGGGGTGCTCAGCTGGGGCTGTTCAGCCTGGAGAAGGGAGATCTGATTGCAGTCTTTCAATATCTAAAAGGGGACTATAAGAAGAAAGAGGACAAGCTCTTTAGCATGGTCTGTTGTAATAGGACAAGGGGAAATGGTTTCAAACTAAAAGAGGGAAGATTTAGATTGGTCATAAGGAAGAAGTTTTTTACAATAAGGGCAGTAAGGGCACTGGAAAAGGTTGCCCAGAGAGGTGGTGGATGTTCTGTCTTGGAGACATTCAGGGTCAGGCTGGATGGGTCCCTGAGCACCTGATTTAGCTGTGGGTCATTGCAGGTGACTTTTAAAGGTATTTTTCCACTCAAAAGATTCTACGATTTTGTGGAATTGTGTGGTGATGTACTGCATATGTAGAACATACTGAAGCTATCTAAATTATTTTCAGCACACTCTTCTAAAGAAACGAGTCTCCAGTGATTGTACCTCTTTCAGTCTCTTTGAATCTGTTGTCCAGTTACTCTCAAAAGACAAGCAGAGCTACCAGAAAGACTGTCAAAGATTTCCTTAAAGTCAGGGCTGTCAAGACTGTCCTCCCCATTAAGGGGATGCACAGAAAACTTTGTCCATGTTCTTTCAGTATTGGTGCTAGCTGCATGTGGCGAGGACAGGCAATGACCTTTCTTTTGTCCATTTAAATACATAACAAGAGCTACTGAAGGAAGAAGAGGAAATAAGCAATTAAACACCTTCAGTAGAATGCAAAGCTTGAATACAGGTACGATAATATAAATACAGAAAAGGTCGGAGAAGAGAGCACTCAAGAGTGTGCTTACTGTCCTCTCCAACTTCCTAAAAGGAGGTTGTGGTGAGCTGGGGGTCAGCCTCTTCTCCTGCATGATTATCAATAGGACATCAGGGAGCAGCCTCAAGTTGAGCCAGGGAAGGTTCATGTTGGATATGAGGGAAAATTTCTCTGAAATAATGGTCAGGAACTGGAACAGGCTGCTCAGGGAAGTGGTTGAGTCACTGTCCCTGGAGGTGCTCAAGAAACACTAAGTGTTGTACTAAGGGACGTGGTTTAGTGGAGAAATATTGGTCATAGATGAACAGTTGGCCTGGGTGATCTTGGAGGTCTTATACAACTTCAATGATTCTACGATTCGGTGATTCTATCACTGAGGTAGCGCCACAGAAAAGACACAATGAGAGGAAAAAGTCACTGCGAGGACAGAAGATGTGAGGAAACTGGACAGGAGTCTATAAGAAAGGGAAGGTTCATAGAGAACTTGTTCCTGGAAAAACAAGTGCTCTTTTATGATAAAGCAATCAACTCAAATTCACTGTAGAAGATATAGCAATTTTGTAAATTATTTCAAGAGAATCATCATCTAAATATACTAATGCTTTCTGCTCCATGTGAATACGTAAGGCTTTTTTCCCCCCTAAGCCACTAATTTCTAAAGCTGTCCTGTGCTCCAACAACAGCAATTTCATCCCACATTGTATTTAGTAAATTGCACTGAAGTGCGTGAAGTCTTCCCATAATCTCTGTAAACACAGACATATATCTAAAGGCAACTGTTACATGTGGGTCATTATATATTCTATTGCTCAATATCTCCTATTCATGATCATGTCATCTCAGTAAAAATGAACTTATTTTGCATTTAGATGCCAAGTAAGATGCTCTTATATAAAATACAAATATTTCCATAAACATAGTTTTCTATTCATGTACTGGATTATATCATTCATGCAATGCCTCTAAACCAAACAAAATATACATCCTGACATTTAAACAGATCCACAGGCTCCAGGAATTTTCCTTCAAATGCATTATTACCTGTATGCATATTATTTTCTCCTGGGCAGTGGTAATGGATGAACCTGAAGACTCTTAGAGGTTTTGTCATCCATCTGAAGTTTAGTCTAAAGTGATTCAGAAAGGCAAGAGACAGGCATAACAGTTTTCCTGAAACTCTGAAACAAGAGTAACACAGCTTATACATATGGTGCAGCACCTGGCGCTTATTATGTACAAATCAAACAAGCTCATCATTCTTACAAAACATTTCTTCAATCCAAGCCTGTTCAACCTTGTTTTCTTCTATTTCTCTCTAATTTTCCGACACATGGTCAAAAGGCGACCACACTCAACAGAAACACACCAGTTTGCCATCAGGGAATAGACTGCAACTAACCTCCCTATTTCAAAAGACTTTCATTTTGTGATTCTTTAAGATTAGGGCACACAGTCCACCCATAACAGCTGACAGCTATTAGAAATATCCCTCCTGGCTCATTTTACCCTTGAAGGATACACTTCAAAGGATCTAGATTGGACATAGAGAACACAGAACTCTAATGGATCTAATAGGAGTAGTAGAAAGTCTGTGAAATCACTGCACAAAGATAACATGCAAAATCAAATTGTTGACACCTGGCATTTAACTTTGATAGAAGTCTTGCTGTAACATCTGAACAGCCACAGTGGTTACCTCACTGAAACGCAGCTAGTACAGCTTAAAGTGTAGGCCTGTACTGTTTGCATAAGACTGGATATGTGGAGTTCAGTCTCTAAAGGACCCATCTGAGGTTGAGTCCTCTCTACAAACTCTCCCATGGACTTTTTCTTAGGTAAGGAGCAGAACAGTTAGTAGCCTAATACTTTGAGAAAATAAATAAACAAAGCTTTAGTCCAATAGCTGGATTAGGATGGGTTTGCATTATAAAACTAGATGTCCTACAGGAGCAGCCTATACATGTGAAACATGTGTCAATAGGAATCCATTTTATTTCTATATATACATTTTGGTTCAGATTATCCAGAGTACCCTGCAAAAAGAATTGCTTGATGCTATGGCAGCCCTGTGACTGCACCAAACACTATAAGGAAAAGAGACTATTTCACTTCTCTGAGCAGCTGCATAAACTGCTCTATGGAATGACATATCAGCCACTCAGTAATCACCGCCTCAGACCCCACTTACTTTAACAAAAAAAAATTCCTTTCATCTAGTTGACACATAGAAAAGGAGATGCTGGAGGAAAAGGCCTGTACTTTCATGTGTTTGGGTGTTGATTTTTTGTTTGTTTCACAAATAAAAGAGGAGATTCTGTAATTCTTAACTTTACTGTATAAGTTAGGATTCACTAAATCTTCCTGAATACAAAATAAAAAGTTGTAGAGACAGGCACAGAATAGGAAAAAAAAAAAAAAAAAAAAAAGTATAATTCAGAATAAAGAAAATCAGAGTTAAAACGTATCTCTACAGGAAGATATTGTCCAGCATTTTAATAAAACAGTGCTACTTTGTGGTTTTAAAAATATAATTATTTTCCTTCATAAAGTTTAATTTTTCGTTTTCATCCCTATAGTATGCAGCTCATAATATTCAACCGTAGTGTGAAGGAAAGTAGTCATATATGAGCAATACATCATCAAGAGCAGATAAAGAGACTATCGGTGGTATCTAGCATTATAAAAAGATTTTGTGTGTAAGTGAACGTATATTTAATCTCTGTTAACATTTTTTCCCTGCAATTTAGAGTAAGAGCTTCACTGTCATCACAATACTAAAGCATCATCTATCATGAGAGGAACAAAAGACCAAAGCTCTTTTCAAAGATGATAACATGAAAGGCTTTGGGGGCCTTTTATGCTTTCAGTCACATGGCTCTGAATCCTCCTCTTCTCAATTATTTCTGTATAATACTATATAAAATTCTGCATCTATCTAATGACAGAACTAATCTGGAGATTTAAAGTAATGCTTACAGTAAAACGCAAGTTGTTTGGATGCTTTCTCAATTGCAACTGCAGTTTAACTTGTCTTCTAGGTTTCATAGCAGCTATACTACACAGGTGAAGGTATGCATCAGAAAACAATTCATCCCTAGAGTCAGTGTATCTGAATCCCATGGCTCTTTATTTAATAAATCTTTATTAAATAAAACTTGTTTTCATGTCCAGAGTGCTTTTCTCTGAGGATCTCAAAGCATTTCATAAATGATAATTAACAACATTCTAATCATATTTTTCTTTTTGATCTATTAATTTATTTACCAATAAAGAATCAGGAACATGGGTGTGTTTTTTTGCAAGATTTTTTTGAAATCTGGCAATAAGCCTGTGGCAGAATTAAGAACACAACCCATAATTGCAGGTATTCAAATACTGTTCTTTGAACACAAAAGCATTATTTCAGAGCACATCTTGTTTGGAACAATTTTCTAAGCTAGCAATTTTATAGACAAAATGCAGCAGAGCATTGAAGTCTCAGTGTTTTGTGTCTAGCCACAGGTACATGAAGTATTTATTCACATGTTGACATGAGTTGTGTCTATGTAGCCTATGAGAATTCTTTCTTACTCTGTTTTCTTTCTACTATGTCTTCAATTTTTCCACCTCTCATCAATCCTCCAGAAGTACAGCACATGCATTTTAATGGGGAATACATCAAAGGTCCACAATGATGCCTGACTACTCAACAGAATGCCAAACTGGTGAATCACATCTCACAGACAAAACAAAGATCAGCCTAAACACTTCCTGTATGCTCGATTTTTAATCTCTGTATACAGGAATATACTTGATGTATTTTTCTAGGCTCAACGGCATTCAGCTCTGCTTCCACTCTTCGCTTACAGGTTTTGCCACATTCTAGAAATATCAGCAAAATCCCTGATTCCTAGATCTGTCAGAACCTGGTCTCTGCTAACCATGCTGAATATGTCCTTTATAACATATTAAAATTCTAGCTGAAGATCTAAAGTCAAAAAAAAAAAAAAAAAAGTAGAAGCTGTTTAGTAGAACAGTGCATGGGAGACTTGGATTCTTGTGCTTTCAAAAGGGGAAAATAATTTATTAAGAAGAAATAAACTATATCTATAATGGCAACAGATCTATAAAGTATTGTTTATCTGCCAGAAATGGAGGCAAGGATGAAAGAGGGAGATGGCATGTAAGACAGTTCAATGATTTCGTCCACATCCAATATGTTCCACCCATGCCATAGTGGTGCTGTTGCTCAGTCTCTCTCCCCTCCGTAGAATCATTTCATTTTTAATGGAATAAATACATAAATTTAAAATCTGAAAGCTTGCCTGCAGCTTTAGCTGACTATTGACAATTTTCCATGAAATATCTTTCTTTATATCCCTTAACACTGGAAAGTCAGAGGGCAAAATAAAATGAGCAAAATGTAACCAAAAGTTGAAAACTAAATCCCTAATCCATGGAAAATGTATTACTCTTACTTTGTGCTGATTATCGCCCCCTTTCACACAGTGTCAACTGCCAGAGTCTCATATACTGAAGACAGCAGCTAACAGCAAGTAAGATGATCTGCCCCTGCAGGATGCAGCTCCAGCCGTGCACACTGTGAAAGCAGCCAGTAGGGTGAAGCTGTTGTGGTGCAGCAACACCTCAAGCAAGATCTACCATTATGTCTGACCAGCGATGTCAGAACAGGCTCACCAGGGAGCTGGTGGAGTCACTGTCTCTGGAGATGTCCAAGAAAAGTGTAGATGTGGCATTGAGGTATTGGACATGATGATGATAGCTGGACATGATGACCTTAGTGATCTTTTCCAATTTCAACAAATGATGATTCTGTGAAGTTTGATGGCAGAAGCCATTCTAGAGCTGCTACACTTAAACTCAGATGTTCTTCACCAGGGATTAGTACATGAGCACTCACTCTAGGTCATCAGCAATTCAAATCCCGACCCTTCCCTCCAGAACTTTGCAGGAAGACTGGAAGAGGAGCCCCAACACCCAGGACAGATTGTAGGAAGAAGGAAACACAGCTGAGTGACTAAGTCCTCCTTTCGTATCTCCCCGCAGTGTTACCTACTTATCCTTACCACTGGGCAGACCACCAGAAGAGGCTAGTGAACACTGATAGTGTTCACTCTGATAGTGAACAAGCAAAGTGTCCTACCTGGGCATGTCTGTGAGACATTCCTTAAAGGATGCTGAGACCTCTCATTAAAGATCTAATACATTTGAATGATCTGACTTTACTACAGACATTTTCCTTAGCCAGAAATCCAACTTTATCTACAAGCCCAGCAAAGTGCTGATGTTGTTTATGCATCACACACCACAGATTTTGCTTTGCAACAGAAGCTAAAAGATATTTTGCTCTAAGGCACAGAGCTTGTTATTTATTTTATATTATTTGAACCTTGAGGCATGAGCCTTCTAAAGAAAAACTGAACCATACACGTTTCAAAGCATTTAGAGTTCAGGCAGACCCAGATCCACAGAGCAAAGCAGGCTTACATTCACTCCAAGTTTTGCACTAGTACATGCCTAATTTAACTGAGAAATGAGAGGTGTAATCATGGCAGACTGAGGGCTCCAAAACCCAAGCACTATAGTGTAGAAGTTGGTAAGAACCCATCCCATTCTCCTGAGAAGACACATTTGAGTATGATATTGTCATGGACACAGCGTCCAAGCAAACTGAAAGTAAATAATACATTAGAAACAAGACAGCAGAAAAAAATGGATTATTATTTTTTTAAATTGAACACTCTTGCCTAGTTTTCCTTAGCTAATTAGCATCCTTTCTTAGTGGTTTAAGTAACTGCTCATTTAGATCAGTGAATGATTGCTCTGAGATTAGGGTGTGGGAAATATCTTTCTGTTGGGAATAATCTACTTATGCTACTGTTTATTTGAAGCAGCGATAAACATAGAGATTTTCCTTCCATATGTGCCAAGTATAAGAGAAAGCAGAATGATTAATGAACCCTTGCATTTTGCCGATAAATTACTAACTTCAGACACAAATTTATAGTTTTCATTAGCACAAGACATCACAAAAAAATCATAACTAATTTAAATCTGTTTCATTGCAAGCTATTCTTGGGCTTTTAAGAATGTTTATATTATTTCCATTTGATCTGCTGGGAATGACATTTTGCACACCATTATTTATAATCTACAAAAATTAATTATGCTTCTAATTAACAGCATGCAAATAAATTATTGCTCAAGCAGTTATTTAATCAGTCGTAAAGTAGGGACTTTAAGATTGCATACATACACATTTTAATCATGCTTCCAAGGTTTTCTGGTTTGCTTTGTTGTTGTTTTGGCATTTGTTATTTCCCCCATTTACTTTTTACTTATTCATCTTAACATATACATTTATTCATTCCTTCCGAGATTCTAAGGCCCATTTGTCGTTTGTGAAAGTTTTCAGACGCTCGGAATTTTCACTCTTCAACAACTAACCAAGTACTGGATAAACTTTATATACACTCCCTTTCCTACATGAAGGATAAGTAGTCAAAAAATTCATATAGAAAAAGTGAAACTATATTGCCCAGCTAATACATTCCCTTCTCAGGGCCATTTAAGAAAATTAGAAGCTG
This sequence comes from Centrocercus urophasianus, assembly GCF_019232065.1. Classification (NCBI taxonomy): domain Eukaryota; kingdom Metazoa; phylum Chordata; class Aves; order Galliformes; family Phasianidae; genus Centrocercus; species Centrocercus urophasianus. The sequence goes on along the minus strand of NW_024884755.1, from coordinate 3,115,729 downwards.
TAGGCTATGTCAAAGCTAGCTGCAGAGCCAAACAGCTAATTCTCAACTGAGCACATAAAGAAAATAACCACAGTACAGACTGTGCTGTTCTGCCCAATGTCTTATGCAGGTGTGATGAGAAGGGGTCACCTTGTGACTGCCCCATTCCACACCACCCCCACCCTTTGGTTATGCTCTCCCAGAAATACAATCCATGGCTTGTTCTCACTGGAACTTCACAGCGGACCTTGGGGGCTTCATTCCAATCCGTCTCTCTATTCCAACCCACAGCTCCACTCATCTCTTTGCAGTCCCCCACCAGCTATTTAGTTGGCAGAAACTCACATTTACAAGAAGGGGCTCAGAGCAGCCAAACTATTACTCTGTTTGTGCCTGCTTTCCATATATTTACAAGTTAATGGTAGAAACAGTCATAACAAATATTTTTAAGTGATGTTGTAGAATATTCAGAGAAAATGCACTTCACATCATAAATATTCATGCTCTTGTATTTAAGAAGTAACTACTCCAGGAAGAAAAATTGTAGGTGTGTTATGTCCAGGCAGAAAACTTCCACTATAGAAATGCACACCACCAGGAAAGAATAGGAAAACATTTCATGAACAGCCACATGAGCACAAAAAATGATTTCAAACAAACAACTAAATAAAAACCCATGCTATTTTGTGCTCACAGACAAACATGGGTAGAGGAAGAAAATCATTCTATCAAATTCTTAATTGTTAAGCTCTGAGATTGACCTGAACTTTTTTTTTTTAATGAAATTAATAATTAACTACTAAAATAACTTGTCTGAGCTTCAATGTGTACTTCACCATACCTTGCTTTTAAACATCCCATGGAAACTCTCTCACGGAGATGCAAGGGCCCTGTTGGGTCCATCCTGCCTACCCCAGCCACATCCAAGGGGATGATGCATGGAACAGCTGAGAGTAAATCAGAATCTGAGGCCCAGGTTCTGGTTAAATCACAGAATACCATGGAGCTAAACCTCAGTGCCTTGAAAACTTACAATAGCGTCACAGCTGTTCTGCTCAAAGTACAAATCAAATGTGAAAAGGGAAGCCGTTCTTCTCACCATTGATTCTCATAGAATCATAGCAGTTGGAATGGACTTCTGGACATTGTCTTGTCCAACTCTGTTGCAGATTCCCAATAGTGGGTGGCAAAGAAAACTGTCTAGGTGAGTCTTGGATATCTCCAGAGAAGACTACACAACCTCGCAGTCATCTCTTTTTCTCAGTAGTTGCCTCAGGGGTCATGTCAAAAACATCGAATGTATCAAAAGATATGTTGGACAGTTTAATAGAGAGATCTAATAAACAGATGGCAGTAATGAACAGCTACCAAATATATTAAAATATCTTCATTCTAATAAAATTTAACATAAAGTAGATGGATTGTGATACTCAACAACCTTAGTAGTGGAGTTAATATTGAATTACATGGGAGAAAAAACAGCTCTGTTCTGATTTCAAAATTATGATGATGTACTATTATGATCCATCACCAGCAGAGCAGTAGGTGAAACAACAATAAATCACTATAATTTATAATGCAGCAAATCATAGGAAGCATCATGAGGAGCTGTAACTCATTTTCACTTCAGGTCATAATTAGACATCTATTGCATTATGTTTTTGCATAGGTATATCAGTAACATGGTAATTCATAATCCATCACACAGAATCAAAACAAGTGCAAACTGAGCAAAAAGCTATTTCTCTCCCCAGTGTACTCATGTTTTAAGTAACCAGAGGAAGAACAGAGCATAAGTGAAATGCAGGATATTTTATCAATTGTATGATACTTTAATACTTTGTGCATAATTCACTAATGGCTTTTGAATTGAAGGACTCAAAGAAAAAATAAATTAAAAAAGTAAAAATCTACTTTGCCCCAACCACATATTTACCAAAATTCTCCCTGCTTTTCCTGCCAATGTGGGCCATGACTTTCCAGCCATATAGTGCTGCTGGTTTCCTTCTTGGTTTCTGAATGCACAAATGTTCAGGGGAGCTTACCATCAAACAGATACTGCTTTGCATTTGAGGGAAGAATTCAGTTATCTCCTTTTTTCTTATTTTTTTCTCCTTAATGCGAGCATTTCTTTTCCACTGATGGTGCAGGAAGAGCTGTGTTGCTGAAAAGTAGCAACTGTGCCATACACCTGTTCAATGGAGTTTATTGTAACAGTGGTTAGATTGGCTGAGTTGTCTTTGCAAAGAACTCCTCTCCAAAGCAGAGTGAAGCCTATGCAGTTTATTCCTCCTGAATAAATACCTTTTTCAGAAAGCAGCACAACATTCCTTTGGATGTAGAGTCACTGCATTTTTTAAGCTACTATAAGAGAAGCTCAGCTTGCTTTAGACCAGGAGTTATGTCTCTAGGTGGCAGAGCCAAACATTTAAGGTCTGGGATCAGAGTACGTTTAGTTGGGGGAATTTTTTTGGTGTATAACCAGATTTCTACAGGTAGGGGTTTCTGGTGCACAGGAACTACTCACTGAAGATTAGAACAAGGCACTGTGCTGCGTGTGTCTTGATAACCCAGCCTGGCAGCCACAGTCCTTAGGCAGATGCCTCAAAGGCAAATAGAGATCATGCAAAACCCCCTGCAAATGCAAGCCCAGAGGTATCTGGGAGAAGTTACAGCAAACTGCTTAAGCTTCACATGGGAGTGGTGCTTTGACTGCTCTGGGTTACCAACATGCCAATCTCCATATTGTCCTGCTCTGACCTTCCTCTCCACTTCTGCCCCTTTGCATAGGCTCATGATGCCCCACACCAGCAGTGCCAAACAGCCATTTCTCCTGTGATTTACTGCTGGATGAGATCAGATCTCAACAACTCAAAGTACTGTCCTACTATGCTGTTAATTACAGATTTATTTTCTGATAATATCTGTCTTCCACTTAACACGTACTCTGACTTTTTTTCCACTCCTAAGACCATAACTAGAGAAAGAAGCCACACTTTGTCCAAGAAAAGTGACTTTCGAAGAACACTACAGGAAACTTTGAGTGTGGAATAGGGACATGGTTTACTGAGCAGTATTGGTGGCAAATGTACAGTTGAACTAGATGACCTTAGAGTTCTTTTCCAACCTTAATAATTCTGATTCCACAATATCTCCTTATAATCCCTCAGAGCCAACAGGGTTAACAGCATCCCCCCCAGGCTGCACATCCAGAACTCTACACACTGCAGTTGAGCAGAGACATCTGTCTGATAAATAGCTCATTTTGCAATCACTATCATATAATTTAGTATTTTGACAGGTGCATAAACTTAACATGAGCTTTATATAAATATTAAACAGCCTTTCTAAAAATGAAAGCTCTGAAACGAACACGGTTCCCTAGGCCTGCCTTAATAATTATACCTAGGAAAGGTTTTTCTGAAGAAGAAAAGGAAAAAGATTTCTCCAGTGAGAGAACATAGGAGTAATTTGGATATATTATATCCAGCATTTTGTGATTATCAGTTTCAGGTGCTGTCAGGCTGTACCAGTGACTATAGCTCTGAACAAGCTTTGCCTTCGGTTTTTGTTTTTGATTTTTTTTTCCTTGTACAGTCCAGACTTATCTCTTCTATGCTACCCTCAGGGAAGATGTTTACTATAAATCTGCACAGGTATCACAGAACGGGATCAAGGCTGAGTGAACAGACAAGAAGATTTAGAAAGTAAATACATGATAAAATTAATGAAGATGTTCCCCCTCAGTGCTCTTCCTGGAGCTCTCTGCTCTCACCCTGCATAGCCCCACTGTTGTCCTTTGCCTCCTCCAGCCGTGCTCCTGCCCTCCCCGGGCACCACTTTGTTCCCAGAGAGGCACTGAAAAGATAAATCCTCAAGTTTTTGTGCTGCTCTTTCCTTTTATTTTTTTCCCCTCAACAGACATTGATTTCACACAGAACGCACTCTACTCTCAGCACTTACTACAATCAACATGAAAATAGCATGATACCACTTCTGAAGATACCTTTCTCTTTTTGTATCCTATTATAAAAGATCATTTAAAGAGAACGATGCAGCCGAAACCCGCTGTTTAACTTTTCAGAAATGTTCTCTCCATTTTTTGTTCCTAAATACAGTATTAAAAATTACATTTTAGAAAGCTTTTCTTCTTTTCATAATGAACCTACTGAAAACTAAATGTCTAAATATTCTCCACTTATCCTAACAATACCAAGTGAACCAAACGCAAGCTCCTTTTCTGAGATTCTACACTTTGGCATTTAAACCACACCACCCAACCTCTGTAAAGGTTATTACCTAGTTCCCTAGGTAATTACCTAGTTGGTAATAGTTCCCTATTACCAACTGCACATAATAAGGAGGAATGCACCTGAGCAGTTATGAATCGTCCAGCACAATGGAAGGTGCTGGTCCAAGGACTGGAAATGATGAACCAGGAGCTCCTGGACCCAGTTCTCGATGCTTCAAGGTAACACTTTTTGCTGACCAAACATGACATGCATTCCTTGCAACCCTGGCAGAAGTACACCAAACAAGACTTCAACATCTCAGTGAGCTCCACAGTGTGAATCACATCATCTCTGGCTCTTCTATTACCCCACTATTTTCCTGCACATTAGTTTTTTAAAACATCACATTTATCTGCCTAAAACCTATTTACTTACTGATGACAGCTCTGTGAAAACATGTATGTATTATGTATATAGTGCAACGGAGTCTTTGTGCTATAAGGGAATGCTGTTAGAGTAAATTTAGCTAGCTTTGTTATAAGGCTTTTGGTGTGGTTTTTTTTTGTTTGTTTTTGTTTTGTTTGTTTGTTTTGCTGCTTTTGTTTTTAAAAACACATCAGCAGTATTTCAGCCTTTTGTGCCCCTACTGGCCCCCTTGGCAATATGCAGACACAATAAGAATATTCCTGCATTGTTCCTATCAAGGACTAAGTTCTGCTGGGGATGTCATTGAAAGTGAAGCTTTCAAAAAACAAACTTTCTCAAAGTAGAGAATGACAATTCTCAAACTGCCTTCTTAAAGCAGCACTTTGTTAATAATAGCCTTATGCACACACAATTACCACTCTCTTCTGAGACATATCAGAAGCAAAACAAGCCAATAAAATCAAATTATCCAGAATGCTCATTTATTCTTCAGCATTCAGACTCAGAATATGTTTCACTGTCTTTTTTTATTTATTTTAGACCAATGAGTGATCAGATAAGCTCTGATTCCCAATACTGGGCCAGCAGTCATCCTCCTTGACTATGCTCACCACTGCTTTCTGTGCAAGCTGGATATCCAGCTCTGCAGCACTGGGGATGGGGAGAGCCAGCTTGAACTGTGCTCAAAAGGCTAGTCAAATCAACTTCATATCCCATCAATTTCATTTATTGTTTAAAAGGTTCTTGTAGCTCCTCACCTCAAATTCAGGTCTCGTGCGTGTTAGTCATATGCACATGAGTGGTCTCATCTATGGAAAAGCATGAATTACCTGTAAATACATTTCACTGAAATAAGATAATGAGCAAAACTGCTCTTAGCAACATAGGTAATATTCCCACACCGGAAATACAGCCACAGGCACATAAGCTGGAACTCCAGACCAACTATAAATATAAAATACTTCTACTTCAAAATCCATTTGATTAAGTGCAAATTCCATGAACGTTTACCAGAATTTTCAAGAAAATTAAATCCATTTCCTATGGCCACTATATCAAAATGATTCTAATACCTACAAACCTTTATTTGATTGTTTCTATACCACATTACTTTGCCTTCTTCCCTACATGAATAAATTCCCTGCAGACTCTCATTATTATTTTACTAGAATGACTCAAACCAAATAAAGTATTTGGAGAGCTGACTCTTTGGACAGATTTTCCCAGCAAAGGATGGGAAAGTAAGAGAGCTCCCAAAATATTTAGCAGCAGTTATTCTTAAGACCTATCTGAATTTCACTGACAGGTTTTATCATGTGTGATTTCCATTCCATTTTCTTCATCTCTGTTATATCATAAAATTTCATCAAGTGTAAATGTCAGATCTTTTCTTTATTATTTGCTAATGTCATAAAAAGTCGAATTGTTTGCTTTGTTAAAGGGCTTACTGAGCATTGACTTTTCTTTATTTGTATTTTACTACCAAAATGCTTTAAAAAATAAAATTATAAGAAAAAAATCCCATCTGAAATGGGATTTAAATACCAGAGTAAGGTTTGCCATTATCATAAATGTATAAAGTGCTTTGTGAGTAATAAAATGGATCATGGATTCTGGATAATTCAAACTGAAATGTTATGTTCAGTATCAAGATTAGATTACATTAATGTAGTTCATTTTAAATGGTTTAAAGGCCATCAGATGCATGTGAAAAGAATCTGTATCATAACTTAGAATAAATAGACTGAGACATTTGTTTATAATGTCAGTGCTAAACAAATCTATTACTACATTTCTGCATGTAACATTATGTTACCACTGTTATTAAACAAGCAGAGCATGAAGATAAATTATAGCTTTAATTATAAACATTACCTTTGCATATTTATTAATTTAAAATGAAACAATGTTCACTAACCTTGGATTATTTATATTTGCTAACATTTTAATTAACTTTGTTTTATTTATGTTACCTCTTTGCTGCTACCAGTCATACGTAGTTACTTGTGCAGGCTAATTTATCACATTACACATTATCCAGGAATCAGACACTGTTGTTTCAGCTAGCTTTACTACAAGATACATGCAAGAAACTAAGCAATGACTTATGAGAAAATCCCTCTCAGCTTATTCTCACATACAAACTCCACCCTTCCTTTATTCAAATTGCACACATCTACCCAAGATGTCACCCATTATGCAAAGAAAACTCTCTGCTTACCTTGAAATGATTCCATTAGAAAATACATCCTCAATTTGATGTCACAAGCTTTCATTCTTAAAGTTATTTGGGAAGAAAAAAGTACTTCAGGGACTCTGTTTATTGAGCTACAATAACGAGCAGATAATGGGCTGCATGGAAGAATTAAGGCATAAAACAGCCTGAAAATTCCTTTGCCCGGTTGAAGCATACCAGAAAAGAAGCTACTGAAGTTTCAAATCCCTGGATGAGTTTCAAATCCCTCCAACTTTGAGATAGAAAATATGAAAACAAACTTCACGCTGAACTCCTTACTGCTGCTTCGCAGTGAACCTCTTTTTAACTTTCCATCAGCCAAAGCCAGCTGAAGCCAAAATAAGACAAAGCTGACTCTACTGCTTTGAGCAATATCACCTTGGGGCCCACCTGCAAGCCCTAATGTTGTTCTGAGGGGACAGCCCCACACTCAGCACTGAGGGCTCTATTCAGCCTGGAGGTGCTGAGCTTTGCATACAGATTGAGATGTAGAGGAGCCGCAGAGGCATTCCCACATACCTGCTTCAAAAATTTATATGAAATTCTGCTATGAAATACTCACACTTACATAGAGTTTCTTTATCCCACACATCTGGGAGAAAATTTGCTTAATTGTATCGGGTTTAAATACTAAAAGAGTATTAGTATCTTCAGTGTGTTTTGCATAATTTAAGTTTTACTTTATGCATTTTGTAATTCCAGTGCAATAAGTACCTTTGATATCAATAGCTATCCTTAACAATAAATGCCTTAAGTTTAAATAAATAACAGATACTTTTATTGTGCCATTCGCTCCAATGTCAGAGTTGCCTTAGTAACCGTGAGTCAGTGGCACTAAAAGGAACCAAAAGCACTGGCCTTAGAGAGGAATGAAGGACTAATAAATTTTTAATATTAAATTGAAAGCTTAAATTAAGTTTTATAATGGATTTCTACTCTGTGATCCTTATCTATATTATGCTACAGCATCATATATTCTGAAAATACAGGAAGCTCGATGTGCCCCATCTTCCCTGCTTACCATAGAAGGACACAATCCTGCAAAATTCTACTCACAAACTGAAGGCCCACAAATGCCAAAAACCACCTGTATTAATTGTAGACTGCCTGTTTTTAAATTCTTGTCAGTAATTCTAAAAGCAGCTGAAACCCTTTAGTGACATCGTCTGTTAATTTTTTATAATCATCACTAAAACTGTCTAATTATTCCAACTCATTATTCATTATGACTACTGAAACCTCCTTTCCAGCTCTTTCAACCTCTGCAGTTTTATTATTCTTTATATCACTTACAGCACATCTCTTGCCAAAGCTGAAGTTGTAATTAAGCTTAACAACAGCATCAAATGCTTTATCATCAAGTTCTTCACCCAAAATTTTGGGAAAAGGTCAAGAACAGTAAGCAGAACTAAAAAGACTGTCTGTCCAAACAATAAGTAAAAACTAAATAAACCAACAAGCCTTGGTGGTGGACATTGTTCATTCAGGATTCATTGTGGAAAAAAACATGGAAAATTAAGGTTGCACGCAAGTGATTAAATCAGAATGACCATTCTTCCTTTAAGAGTATATTGTCTTCGTTCCTGCATGAGGCAGTATTTTTAATGATACCCAATTAAACTCAATAAACCAATTAACATTTACTCTCAGGGTAATTACATCTCTGGGCTTGACAACAATCATACTTCAACCAACATGCTGGCAGAGCCTGGAGATGAAATAAATGTGTGGCACACCTTGCAAGGTCATCTTCCTGATGTTATCAACACCAACAAAGGAGTCAGCACTGCAAGAACAGAGCAAGGCGGCAAATGTACACTCTAGTCTGATCATTTTTTTTGCCCAATTTTCCTGATAGGCAGGAAACATCTCCCGGCAAAGCTTAGTGAAACTCTGCACCACTCTTAACAAAAACAGAGGAGAAAAGCAATCTAGCCATGCAGAAATTAAGATAGGAAGTGCCAAGATAATGCAATTTTACTTTGTATATGCTGAGAAGGCTGGCAGAGCAGAAAGAAAGCCATCCATGCATGGTGTACCTGGGGAGATGCTGTAAGTCTGAGGCGCTTGTTTCTGTGTTAGAAACGGTGAATTACAGAAATTTTGGGCTGTACTTCCCTGTATTCCAGCAATTCTATTCCTGTGCAAATGTAGCAGGAAGAGGCAAAAGACCAATTAAAATCTTCTGAGTTAATTCCCGAAAATATTCTGTACAGGCTATAATACCAACTTCAAACATCTCAAAAAATACTTGAAGACTAAGCAGCTATTGATTTCACTCAGTCTAGTTAAAATTTCTAACAAAACCATTCTCTTTCGATTTGATTTAGCTTGGGTTTTGCTGAATTGGTCTCCTACTAATCCAAATATGCATAATTTTATTGGAAAAAGAAAAAAATATCATTTTAATCCTTTTTTTTTTTTTTAATAAGCAGATGGAAACCCCACAAGAACAATTAATTGCACTGAATTATAAATTTCTGCCACTTTTAACAGAAATCTCCAAATGCAAGACTGAAACCAGGTGCTATATATTTATTATTGCAATATGTAAAATATATTTCTGACTTAAATAGAAACAGATCTAGTTACACTTTCTTAACTAGCTCACTTTTCCTTCATTTGTTCACATCAAGAGAACCTTAGGAGAAGAATATAAGATGATCCTAATCCTGCTGTGACACATTTAATATTGCTCCAGATTTGACAGTTTGGAAAAAAATAATCCATGATTTCCAGCATGAGTCTTTCCATTGCATCATAAGTACTGAACTTGATTAAGGATGTATAAAGTTACTTTTGAACTTCAGTGGTAAGACCTTCCTATTTGGGAAAACAGAAAAGAAAATAGAGAAGTACAAGTGCTACTTGTCAGTCCCTGAATATTCAGGGCTAAATCCTGCTCTGAAATACAGCAACAGTGAGTTTTTCAAAGGTTGCTGCCTTTTCTCCGAGTTCAGTGTTTCCATAAGGGCACAGCTGGTTGCTTTTAATGAGGAGAGGGGAATAATTGCACCAAATCTGCTTCCACTTGGTTCTCCTGCCCTTTCCCTTGGTGGCAGCTGGTACAAATAAATACAAGATGCTGATTGCCTTTACTGCTAGATGGGAAAACTTATAGGCCACCTTCAGATCTATCTGTGAGTGCAGAATCCTTATTCACAGCTCAGGACCCACATCTGGGCAGCTGGAATCCCAGCAAACTCCCTCTTCTCTTTCACAGCAGATACTCGTGTTGTTCCACAGGTGTTGTGTATATCATCTCAACAACACTGATCCAACCTGGTCCACCACACCACTTTAGGTATCATCTAATTGGCTGTGGTTTATATCTCGCACATTTTAATAGTTGTTGTGGTTTATCCACTTAACCAAAAGATGACACGTTAGCATATTTCATGAAGTCCAATTAAATAAGATGCATTTATTTCTCTGGATATTTTTATTGTACTAAATAAAGATCTCAAGCTGAATTTGCAGAGAAAAAAGAACCTTCTTAATTATACATTTCCAGTCTCCTAGAAGGAAATCGAAGCATCATTGCTGATCTGGCTAAAAAAGATCTCATTATGCCTCTAGCACCAGGTCTTATTCTAGTAGCAGTCTTTTGATCTTGCCCTTTTTCCTCCAGGTTGACTTGTCCGAAAGGCTGCATCGTGTCTCATGACATTTCATAAGCTTTATAAATTCTGTTTTTCCCTTTAGCTGTTTCCTCTGGTAGTTTTAAATCAGTTTATCTCTCCCACAGAGCAGAGGTCCTGACCTGACATGGACCTTTGACCGTCACAGCGCTAACACAAGAGCTCGCTTATCAGATCCGAGTGCCTTGGAAACCCAAAGACAGCTGGCACTTACTGAGAATGGGAGGTTAGGAAAATTAATGATGTTGTACTGCAATGCACAAGGTAAATATTTTGATATGTTAGAAGAGCATATATACCCATAGAAACTCATCCATACGGACAGCACACACAATGAGGGTCAGAGAGAGAGAGAGAGCCTAAAAGTTACCGCTCCCTCTCTGAAAAAGGTTTTATTTTTTTTTTCTTCCCATGTTTCTATTTCCTATAACTGAGTTTTAAAGTGAAAGGGAGGTCACCCTGCTTGTCCTTAGGCATCCTGACAAATTGCTGGAAGTTGGAGATAAGTGATCTCTTTCAGACATCCTATGAAGGGGCAGCCAGGTGCAATTCTTTACTCAGTTTTTCAACCCTTATGACAAAGAATTTGGGGATAATGCTTCTGTAATGAAATTTTGATATCAAATGCTCAGCAGAAGTAGATACTATTTTACCAGCTATACCCATTTACTCAATTATAGGAACATTAGCAGCATTTCTCTGCATAGGAAAAAAAACACTTCAGTAACTTGGAGTTTACTTGAGGTCTTAAAAAAAAAAAACAAGATATACACACTCCGAATATTTTCCTCTGAAATTTACTCAGTTTCTCTTCACTGGAGAAAAAAACGAACCAAAGTATGTTTGGAACAATTCCTATTTAAATTACAGCTCTGTATGGGTTCAAGATCTGTTGCCACAGTATCTGTGTTTGCTCAAATGCTGTGGTGTGGTTTGTTGGCCTGTATGAAGGAAATCCCTGGATATTATGTAATCTATGCTACAAGAATTTAAGAGGAAAAAGTCTCAGCTATTAAAATTAGATTGTTCTCAGGAAATACATCTGAAATGACAAAAACTAATTAATCTGTATCTTAATGGGGTAAATTTGAAGGTATAAGTTAGGTAATCTGTCTTCTTCGCTGCACTAGTTTGATTTGGTATTTCAATTCCTGACATCTTCCACCCTTTCTGGCTCTGTGCTGAGGCCAAGATAAGGAAGTCAGGCTTAGGTCTGGATTTAGAGCAGAGGAATCACATCCCAGTCACACTGCTCAGCCCTACCCCAACATGGATGCACTGAAAACCAAAACATCCATAATTAACATGGAAAGGGAACTTGGGCATAAGGATCACATTCCTTCATGTCCTTGTGGCTCTCACATACACATATATGAAGACTGACACAATTATCTTGATAGCAAGCAAACTGCCTCTTAAAAGCTGTAATACAGCTGTAGATAAGATTTCCAAACTGGTCCTCCAGTTGTGAACAGAGCAGAGGCCACCAAATCCCACTTAGTAAAACACAGTTTGTACATAAACCTGGAGATACACCGTGCTTTTAGGACATTAAAGAACAGGCAGATTATAGCACCTTGGTAATCATTTCTATTCTTTAATTATCCTTATTATACTGCTGAGAAGTGGCACCTCAGCTGGGTTTAAATTCTACTCCATGACAAAAAATGGGCCTCTGGAGGCAAGGGAAATACAGTGCCTCTCACTGTCATCTTTATGGCCAGACTCAAAAACATCTGTAAAACAAACAGAAAAACAAAAAACATACACCTCCCTCCTTGCAGTGCTGCCCTTAGGAACTAGGCCAGATGACCACTTGAGTGATCATTCCATTAATTCAATGCAATAGCCTGCAATTTGCAAACAAGTTGTTCATGTGCTTCAGTGGGAATGTTCCTTTTTCCTAAGCACAGCAAAAAAGAAAAGCTGGCCTGGATGTTAATAACTAACACCATGACTTTATTAATGACAGCTGCTGTTTTACTAATAAAAATAATCATAATTTTAGTGCAGTCTCTTCATGCCCATTCCGATTTCCCTTCTTACTTTTGTAATTCAGCAACTTATAGCTTGCTCAGTAAATCTCCAATTATTTTACAAAGCAGTCTTTCAGTGGTGCTATTCTACAGAAATGGGCAAGTCTCAATTTAGAACATAAATTATAGGAGCACAAATACAAGAGCTTCTCTTCCC
>NW_024884755.1:3101335-3102922 GCF_019232065.1 Centrocercus urophasianus | reverse complement strand
TTCCCCCCCCCCCCCCCCCGTTCTATTTTCAAGCTTGAATTTGATTGGAGTGGGATTGCCAGTGATGCTGGATAGTTTACAAGCTGTCCCCAAAATCCTGAGTGATGTGTTTCTTGCTGAGTCTATGCCCCACAGGATCCGCCAAGCAGGCATCACACTAATCCAGTATTGAACTAGTCAAGCATGTGGGAGTTCAAGCTGTCAAGAACTGTAAGAATCATATGCAAGAATCTCTGCTATTCTCTTTCTTACCCAGTTCATATATGTAACTACATTTATCAATATGTTATATGTTCATCTCATGACAAGCCTATTCTGATTTCTTCCCTTGCAGAAGCCTGTACAATCTAAGCCAATCTAAAAAAAGTCACAGAATCTCATACTTTCCATTCAGAAGGAGTTTCTGTGAAGTAATTGTTTTTAAAATTCCACAAAACGTGAATGCAAGGATAGGCAGCTGAAACCAGGCCAGTCTCTAAGTGGTTATAGATCTTGAATGGCTCTTCAGAATAACCACCAGAGCCACTCTTTTTCCCTTCATCCAAAAAATTTCCAACATGATCCCAGAAAGCAGTGGATAGTTTGAAAATAATGAATTTTTGAAAGGTATCTTAACACAGATTTGTTCCTGGTTTACTCAGACTGACTGCATTTCCAGTAAAGGTCTTAAAGGAGGAAGAAAAAAAACCCCAAGTTTTGATCCAGAGTGGAACTCCACAGTTGCATACAACCCAAAAAAAAAAAGTTAAGAAAAGCAGATAAAGAGAAGAAGAGTCCTCAAAGTTATTCTGATCCTACAAATGGAAAAGATCCCGACTTGAGCTCTCTGAAGCAAAGTGGGCAATATCTATTTCAGGAAAATGTTTTTATCATTTATTATGTCATAAGCAAAAGAGTAAAATAAACTGTTTATTATCATGTATAAAATGCTTTTGACCAGCCAACTGAAAAACTAATTTCATTTTCTCGTTACGCTGCCTCAGGCATCCTTTAACATCAATTTTTATTACAGACAAAGAAGTGAAATTAAAATGATCTCTTACAGTGGAAGAAAAAACCCAAATGCTCCAGAATTTTAAGAAGTAAGACTAATAAGCAATGAACCTGCTAATCATTCTTGGTAATTACCATTAATTTTGCAAGAAACGCAAGGCAGGTCCTAGGGATCTGTATTTCCATGCCCCAGAAGGAACTCTCTTGAGTAGAAGAATTAGGGTTTCTAAAAACTTCGGAACTGCAAAACCAAGTGTCTCCACAGAGACTGCTGGGTCTCCTTGCGCTGAGATAGCAAAGTTAGTTATAGAGATGCTCCCTAAAGGAGAATTAGAAGAGGTTTCCTCACTTCTAGGTGGAATTGTCTGTACTCCTCCAGGCATGATTAAATCATCTTTGCCAGTACAGTCATATGTCTTTACAGATTTTATGTGTCTAAAATGCATCAGATTGCCACTGCTTTATGGACTTAACAAACAGAAGAGGAAGCCCATGAGAGAGGTCCTTCAGACACCCCGCGGCAGTCTCAGCCCTTTGGCTCCACAAAGGAGCTGTGCAACAGCTGCATCAGACTGGAAGGGTGGTGATCTCTGA
>NW_024884755.1:3090065-3101235 GCF_019232065.1 Centrocercus urophasianus | reverse complement strand
AAAAAAAAAAAAAAAAAAAGTCTTACTAGAGGCCCAGTAATACACTGCATAGCATAGCTTTTCTCTAAGTGTAAGTCCTAGATATATGTGATCAGAACATCAACCAGATATTAAAAGGCTGACAAGGTAAGCATCTATTATTTTATAGTTTCTTGGCGTTTTTTTTTCCCCCCTTGAAAGATTCCAAGAGAGCTATTCAGCACATCACCATCTAGAGGCTGACAGATATAATGTAATTATTTTGACTCCTACAAGACTTTCCATGTGCCTTAGCTGCTGGCAAGGAGGACCCTGGTGAGTGTGACATGAGCTGCCTGCATAATGGCAGCCAAGCTGCCGTACTCCCATCTTCTTTCATGACCTACAACAAAGCAGTATGTTCCAGCCACACAACAACTTCCCTTCATAGGAAAAGAGAATTACACATCTTGTCATATGACAATTTTGTAGACATTTCCAATCCTATTCCCAAGTTTCCTACAGATGTACAAATTCAGGCTACCAATTTTCCTGGGACAGCTGGAGGAATCATCCTGTTTCCTTTTTTCCTTCTCCTTTTTTACTCTTCCTTTCTCATCATTTCTTTCTTGTCACAGAACACGCTAGACTTCAGTGAGGAGGATATGTTGCAAATGAAAACAAAATCCTATCTTAAATAGACTGTCTTCCAAAGACAAGATTCCATATATGTGTCAGTATATGAAGTTTTATTTCATCTACATATTAGATAAAGGAGTCAGTGACAAATGAAGGAAGAAAGGCTGTGTTAGGAACACAATCAGCTTCATCAATTTCAGGAGCCAAACCTGGAATCAATCCCTCCTTATATATGAACAACAAGTTATAATTTCTTTAAACTGCTACCACTTTAAGTCGTAGGTCAAGTTCACTTTTTGCGCATCCCTCAGGACAGCCCTGCATGGAGCTCAGGTGAGGATTGCTATGGCCTGTTCAGGCCTGATGGTTTGGTATTGTGTTTTGGTGAAGTTGTGCTAATTTCTGCAGTAATCTGGCCAGTTGATATCAGTTTAGAATACAGATTGCACACACCTGTTTGCAATGATAGACACTTTCAGAAGTGAGACAAATTTATACATTTGGATGTGAACCCCAGACAGGTGTTTGTTTCTTTTGTATCCCCAAAACTGTTTAAATATTTCTGGCAGGTGTTTGAATGACTGCCATTAAAAGCTAATTTACCATCTACCTCCTTTCTAAGTGACATGTTGATTTAGTACTATTATAACATGACTGAGCCTGCCTTAATTATTCTTTTATTTAAGAGTCTACACATTATCATTAGGTGTTTCTCTGCCAGACCCAGTCTAACATTGAGATTGTGGCAAGTACCCTTCACTTAAAAATTATTCTGACATTATTTTCTGGCAAAAATAATGACATTACTGAGTTGATACTAATACAGCTGATCCTAAAGAGAGGCAGCAGCAAACCATTAATGCATAGGGATGATGAGCAGTGCTTGCTCTTAAGCTCCCAGGAACCTACCAGCAGCTAACAGCATGCAACGTGTTTGCTTGGCTCTGTAAAACAATCCACTCTTTCAGGGCATAAATGTAATAAAGTATTGGATTAAGGATGCAAGAGGTGCTAGAATAATATTACTAGAAAGCAGGAGAGACAGAACAGAAAGCAATCATTATACAGAAGTAAATACAGTATTTTGAGAATACCTTCTATTATTCTTGTGAATATTCTCAGGGGGACAAGAAGGCTTTATATCACAGATAATTAAATGCAGCCTCTTTACTATTATATCTGTTGTATTCGAGAGAGCAGCAGGTTATAGGGCAATAGACTGAAATTAGATTTTAGCAGAACATGTGTCCTGACCTTTCTTTAAAGCAGATCTATTTACTTTATAATGCAGTTCATCTTGTAGGAACTGATGTACTCATAGCCAGTGTAAAGGTTAAGACATATATGACACTTAAACCTTCCTGCTTCTGACTCTAACACAATTCTCTTTGTTTATATCGTGAAAAGAGATATTTTAAACAGCCAGCGTTGAAAATAATCTTTTTTGTGGTGATGTTAATTTCAGCTATCCTAACATTTATACATGCAGTGAAGCAAATGCTTTTCTAAATTGCAAATCTAATGGGCCTGATCCTCTCAGGGTAAATCAGAATAGCTCTACTGAATCAAATACTGAAGCCAATGGAATTTCACTGATTTATGTCTAGGTACCTAACTCTGAGCTTAAATAGATTAAAGCCAGATTTACATGATTGCAAGTGATAAGATCTTGGCCTTATGTATTTTGATACATTACAGGCCAGATTGTGAAACCCTTACGACAGCGGCAGAAGTTGCATGAATAACTGCTCACTGGTGTGGCTGTGGGCTGTACAATCTGGCTCCATATTACACAGATGTAAACAAGTAACCAAGAAAAAGTTATTAAGTGGCTCTGATGATATCATAAATAAACATGTCATGACACTTAAGTAGCTTTAATAGTATCAGAACCACATGAAATATGCACGGTCTTATATTACAGATGCCCTGTGTTGAGGTCTTTAAACATAATGCATGAGAGCTGATTCAACTATATCATGACACGACTCTGAATGCCATTTGATTTGCAGAGAAAAAGATAGCATAAAATAGGACAGTGTTACACTATGCAATGCAAATAAGAGGTTTTGCACATTCCTTAGTTCTACTGTTGTTGCTGACTATTGATCACCAAGACCTTTTTTCCTTGGCTTATAATCTGTTTACTTTTTTTTTTTTCCTTATCTCTTGTTTTCATTTCCTCCTACTTCAGGTAATCTACCAACACTTCCACATTCTTGGGTATAACAAAGAAGTTTTCTACAGTAAGGATGATGAGGCACTGACACACATGGACACATTCCTATAGCATATCATTCAGATTACCAAATCAACTCACAAACACCAACCATTACACAAATTATCACATCCAAATGGGCAGATTTTTTCAGTTAAAAATACAATGAAAATCAAATATAGAAGTGTAATACAATAGAAAGTGCAGCAAAGACAGCAGGGCAGCACGTTCCCAGGTTGCAACAAGCGAGGATGTACTCAAGCACAACAGCCCTGGGCACAGAAACAAAGGAAAGAAACTGCTTACTTTCAGAAGGTCTCATATAGGCAGGGATCTCCAGCAAGATACTCTCACCTCCACCGCCATCCCTTAAACGAGGTCTGGGAAGGGGTGGATTCTGACTCTGTCCCTTTAAGTCTCTCGGGTCCATTGCATGCACCTGAGCTCCCCTGGGTGGGTCCTGCCTTCCCACCTGGTGCTCAATCACTGCTTCAAGCTGTGACTCAGCATTTCTGCTACAAGAAGTAAGGGAAGAAAATAACATTTGCCTTCAGACAAATGGAAGTTTTCTTTAAAACATATTCTGTTTGACTATTTGGAGAATTTTGCAACACTGAGATACTGTTTGAACTTGCAGTTGAGGAAAATGAAAAGGAAAAAAAAAGCCACAGAGCAACCCCTCAGCAGCTTCTAAAACACTGCAAAGGCAAAGCAACAGAAGAAACTTCTAGAAACAGAAGAACAAAAGAGCAGGTAGTGTGTAGCGATTAGAGCCACCTGGAGAAGCTTCGGCCTTCAGGTTCATCTTACCCTCTTGCTTACTCTACTGTTTCTTTTGCCACGAAGCAGAGGGCAAGTTGTTATGAGGAACCTTACCACACCAGTGCTATACTGATTTCTAGCACTTATAGGGAAAAGTTATGCTTATGTTTAGTTTGAAGGACTTTCCAAAAAAGTTAAATAAACTGAACAGACATATTTAGAGGAAGGTATTGGTATTCCAGAGCTGCAGAGTACAGGAATAGAAAAGGGAAAAGGTGGAGCATGAGAAACAGCAAATAATGCTAAAATGCCATATGCATCTCTTTTGTTGTTGTTTTTTTCCAATACATTGCATGAGATCAGTGTTTTATAAAGATCGTTGCTTTCAAACAAGCACCGAGATCTTTCTTACAACTGAAATAAACAGCAAACTGCAGCAGCACAAAAACACAAGCTCAGTGACCATCCTCAGAAGTGTAATTCTAAGTCCCACAGAAACGCACTAACACTGGCCTAAATCTCAAAGTCAGAGGAACAATTACTTCCAGAAGAATAAGGGATATCAGCACTAATTTTAATGTGAACAAAATGGCTTTTGCAGTGTTCTTAGAGGAGAAGGAGAAATATTATGGGAAAGGCCTTTACATAATAACCTTTTTGTAAAGCTTGGATGGCAAGATGATTCTGTAAGACACTGAAGTCACATGTCATTAATCAGAAATGACAGTCTTTATTCATGTATATTTGACTGAAACTGCATAATTTTAGCCTCCAATAGCCCTGGATAAATGACCCTAAGTATAGTACTTTTTCAAATTGACAATGATTGATGATGAAGAAGAAATTATGAACAGAGAAGAAGTAAATATAGGAAACAGACAAAAACCGTTCGTATCAAACGGTTTTCACTTTTCCAGCTCCTTCCATCTCATTTTTTATCTCTATAACCTCACTCAAAATGTTTTAATCATTTTTCTGCTACTGCATCTTTCACATTTTGCCTGCAGTACCCCGCACAAAATCCCGAGCTCGCTGAAAGATTCATTCAGATAAATGGAATTGATTTCCTATTTTTCCATTCACAAAAAGAGTCTTTAAAGTTGGAAGCTCTTTATGTGGTACAAAATTAAGGAAACTGATTACTTCTAGAAGGAATTTATCTACATCTCTTGAAAAAACTGTGGAACACATCCTCACATGAACAGCATTACCTACATAGCACACAGCTAAACACCAACACCACTTCCAACTCCCTTTTGCCAACAGAAACCTCCTGACTGGCTGTGGGATATGAAATTTAAATAATATTCGTAAGTGGTTAAGGCCCCACCCTATTGATCATTTTGTGCTAATTGATGAAAGAGTAAAGAGAAAGCAGTACCTGATTACATTTGTTGGGTATTCATTACTCTTCTTCCACAGCAGTACCTATTCCTGGAATTAGTATATGCTTTGGTTGGATTAAAAAGAAAAAGATATTTCATGAGTTTTAACTGATTCTGTAAGACTGAAATTCTGTATTGTGCCACTGAGGAAACACTAGTGCATATGCTGCTGACCTGCACAAAATTAAGAACGTTTATAATTGCTTTTGTCTGTAATGAGAGTGGCTCTTGTGTTGGATTAATAAGACTGCTATTGCCCTGTGTTATCACTTTATGAGAATTTGCCAGTGAGATTTTGCTGAATGAAGATTCCCTTGTTCTCCCAAGCTCTACAAGCAGCTCACCCACCAACAACTGGCCTGCTGCAAGACAGCGAGCAGCCAATGCCAGGAGAGACTGAGCCTGATTTTCTCACACACTGCATCACACAATGCCATTCCACATCAGGGTCCCCTGAGTTACACCGTGTCAGGCCAGCTTAGGGCTCTGTGCAGCATAACAAAAGGTGGCACGGTATAATCCAAAGCAACAAGCTCTAAGGAGCCCACCGCCTCATTAAGGCTCTTGTATAGCAGGGCTGGGTGCTACCAAGATTGATGCTCCCAGTCTGCTTCAGACAGGGCCAGCGTGGGGCTTGGCTCCACTCTCGAAAGCTGGATCTTTAGAGTGCACAGCAATCACCTGCCAAGAAGTCATTGTAGAATCATAGAATTGAGTTGCTTGAGTTGCAAGGGACATCAAAGATCATTCAGTTCCATACCCCTGTTGTGTACAGGGTTGCCACCAACCAGATCAGGTGGGTGCCCAAGCCCAAAGCACCATTAAATCTGGCCTTGAATACTTCTAGGGACAGAGCATCTACAACCTCTCTGGGAAACTTATGTTAGTGCCTCACCACCCTCTCAGTGAAAAACTTCTCCCTGACATCTAATCTAAATCTCCCTTCTTTTAATTTAAAAATGCTTTCCCTAGTCCTATCATTATTTTCCCAAGTAAAAGGTTGATTTTCCTCCAGCTTATAATATCCTTCTAAAATATTGGAAGGTCCCAATGAGGTCTCCCCACAGCCTTCTCTTCTCCAAACTGAACAAGACCAGGTCTTTCAGCCTGTCTTCATAGGAGAGGTGCTCCAGCCCTCTGATCATCTTCATGATCCTTCTCTGGACCCTCTCCAAAAGGTCCAATCTTTCCTGAATTAGGGGCCCCAGATCTGGATGCAGTATTCCAGATGGGCAGAGGGACCCATGTGAGCACCATGGGCAGATTCCGTATTTCAAAATAATATTAATAATAATAATAATAGTATTTTTAAAAAAGCAATGACACAATAAAAACAACAAATTGTTTTCCCTCTTTATTTTGAACTTCTGCCTCTTGGCTTGAAAAGGGATGGCACTCTACCAGATGTGTAGTTTTAGGTTTAGCTTATCGCATTTATTTTCACTCGCACTGACAAAGCATAACGATGGCCTGGATGTTTGCAGGAAGGAGCTGTTGATTTGCAAGTGGAAGATGGTGGAGGCATCTGCCATTCAGAGAGCCCTGGCAGCTCTCTGTGACTAGGAGGATAATCACAATGAATAGACAGACCAAGTCCATAGGTTTGAGACAGAGCCAGTAAGAGGAACACTTCTCTTTTCTTATAACAATTGCAGAAGGCCACCTGACTGGTCTGAAAAGCAATAAAACTGTTTTTTTCTTCACTTCCAGCTGTCACGATTTTCTACTGGGCCATGAAGACAGCAAGAGGGAAAGCAGGAAAAGTCTTGATCATAATTCTGCATTCCCTGGCACATTTCTCAGCCTTGCAATTATGCAACAGATGAATCCGTCCTCGGGTGCCTGATTTTCTCTTGACATAAGTCATGGCTTGTAATGCTGCATTTGGTACCCAAGGAAACAAAAAGAGCCCTTCTCTGTAGGAGGCATTAGAGCTGACTTTAACTGTGGAGGGAAAGGTGTGCTGTCCTGTAGGAAGTGATGAATGGCAGTGTTTATCCAGTAGGAATTTGGAACATTTGAAATTCTCCTTTTCTTTCCTTTTACTATCTTTTCACCCAAGTGAAAAGCTTCAGGGGAAGAGCCACTGTGCAGTTTAAAAAGAGATTACTGAGCAGCTGTTTCTCTAATCCAAGCATCCACCATGAATTTTTGTTTATTATTAGACCTTGTTTACACCACAAGAATAACGAGGCTGTGACTAGAGTGTGCACGTGTGCTCTTCATCAGAGCCATCTTGCTGCACGGTTTAATGCAAAATACCCAACACTGAAGGCACAGCCACAATTACATTCATAGGTGGTCATCGGGCCAAGATGTTCTAGTTTCACAGTAAGTTCCTGGTGCACCAGGTGAGAGTCTCCAACACTATGGGATCATCTATGTCACTATAGTCACTATGAAGTGCTACTATCACACAAGACTTACTAAATACTACAGCTTTTATTGGACTAAACAGATTTTTCTAGGCACTGGGAACAAGAGTTCCGAATAGGAACCAGTACATTTCACCTGATTGCAGATGAAGTCCAGCTGTGGGCCATTAGGACTCATTTCCAAGCTTATAGCACAGACAATTTAAGATTTACTGTTTGGCTTCTTTTCATTTCTTTTCAGGCTGATATTATTTCATATGACATCTGGGAAATGCTTACACCTTGGTTTAACACAATGCCAAAGGCAGGTGGATCAGGTTATGTCACTAGTTAGTCAATCCCCAGCACAAAAGGCATAAGCAAAGAGATTCAATGCTAATAAAATATTAAAACTAGGCCTCCCAAACAATCTACACCTATTGATCAGGTGAGGAAAACCACAGAAATGAGCAAAACCCCAGCCCTTGAGCCACCTTCTAACCGGGCATTCCAGGCACTTGGAGCTCCTTGCTCTCATTCACACAAAGGTTACTAAGGCATCACTCTGGCAATGTGAAAATACCTCTAAGAGGATATAAATATTCAAACCTTAAGGTCCATTTATATAGCTAGAGGGGGGTAAAATGGCCTTAGGGTAAATGAGAATTAAGATAATAGATTTTAAGGCCAGAAGGGATCACTGTGATTATCTAGTCTGACCATAGAGTTTTACTCAATAATTCATTTATCAAGTTGATGCCTTCTGGTAGCAGGAGTGCATCTCAGTACTAGAGGTATTTACTGCACAGCGAGCCAGATGAATGCTTCACAATAAATACATGGAGGTGTCTGATGCCAGGAAGTTCTTGTGGTGTTCAGGTCTCCTGTTGTAAGAGCTGGGTTCCTTATGCTTGTGCCGGGAGCCCACAGGCTCAAAGCTCAGTTTTAGCATTTTAGTTGGGGTACAGCCACAGTGAGAGCAGTGAGGTCAGTCAACCAGGGAAACAGCTGTTAAGAGGAACTCTTTCTGTTCTTGACAAGGCAACTGACTTTAACATGTGCAGAAGTCACACCCAGAAACCAGAGACAGTACTTCTATTAATCCCATGTCCCATCGTGGTCATGACTACAGCTCTTAAGGGGGTGCAATTGTTCCATACTGAAACGTAAGAGGATATTGCCACTGACCTCAGGGCCCGTGTCCCATCCTTCTGAGGATGCAAGCTCAGACACTGTGCTGGATCAAACTCTAGATGACCTACATGCAAAAAACTGGGTTCAAAAGTAGATCCATGCAGAAAAACAGATGCTGAAAGTGAGTTGAGCAATCTCGTGTAATTAAATGTAATTAAAAAATTGCTTCATTCATTAACTATGGTAATTGACCAGAAAGCAATAGGACACCTGCTATTTTCATTATAACAGCTCTGAAATAATTTAGGGTACAATCTTCATATGGAACAGGTCATTTAGGTTTAACATGGCTTCAGATTATTGTATTAAACAGCTCATAAATGCCCTCACCTTTTATTTCCAATGACTGCTTTCAACAGAGTTTGACCAAAGATGAATCCTTACCCCAGTGTGTATAACAATGTTTCACCAGATTACTGAGAGTGTTCTCATCTGCTTTTGTATTTGTTTCATTGCTTCCAATTCCTCTAGGCCCTGTCTAGCATGAAATGTAATTTTTACAGTTCTCTCAAAGTTCAGTGGATATTTCCTTCTATTTTCTTTATTTATTATTTAAATGTGATACTATCCCATCGTATTTTCAGTGTTATGCATTTTCTACACTGTGCCCACTGTATGGAAGTGTCTCCCCTGGGAGTATTGTCTGACAGATGGATGTGACTGACTGGAGGTGTAAAAGAAGACTTTTGTTTTTCAGTAAAGGGATTTATTTTTCTTTCTTCCTTTCTTTCTTTATTAACATCATACACAACAAGAATTTATTGTGTAACTGTAGAGATGTCAATACTGGGCCAATTCCACATTCCACTCAGACAGAGTTCTTACTTCAGTAATGTACTTACCAAGATTACAACTGTTGTGACAATTGGTTGCAAGCATCCAGAAAACACAATACTCAGTTTTAATTTAAGTAGTAGAAAGTAACAAGAAAAAGGAAGAAAATGAACTCATATCAAGTAGCAATTTTGGATTGTTTCTGTACTGTCAAAGCTACCCCAAAGCTTCTAACTTATGTCTAGAAAAATTTAGCCAAACTTCATCTTGGCTGTGTTTTGTAAGGGCTCTGCTTATTTTCAGCTTCAGCTGTACAAGTTGTACAGCACATTGAATGATTTAACCAAGCAGATTTAGAGTTCAGTAGACAGTGTTCTTTGTTAGATTTTAGTCACATACCAAATTCAATAGACTCTCTGCTGCAGGCGTACGTCAAAATGCCAGGAAGGCATGAGACATTGTTGAATATGTTGGAGTTTATTGTTTAGAAAAAATTAAACTTGGTCTCTCATTCAATCTTTAATTAAATAGTCATACTCTATAGCTCCAGGGACAAAGGAAAAGAGAGAATAAAGACAGTTGTTCTGTAAAACACGACAGAGATTTCTTTATATCTGTATTGAACAAGTCAGTGTATGTCATCTTCTCTGAAAATAAATACAAGTATGTTGGGTAAATATGTTCCAAGCAAAAAATTACCATTACTATCGTTAGCTATTACCTACACAAGATCACTAACAAAGAGACAACTTTTCTGCATAAATAGAGCTGTGTTTGTTTCCTAATAAGAGCTGCCACCATATTCTCAGTCCATGAGTTTTGGAAAACAAAGATTTCTGTGCAAAGACCTTACAAAAAGCTGAACAGCCATATGGGATAGCTAGCTAAAAAAACAAGCCATTTCCATGCTCCCTGTCAGCATATTTGTCCTTAAAACCTGAACAGAGAGCAGACTGGGCATTAGGCTTGCATTTCTTAATAGGGAAGAGCAGCCAGCAGCTTGCTAAGCTCCTAGTTTCAAGGAACCCCTTCAAAGGCCGCAGTTAGCAGTCCAACCACAAACCTACCCAAACTGCTTTAGAGTGAGAACACTTGAGTGCTCCAGGTGTGGGGAAACACCACAGAAATGCAGGAGCCACTGGCTACCAGCCCTGCCGCGCTGCTAGCATTGCCTTCTCCAGGGGTGCAGTGGGAAGCATTTAGCAGATTTTTTCCTTAATTTTGTTACGTCATTTCATCAAGGTTTTAATTTCATACCATACATGGGATGTGGCTCTTACCACTCTTTGCTGTGTTCATCTGAAGAACAAATCCTGCCTTCAAACTGCACTGAAAAACAGATGTTTTGGTTGCTCTCTGGCACTGACTGTGTGGTTGTCAAAATGCCATCATCTGAGAAGATAAACATGTTTTACCCAGTAATTGTTATGAGATGTGTGATACAACTTCTTTATTTCTACTGGTGCAACAAGAATGGGAAACAGTACAAATTCTGACCTATTTAATTACAATGTTTAAATTGTAATCTTGTTTTGCTCCTTGCAGAGCATACTCACAGTAACTTGCAGCAAATCAATCAGTAGCACAGTAAACGGGGCTCTTTAATATTCATATTCTTAATTATCTATTTAATGTGGATAGCAGAAGTAAGTTAATTATTCCCCTTCTTCACTTCAAATATTTTAAAATATAAAGTGATATTTACAAGGTTATGACCAAATGGTGTACACTGAATTGTGAAGGGCTCTAAAACCATTCAAGCTGAGGTGATCAACCAGCAGTCACACTCCTATGAGTGTGTTTTTTTTTTTTTTTTAAATAAGAAATGAATTTCAATTTTTTTACAGGGAGAGGGGAGGGGCGGGAAGGGAAAGGAAAGGGAGAGA
>NW_024884755.1:3062422-3089596 GCF_019232065.1 Centrocercus urophasianus | reverse complement strand
AGAGAAGAGAAGAGAAGAGAAGAGAAGAGAAGAGAAGAGAAGAGAAGAGAAGAGAAGAGAAGAGAAGAGAAGAGAAGAGAAGAGAAGAGAAGAGAAGAGAAGAGAAGAGAAGAGAAGAGAAGAGGAGTCCAGTGCTGTGTGTAGACAGCAAAGGCACCAGGATAGCAGGCAATGGGGCTCTATAAACCAGTAGAGCAGGATCTGATCTTTGTTATAAGCAAATCAAAGCACGTCTTTAGCTGAAAGTACAGCAGCTATTTGGTGATTTTGTTCTTTCTTTTTAAGCAGAAGTTAACCTTTTTATCTAGTTGAACAGGCTTGAGGTAAATTCTGCCAGCTTCCATCTCCAAACGACAATGGCCAATAATCATCTACAATCCAGGTGCTGGGGAGGTGTACAAGAACCTTTTAAAATGTAAAATAACAGGATTCTGTGACGAATAGAAGGGAAATCATTTTCAGTCTAAAAGCAGTTGGAAAATTCACGATGTGTACTCATTAAAAGTGCCTTCAAGATATCAAGACAGGCTTTCTCTATAGATGCAAGATGAATAAAAATGGTAAGTAGCAGCTATGATGCGCAAAACACTTCACTGAACACACTTGTTTTTGTTCTATGCTGCTGGTGGTGGGTTGTTTTTTTTTTTTTTTTTTTTTTTTTTTTTTAAAGCAAATCTGTACTGCTTTAGAGAGCTGTATATGTACTAAAAGTGAGGTGAGGAGTAGGGCAGATGTGAACCCCACAACAATGGGCAGATTTGCAGGGAGAGCCTGACATCACTGGGTGTGCAGAGTAGTGTCACCAGGAGAAAAGGACTGGGATCCACTGGTCAAAAGCCAGTACAGTCAGAATGGCTTTGTGACCAAGTTCCAAGGCAGAAGCAAGTGTCCTTTTTGTAGTGAGGAGCTACCTAACTGCCTCAGAAAGTGATACACAGCATCTGGATCCACAGGATCTGAATCCACAGAATCATTAAGGTTGGAAAAGATCAACAAGATCATGAAGTCCAACTCCAGACCATCACCACCATGCCCACTAGACTACATCTACGTGTTTCTTGAAAACCTCCAAGGATGGTGACTCCAGCAGCTCTTAGGAAAGTGTGCTCAAACTGTGCTCCAAGGGAAACAATGTTAAGGCACCAGCTCTTTTGTCACCAACCACATCTCCGTGTCCTTTGAGTGCATTCCCAGCCAGTACACGGCTCCAAGTTAGGATCATTCTTTTACTGAATAAAAATATCAGACCTGCTCTATCAAGATGTTGTCCACCAGAGCCACTGAGATCTTCACAATGGCTTTACCCTAGTGAGACCCAGGAGGGTGCTTTAAGGAACAAGCACTGTCAACAGTATGTGAATATCCTGGACTTTAATTAATTACCAAGAACAATAATTACTCTGTTCAGCTTTCCACAAAGTCACTTATTTATCCTGCTGCTCATTTTAACAAAATCCTCCTTAACAAATTTGCCTTCTCGCTTTACTTTCATGGAGTGAAATCTCTACAGAATCAAAAACCTAAATAAGACATAAATCCTGTGGGAATTCTCATTATTTCTCTTTCCAAGTCGTGAAGGAAGATGTAACTGCTCATAATTCATCACAGGCTTCTCTACTGTTCCTAAATCTTAATTATTTTTCCTACTCAGGAATATACTTCAAGAGGATCTTTTAAGCACGTGCTTGAAAGTCATTGAAGCCAGGAAGAAGAAGGCAGAGTCAGAATGCTGCTCTGAGAAGCTACAAAAATAATTTGCTTTTCCCCAGGCTGAAAAAGCACCAAGGCCACAGGTGCACCTGCAGGACACTTATATAGCTTTGATTATGTCTGGGCATTTATTAATGTCTATAATTTTTCTTTAAAACTTTGTAACTCAAGCAGATTTTTACCTCTATGGGCTCAAATAAAATCACACAGGAGATTGGCATCCCATCCTTGCTCCCAATCCCAGCATCCATCGTCACATCATCTGACAGAACATGCATTTTAGTTATGCCCTTCTCACCAATCCCAGTACACTGGTGGGCGGGGTGGTAGAGATCCACCTGGGACTGCTGCTTTTTTCTAGGAATTTCCAATCAGTTACACTCAGTACCTATTTTTTTCTGTTTCTTTGTTGCCTCTTCTTTTTCAGTAGTGCATAGAGGGCCTAGGACAGAGCAGTGCCACATTACAGCATCTATCACCCTCAAACAGGCTGTCCTTGACCCTCAGACATCCTTTCAGTACCCAAAGGGAGCCTACAGACAGGAGGAGAATCAACTATTTGAAATAGTTGATAACAGCAGGACAAGAGGAAATGGTTTTAAGTTGAGGGAGGGAAGATTTAGGTTGGATGTCAGGGGGAAGTTCTTCACTGTGAGAGTGGTGAGGTGCTGGAACAGGCTGCCCAGGGATGTTGTGGATGCCCCATCCCTGGAGGTGTTCAAGGCCAGATAGCATGGGGCCCTGGGCAGCCTGGTGTAGTATTAAATGGGGAGGTTAGTCCTGCATGTGGCAGGGGGGTTGGAGATTCGTGATCCTTGAGGTCTCTTCCATCCCTGGCCATTCTGTGATTCTGCGATTCTGTGACATACTAATTTAAACAGATAATCCTCTGCAACAGAGAAAAAAACATCAAACACTCAAATGTTCAGGACTGTAGGAGTGCAGCTACAAATCACCTCTCTTCTGACGTCCCTTTCCCTCCCACAATTTTTAAACCTACAGAAAACACATAGCTTTTTTGCACATGCACTAAGCTGGTCTTCTCCAAGAAATTCTTATTGGCTGGAGATCTGGATCTTCAGATGAGAGGCAAAAAATTGTTACCTCCTGGTTCTTTCTGCTTACCCATGAATATATTGCTCACAGTTTTCAGTGCTCTGCAGTTTTGGGCTGAGCTCACAACCTGAGAAACCTCTAAATTAGCTCCAAGTAAGGAGATGCTCTAATCTCAGGGACATCATGGGCTAGGTTTGCAAGATACTTTACCACTGACACTTCCTGGGGGGTACTATCTGAGAACAGGCACTGAAAAATGATGGTCCAGCCTCAAGTCCAGATGAAAATGAGAGTTCTGAACCAATGAGAATAACCAGAAAGTAACATCTGCCCCCAAGAACATAGCCCACATGGTTCCTGCATGCACTTGCATCCTGCAGGGACTTCACAAGGTGGTCATGTTCATTCTGAGTTGAATTTTATGAGCAACAAATACAATTCTGGAGAAATTTTTGCTGTACATAAAAGCTCCTCCAGTCCATAATATGAGAGGAAGGAAATCTTTTTTTTTTTTTTTTTTCCCTTGTACGTCCAAAGAACCTCAAATCTATTTCTTCTTTGTATGGTTTCTCAGCCCATTCAGCTTCTCCTTGCCTATGTTCTCACTAAAGACACAATTGCATGAAACGTGTCTGGTTTGCCAAAACGTGACACTGATGCAGAGTGCTCTGGTACCCTTACATTTCTTCTGCTTCCAAATCCTAGCTGGAGATTTGTGCAGGTAAAATCATGCTTCCCCATACAAATGCTAAGTCTCTGCTCCAAACTGGGCACAAATTGTTCCTTTTTAGGGTTTGTTAACAAATTATCCCCAGATAGCGCATGTAGCCTATCCCAATGCATATAGATGAGATGTGTGCTCTTCCCTTGTCTCCTCCTGTCCAGCAGCAAAGGCCACCTGCAGGTCATATACCAACTGGGGAAGGTGACCTTCCTTGCTGTCAGCAACATGCCACTGCAGCCTGTGTTTGTGCCATCCCCTTGTGCTCCCTGAAACATCCCTGGAGAGCTGGAGCTACCACAGAGATATACTAGACAAGGCCAGTGTCATGCCAGCAGGGTAGAAAGGACTCATAATTCACCTTTTCTGTTGTGTGCTAGATGAAACTCACGTTCAGTAGGAAATACTCCATGTATTTTGCACATTTTACAAATAGGGCACCTTCTCTATAGTTACCAAAGATAACTGCATCGAAGTCCTATAAAATAAAACATAATACAGTGCTCACATTTTCCAATTACATGACAGCAATTGTGAATAATTAAGCAAAATTTCAGGCTTTTTTATGGCTATTTCTAACACTGAGTTTTTGTGCACTACATAAACACCATCTGCAGAAAATACAAGGCACAACTACTGTGTTCACACAGATATACAGAACTACCTCAGCAGCTACCAGTGAGCATCCAATTCGACTTACTGGCTGCATCTTCCTCTAAACTCTTTTAGCTCAACCTGACCTTTCTGTATTTGCAGACGTGCTTTGCTGCACCCAGCTCAGCCCCCAGCATGCCCACAACCCCGTGCACGCATCCCATGTCCCTGACCTCCCAAACCCGATCCAATTGGCTCTGCCCCCTCTGCTGGGATCTTACACCCCAGGTCTGGACTGAGCAGAGGTTTCCAAAGTCTCACAATGAAAAGCTTTTGAGGTGTTCCAGCAGAAGGCTGCTGGCAGTGAATACTAAAGCAGGGGCTTTTCCCTCTGCAGAGGCCCCTTCTTAAGTATAAAGTACAAACAATGAAAATGAAAAGCAATAAAAAAGAGAGATCTGGGCTTTGAATGCTTCTTAGGGTCAAGCACTAAAACCTCTTTTGACAGCTACACAACCCACACTTGTTCTCCTCAAGAGAATTTGACCTCGAGTAAGGCATTGAACAAAGTGCATATTTTGTCTACACTGGACGAACGCGTTGTTCTAAAGCAACAAACAAACCTCAGATAAAACACACAGATAACACAGAAAAAAATATACAGACCCTCCCAGCAATTAAATCCCACTATAATTTATGCAAATTTAAATAAAGAACAAGGTATCTCTGGTTTCACTGACTTTGTGTTGTATGGCAGAAGGTTAATCAAACTAAAGTGTTACATTTCTCTTTGTTATTGATTAACCAAAGCCAAATAACATTATCATTTTCCTTAATGCATTTAAATCATGACTGTTTCCCCAGATGCTCAGCACAGCCTCACTGCAGATTTAGGGGAAGCTGTTTGCATGCTGGAGCACTGAGCCCGGACAGAAAAACTTTGCTGTGATAGCAAAACATACCCAACAGTTTTCATTTTCTCAATTCAAGAGGAAAATTGCTGTCCCTCCCCCTCCTTAGAATTAGCTCTTTTTTGTACAAGACTCATTCCAACATCATTTGAGGAAATGATAAGCCTGCTTCCAATGGCTGCATTGCTGTGCTCGTCTTCAGCTCAGCAGTGACCCAACATCTCAAATCACTGGGTTATTTCTTCTGACCTCTTATTCAGCCCTGCTACAAAGCTGGTTTTAATTTTTAGTAGGCCCAGTGCTCAGTGGAGTTTCTTGTGCAGAGATTTTGGCCTAATGGCATAGAAGTGAATCTTGCCCTGTTGAAGTGACTGCGGCCAACAGTGATGGGGCTGAGGAGATGCAGCAGCATGAGGTGGGTGAGGTGGGCTGATCTCGCCTCCCTCAAAATCTCAAAATCATCATCTTGGTTGGATTTTTGACACTTGAAGGTGAACAGAGAAGAGCCCATGCTGATGGCATGGCGCCAGCATTCCTCCGTGCATCCGACCCTATCAGCAGGCACAGCTGGACAGGCACTGATCCACTCAGTTTTGCTGATCAGCAGCTTCGAAGATGGAAAGACAGTATCAGAACCAATTCAGCCTGGGTTTGAAGCCAAGGACTGCTCCAGCAGACTTCAACAGAACGGAACATGAAAATACTACATTTTTATTACTGTTTTAGTTCAGAGATGTTTAATTTCTCCAATCTGCTAGAAAGGTTTGGCTATTTTCCTGAAGTGAATAAAGATTCTATTTGCATTAGGATAAAACAAAACAAAACAAATCCCAGCTGATGATGCCTTATAGAAACAGAAGTGTCTGCAAGTTTATACTCAGAATTATACGTATTCCACCAGGGGCCTATGGTCTGCCTCAATACACTACTTGCAGTAAGTGGCCAAAAAACTTTTAGACTTATCTGACGCAATGTAGCAAGGGATAAAGACTTTACAAAAGCATGATACTTCTTATTATTAACATCATCTATATTCTGTCACTGCCACACCATGGAAAGCAGTAACCAAACCTGACAGCTCTCGCTACCAAGCGAGAATATTAGTCCCAAAATCCATACCTCATTTTTACACTTATATATTATCCATATAAAATTATGTGTACACATCTGGACATCTCTTAATTTAAACACCTATCACTTGTTTGGGCTGCCTATTTTTTATTCCTTTCCCCATGACCATGAGGAATAGGAGAGAGGAGAAGGGCTGAGGAAGAGGAGCAGCCCCTCAGGAGGAGCTGCCCATGGCCAGCGAGAGGTGGGAGCAGGGGCAGAAACTAGCGTGGGCAGAAAGCACAGGCTGCTCCAGAGATTGGAAGAGCAGAGGGACAAGAAAGGGCCAACAGGGGAGATTGCTTTGAGAATGTTTGAGAGTACCCCACAATGGTGAAACTGAGTCTGGAACACATTCATGAACTGCTTTGACCAATTTACATATATTTTCACACATTCATAAAATGGTGCAGCAGAGAATCCCCTGATAAACAGCTGGCAAGGCAGAATTTTCAAAAGTAACCTTTGATTTTCAGACATTGAATATTCAGGAGGAGCAAGAAAGAAATTAAGCAATGAAACAACTACTTATCAATTTTTTAACATCCATGCCATATGGTCGAGTCTCATGATTCATAGAAAAGCAATTCCAAAATTAAACACCTATAAGCAGCAGCATAAGAGATACAGCACAAGGGATTTTATTATTTCTTTACTCTGTGCTAATGCAATGTATATGTTGGTCATCAGTACACTGTGGGAGCTAGCATTGAAAATGAAGCAGTCTCAAGTAACTATAGCCTTTCAGTTTCACAAATATTGCCAATAGGTTTAATGATGCTCTGTTTGCCTGCATTTAATTGTTTTATAATGCAAACATTTGGTCAAGGTATCCACTTAAGAACTGTGCTTGCTGATCCAGGTGTAGATTTTTAGACTTGTGCACAATAGAAACACCTCTAAAAAACTGAGTATGCAAATTCCCAATCAGATGGTTAATTCTTTACATATCTATACTGATGCAGGGTTTCTGAGCCAGCACAAAGGTTAGATACCTGTATTTGAAAATCAGCCCTGTAACTTGTTCCAAGTAGAATTTAATAAAACAAAATGTGAAAAAAGTAAGCCAAGCTATTTACTCTTAGGTTCAAATTATTACTACTTGGAATTGTTTGGAAAACAAATGCAATATTTTTGTGATTAGACCCTTGCTCTATGAAAGTACTTGAGAAACTGTACAACTGTGAGCATCAGAGCAGTCGTGTTAATGAAATTACTACCTATATACTAGAATTATCCACTCATTTTAAGTGATTTGCTGGATCAAAGCCTTTCTTTTTCAATTAGAGCAGCAGAGCTAAATTAATGTAACAACTTCACTTTGGAAAAAATAACAGACCAAAGATATCTGTATCACTGCAGATATTAGAGAAGGGAAAGAAAATAAAAGGTAACTGTAGGAACTGCCCTTCTTAGTACCACACTACATCAAATACTCTTCTGTTCAACATATACACTTTTTTTTTTTTTACCTAAAAGATTAAAATGCATTTCATTTCAAACCTCATAACAAAACTCTGCACTACTTCAGTTTGTGTAGCAGTGGAAGATGTTAATGCTGAGAGAACTCGGACAAAAATGAGATTTAAAATGCTACCTCTACTTTTTAGCAGAGGTAAACAGCACATTATAAATCTCTAGCGTAGCCTATTGAAGTGTCAGAACAGCTCATTCAAAGCCACACATTCTCTTCTGAAAGATTTTAGTATTATAATTGAAAATACTCTCCCTCAGATGCACCTGAGAAGCATTAGCTTCTTGGTGACTTTAAGAACCAAATCCTTTAATACAAACCTAGCTTTTCCCACAGGCACTTGAAAATATTTAGCATTTTTTCAGCTGAATGCAATTTTCATAATAAAGTAGCTCACTTGGCTACCTGACACCACAGACAAAGGCAGCACGCAAGCAGCTCCTGCCAATGTGGGCAGAGGTCGGCCTGAACACCCAATGGCTGTAACAGTTCCAGCGAGTTATTTGTACAAGCACATATGTATTTTATTCCCTAGCATTCAGCTACAGCTCTTGCACACTGGACGCCTTTCAGTCAGCCTTCATGGAGGATAAAACACACCCTAAATTTCTGCAGCATTTCAGCTCCACTTTGATGGCCGATTTTGGGCACTAAGGAAGCCCTTTGCTGCTCCAAAACAAATCGGAATGCCACATTTTAATGTCTGTATTTAGGGCTGGTAATCAGAATTTGCTTAATCTAATATCCCTCCTGCTCTGGAATAGATTCCTGCACACACACGCAGTCCTTTTGGAGCTGCACTGACTCATCTCTAATGAGGCTCAACTTCTTAGGGAACTGCTCACTCGCATTTCACAGGCAAACCTCTGAGAAAAGTATGGGAATGAGGTGTTTTGTTTGCTGTTTGCTTTTTCTGTGCCAAAATACCCAGTCCACCCTATCAAATCAGAAACGTTTGTATTTCACTCTATCGCTGGCAGTTTTAAGGGCATGGCTTTAGAACTCCAGGCCGTTTTGTTAAATCAAGCTGCACGACGATCCCGTTTTACCTTCATCCACTTAGCCTACTAATGCAGGCTAATACTGCATGTTCTGTGGCAGCAAAACCTAAAGCGTACCAAGAGACTACAGTGATAGATTACATGTACATGCTGTGTCATATCCAATTAACTCAAATTGACTGTGTACTGCATTATGCTGTTAGTGCATGGAAGATCAATAAATATGGAGAAAATCCAACAAGGCTCTCTCCATTCCCATCCAATTCTAGTAGGTCTGAGACAGATCATGCTCCTATGATGTGTGTGCTGCTGCTGAAGAGGGCAGGTGGTGCATAGACACCATTCAAACTTGGCCTATTCAATCTAAACTCCTCTAACTCTCCATTCATGCATAGCAAAACACCATCTGGTCCTATTTTGCCTCCAGCAATCACAGCTGACCAAAAACGATAATAACAGCTGTTGCAAAACAAAAGCCAAACAAAGGGGGGAGGGAAAGGTTAGAATGAAGTCCAGTGCTGAAAAATACTCCATGAAGTAAGAAATGGAAAAGGAGCCATTCAAAAGTCCAATCCCCATTGAAAAGAGACAGTGCAAGACTACTGGTTAAACTTGAGATATTTAATCCATCTGTCCCGCAAACCACAATGGTCAGGTGATAAAATAAAATTGAGATTATGTTGCATAGAGGTATTTAAAGCCTTTGTTCTTCAAGTTAGAAACCAATGACCCTGTGTCAGCTAAAAATTAAACCTCCTTATGTTCTTTCATCATGTGTCAACCTGGGTTAATGTGAAAGTAGAATGTGGTTAACTGGGGTGATAAAGCATCTGAAACCTTGGGAAAAGAAGGGAGCAGTTAAGTACTTGTAAACGATATGAAGAAAACAGTCTTTAAAACATGTATGACACTGAAATCATGGCTAAGGCATTTTTTCCTGTATAAATTTCATAGTAAGTGATTTAAATTAAGTTTTATTTGTGACCTACGACAGCGAAGTTATTCACTTAGACGTAGAGAATATGAACTCCAACTTGCACAGTTTGAAACACAAGATGTTCTGCAATATGCTATTGCGGGTAATGGAAAATATAATTTTGTAGCAAGCAGGAGGATGCTCCAGTTTTCCATGATTGAAATTTTGATATTTAAAGTCTTCAGTCCTGCTTGATGATTGATTCTT
The DNA here is from genome assembly GCF_019232065.1 of Centrocercus urophasianus. Taxonomy (NCBI): domain Eukaryota; kingdom Metazoa; phylum Chordata; class Aves; order Galliformes; family Phasianidae; genus Centrocercus; species Centrocercus urophasianus. Next base: position 3,079,836 of record NW_024884755.1, on the reverse strand, counting down.
TTAGCTGTGGCAATTAAAACTTTTTTTTTTTTTTTTCCCCTGGAATTGACCATCAGTAGTTCAGCAGCTCTTAATCAAATGTGATAAAACCCAGGATTTATGAAATCATTTAATGAGTATAATAACACCTGCTTCTTACCACAAATAGTTGAAAACAGACTTCAGTTGTAATTAACTCTTATCACTAGTGACATTTTTCCCAACGATACTTCATAGGTCTTCAAAATGACAATTACAGAACTAATACACAATTACTGTCACATGCAGTTTGGCAATTATTTCTGAAGACAGTTGTCTAAAGGTTTCAAAAAGACTATAAAATGGTCCTCTTTGTTATGTAACACTGGTTAAAACTGACACAAAACCATCTTTCACAACCAGCCTCTGCTGTGCCATTTCCAATGCACACAGGCTTTCTTGTGCCTGAAATAAGCCCCCTCCCTCCCAGACACGATTAGATATCACACGAAGGCTATTACGAGCATGGGTAGCCGTCAACTAACACCTATTACAAAATGCTTCAATTTATACATGATTTTTTCTGCTCCAAGAAATCTATAAATTTCTAATTGGAATCTCTTGCTGTTCAATATTTGTAGATAATAAACGGAGTACCTGAGGACTGTGAAATATTGAAAGCTGAATTCATTATTAATAAACTCGCACAGCACAGTACCTTTTCCCTCAAGTCTGGCTGCAACTTTTGGGGGATCTATATCCCATTATTTTTGTTTTGGGGCCTGGTCGGTAACCATGGACACGGCCTGAGACAGGATTAGGATTCTGCTCGGGTTTGACACTTGCTGTTTTTAATTTTCATTTTATCATAAGCAGTTTAAGATTGTTGCCAGTGGTAATTTGCAATTTTTATCAAGACCTCTTCATTATAGCTCCTGACAGGACAGATGCTGTAATTAATCATGCAAGACAACTGGGGATAGTGGTCAGGCTGCACCCAGCACACAGCAATAGCAGGCAGGGATGGAAAAGAAGAAAGGAAGGGTTTTTCTCCTCCATCAAGAGCAAAGATGTAGAAAGAGCATTAATATCTTGCCAACATGTTGGATGCAAATGTTTCCAAATATTTCCAGTGAAACAGCTTCCTCTACACCCACTGCTCCCTGCTTGCACCATTCAGCACCAGCCAGAGTCTGGGACAAGCCAGGGGCTCATGGGCTCAGGACACCAGTTGGGCTTACAGCAAAAACACAAGGACACGAGGAAAACCCCAAACTGTACTTATTTGCATCCCTGAGTGGCTAAGACAGGCTCCTTACCCCGTTCCCACCGATGGACGTAACATGGGGTGGATGAGCGCTCTGCACCATCATCGCTGCACCACCTGCTCTCGCACCTCAAAGCCACAGCCTGCTCAGAGGAGCTGCATGCCCCCCTCCAGCCATGGACTTACAGACACCAGAGCTGGCTGCACAGACCAGTACCTATTTACACAGCATGGCTGAGACACTCAAATCCAGAAAGTGGAATAAAGTGCCAGAGAAAGCAGTTCTGCAAGGAAACATTTCTCTTGGTTATTTTTCTTATCAAAGACTTGTGGCCCATCGGTTTTACTGAAATGTGTTTATTCTATAGCAAGATAAAAGCATTTATTTTAGATAAGCAAAATACAAACAACTTAATTGCTGCTATCGTAACTCATAAAAAAGTATAAAACAGCATAAAAACACAATAAGCAATGTAGCAATTAATAATTCATGTTACCAGTGTTTACATTAAAGCCTCATTTATGAAAACTTTACAACACATGATATGAAAAGTTACAACTTTTAAAGAAAATATTTACATTGATTATTCGGTCGTGGAGTTTCTTTTAAATATTCTACTGGTTTTACAGCGTATTAAAAACTCTTGCATTTTTCATCTTAGCTTTTTGTAATAACAGCCTTAGTTAAGTGCATTTCCCTTTTAAAAATACAGTGTATTAAATCTGAAACTCATCACTTCCACACAGAATATAATATTCACATTTGTTCTGTAATTGGAATTAATGTAATAGGGTAACTGTCAATATATATTTTGTTACAAAGTATGGTAAGTTTATCGGGAGGAATGAAGTGAAAGGATGGATCAAACATTGAAGTTCAGTTACTTGCTTTTGCTTTTCTGAAGATATTTAGGACAGAAATTTAAGAGCTTTGGCAAAAATCTGTGACATACTCTATTTTTTTTTTCATGAGAAAAAATGCCATCAACGAACTCATGTCATAAAAGTATGACTGTATGAAATCCAATCATCATTTTACAGGTAGTTACAACTGTGCTTTAAGGGCTTCATGAGTTCATACTGCCTTGAAGTGCATTATTCACTTCTAGAGAAATCTGTAACTCTGAAAGGCCATGTTGCAGTCATAAGGTTCAGGTATTTATTAGGCCATTTGATTCACATATTGTAGGTAAAGCTTAAATAAATTAAAAAGGCATCACATGAAAGAGAGCACAGCTTTTTTTTTTTTTTTTAAACAAAATGATTTATAGTCAGCTAAAAGATGATACACAGCTACATTGTAGTTCTTTATTGCCTATCTAATAGACACTTTAGAGGATCATTTGATCTGTTATGCATCCCTGCATAACTACCATCAACAATTTACAGTTTTCAGCCAAATATGGTTTACCCCTACCCCCTCCATCAACACAAAGCGATGCTGTGAGATCATTTATCTTCAGAAAATACTGACCTGTGATAATACTTGAGTCTGTGTCTGAGATTGTATTTGTGACTGGTGCTGCTGAGGTGCTGGCTGAGGGCTCCCAATGGCAGGGATGGGAGAAGTGATCTGAGAGGCTACTGGCGAGTGCTGCTGAGGAGAAGGCTGTGACTGGTGTTGCATATGCTGCATCTGCTGCTGCTGCATCTGCTGAAGCTGTATGTGCTGAAGCTGCTGTTGCATTTGCTGTTGGTTAATTTGCTGCTGAAGATGCTGCTGCTGCTGCTGCTGCAAATGTTGTTGCATGTGGTGCTGAAAATGCTGTTGTTGCATTTGTTGTTGTATCTGCTGATGCATTTGATGCTGATGTAGCTGCTGTTGTTGCATCTGCTGCATCTGTTGCTGCTGCAGCTGCTGTATCTGGTGCTGCTGGCTTTGCATGGAGGGACTTACTTGAGATGAAGACGGTGTTGCCACCATGTTTGTTCCCATAGAACTTATCAATGGAGCTGCAATGTTTGTCGGCATGTTTGATGCAATGGTAACAGAAGCTACAATCTGATTCATTGGCAGTCTCATGGTCAGAGGTTTGGGAGCAATTGCTCTGGGAATGGACTGTTGAAGAGTTTGAGGAGATGCCGATACTGTGGCATGTTGAGAGAGAGAAGTATTCAGAATAAGGGAAGAAGACAAATTTGTGGATGCCAATGTTTGCTGCACAGAACGAATTGTCTGGGCCTCAGCAGACTCTGCAGCAGCCTATGTTTGGAAAAGAAATTGAAGAACAGGTATTGCTAAAAGCAGACATCATCCTATATTGAGCTTAAAAAAATCACCAAACCTGTTCCTTCCCCCTCAAATCTCATGAGCTGCTCAGTGGAAAGTCTGCCCTAGAGAATTTGTCCTATTATTATAATAGTCTATTTAGGAAATGCAGATCAAAATCTCGCTTGAGTTGCCTGTTTTCTTCATCCAATCTGAACTTTTACTATCTCAGTTCTTATTTATCCTCTCTCAGTACCTAAATCTAGCTGTTTGATATATATTTAGAAATGTTATGAACCTTGGCTCAGTTTGACCTGATCAATTGAAGTTACCTTGTGTTCTTAATAAAAAAAAACTTTGTTACTGTTTAAATAGAAAGAAAAGTCACAAATACTCTGAGAGACTTTTTCATCCTCTGTTTTCCATGGGGAAACATCAATCAGCAGTCTGAGAAAGGTTGCTGGTCCATTGCATTACACCTCTGTCTCTCTCTGTACAAGGTACCTCCAAGCTCCTACTTAGATTCCAATTCTTAGACAACAAATCAACTTGTGCCCTGGTTCAACATCAGAAATCTGTAGTACTTCGCCTGGCTGAAAGAGCTAAAACAGTCTCTATTTATGTGTTAAAAAACAAAACAAAACAAAACAAAAAACCAACGCTGTTCTGAGGAGAAGCATATCCCACTACATCACTTCTGATGGCATAGAGGTATTGTACAAGCACCAAAACTTATCAAACAACTTTTTATATTAGCTCACTGTAGTTCTTCACTTCTAAGGCATTAAGTCCAAAATATTCTCAGCAGAAAGAAGTCTAAGGGAGCATTGTGAAGACAGAAGCCCAGAATCACTGGAAGCAGCAGGGCTACATCAGCAGGTTCCCTGCTTAGAACAACCTGCCTAATTCCACTGTCAAGGAGCTTTCTGATGAGAGATACCTGCAGGAAAACTTCATTCTGAGGCTTTCTGGTGCCTTTGAAGACATAGTTTTATCAGGTATGTTTGAATATACTGAGTATGTTTAAATTAGATATGATTAAGCATCAGAAGTAGGATCATCTTGCATAGTTTTACACATCTGCATTGTATAAGACATGTAATATAGTTGCCTAGAATTCTGTTAAGGTGATGGAGAGAAAAATTCTCATCCCATACAATAAATAGATATTTTTTAGACATTTACCTTAGAATGCATCAAATCTTGCCTCAGAAGTGCTTATTCTGTATCTACTCTCAACAACAACCTTTGACAGAAAAGCAACAGCAAAGATATCTTAAGGTTGGTGGAGATGAATTCTGGACATGGAGTGTAATTTCCACTCACAGTCTTCTCAGAAGTCACTCAGCAGCACAAGTCCCACTGATTAGGGCAGAAAACATGATCTCTGTTGTTTTTGAAAAGGGAATTTAGGACTGACAAGACACATTCCCTCAAAGCAACAATTTAGAATTGCTGCTGCCATTGAACTTAGCATGATGATATTAAAGACTGAGAATATTATCTAAGTCCTAGAGACAACAGAAAAACACGGTTTCATAACACAAGGAAATCTTCTTTCAAGAATTTCAAGAATGCATGTGTCTAATTTCTGTTGTATTTCTAAGCACTAATTAAAATATGCAGCACCTTTCTGTGCTACTTCCTAATGCTCTGTAGTGGTACATTTAAATAAGCATTCTCAGGAACTAGATATCATCAGTTGCTGTTGCTTTCCTGTGATCAAGGGCATTTTTGTATTTGGTCTTTAAGAAATGTTATTAGAGAAATGACTGCCTTGATTTTCACACATGTATTAGAATCCTGTTTCCATTTGTAGTGTCCAGAGACAGCAGATATACAATCAGCCTCACGCTATCAGTTAAAAAGGTGAATTCTCAAATCTGAGACCAAAGCTTTATTTTCTTCACATGCGTTTCATACTAAGTAGGGATCTGCTCTGATACTCAACATGACTCACTGCCAGCCAGTCCATTTGAAGTATTCTCCAAATTCAGAGCCACCACACAAATTTTTTCCCCCTCACCTGCAAGAAATACTTAAGCTTTGCCACACAATAACAGCTCTTCAAGCCCATGCAAAACAAGTCTGTCTTTTGGGAAGAATCACTTGAGGAAAAGGGAAAAAAAACAAAAACCCAACAGCAAAAAAACAAAAAACAATTCTGCAAATAGCTTGTAAATGTTAATGTCAAAAGGTCGGCATATTTTTCATGACTGAATTTTACTTCTGTAGTGAAGTGCATTATTTTGCTTCCCAGGATAATGGAAGATGTACGCACTTACAAAGTTCTTGTTTGGTAATCATTACAGTGCCATTAAAGAGATGAAATTTCTTTGCAGAGGCCACACAGGGTTCAAGCAGCAGCACATCTTTTAGAATTGCATTACAGAAATCTTAGCATTCTACTTTTGTTTTGCATTACTCCGCACTCCTACCCCCATTATTAAGGAAAACATTGCCAAAAACTAACTTGCATTATGCAGAAAGCATTATCAGGCTTACCTTGGAAACAAGGCTTGCTCTATAGGCTGCAAGTGCCTTTAGGTATTCTTTTTTGGCAGCTTCTGTTTTTCTTTTATATACCTATTAAAAGAGACCACAATTTCACCAACTTCAATTATTAAGAAGTTTTTGCCAGAATGCTCTCAGAATCCCTTGCAACAAAATCAAAAGCTCAGATCAACAATCCGAAAACACTTTTACTTCATGAGGGCTTTTTCTTCCCTGGAAGTTTTAAATATTCCTGCAGGTGGCCACAGACTTTCAGGTCCACTTGCTGGAATGTCACCACAACGTAAGTCCATTTATCACATAGGAAAAAAACTGCTAGAGTAGCCAACTGTTTGACAAGACCAGCTATGCACACTGCATCTTCCTAGAAAATGATATTTTACTGACACTGAGTATTTCACGTGCTGAAAAGTATCTGAAGTAGTACAAAGCAGCCAAAAAAAAAAAAAAAAAAAAAAGGAAAATGTGGTTCACAGAGTTTTGACAATTCACTTTCCCCAAAGTCAGTATTAGAGAATCCCACAGAGCTTCAGTAGAACAGTTAAACAAAAAGTGAATCAATCTGTATTTCTAATCAGCACTACATATAAAGATCATCCTTCAATCATGATCATCGTCTGTGAGATATCATCATCTGTCAGACTGCTAAGTGTGACTGGGAGCTGCACGGTGCATCAACAGGCAAAGAGCCCCAGAGGATTTTTTTTCCTATCTATGCGTAAGAGTTACATGTGTATAGCAAGAAGAATAACCCTCAAGGAAGAACAAAACTCATCATCATCAAAACTGTACCAATTTTGAGTTGGAGATAACATTTCACACACAACATTGTAATGAGGCACAGAGGATTGGCTTCAAAGGTTTAAAATCAACACGCTTTGTAACAAATTCATAAGGCAGATCAAAGGAAATGGTAAATGTGTTGTACCTTCCCCTTTTCTATTCTAACTTCCGATTAATAGGAAATAAGAGCTTTGAAATGAGAATCATCAAAAGGTGGTCTCAAGCAAGACTCCAGGACAGTATCACTTGAGCTTTTTACAAAGTGCCCTTTAAAATTTAAAGACAGTTACTGAATACGATCTACTGACTCCTATAACAAAATGCTTTTTAGATGCCAGATTTTCAGCAAGTTCAAAAATCAATGGAGCTCTGCAGAGCAAGAGGTCTACATCAGCAAGCAGTGTGCTCAGCACCGAGATAGGAGGATTTTTTACAAGCAATAACTATTTTACTTCTAGTGAGATAACCCTCCATCCATTTTTTACCTGTTTTTGTTCTTCTCCTAAACTGTCCCACATAGATGCCACTATTTTTGAAACCTCTCCAAACGTAGCATTTGGGTTCTGCCCTTTAATTGCAGCTTGTGTATCCCTGAAGAAAAGGGCATATGCTGACACTGGCTTTTGTGGCTCATTGGGATCTTTCTTTTTCTTCTTCTTTGGAGTTTTCGGCTTCTTGCCAGAATCTGGGGCAGCTCTTTTTTCTCCAGTAGCCTAAGAAACAGTAGTAACAGGAACAGTCCACATACACATGAAATGGAAGTCAGAGGAATTCTGAATAATTATTGTCAGTCTGGCTTATTAATAAATGGATAAAAATTTCTATGTAGGCAACATTTTGGATACTCCTGTTATGTGGGTCTTTGTCCCACCAAATAGCACTTATTCTCAGTCATTCTTATCAGAACCACTGGAACTAAATACCAAAATTATTACCACTCACTGTAAGCATGGCTCAGAATCATTCCTAGAAGCCTGACCTCAAAATCTGCACCATAACAAATTTCAATTTAATATTTACGTATACATGTATTCAATCTATAGTGTACTTTGAGCAGGTGATCTATGTTTCTCCATTAAAACGCAATTTCGGCAGTAGAGACTCAAAAGAGAAGAGCTTGGAGGCATTCCCTGATTCCCAGACTTAGGCTGCCAGCTTAGACATGGGTCAGGGCAGCAGCAGTTCTGCAGTATCTATTCAAGCACAATGGACCACCCTGTGCCCAACACCCTCTTCCAAGGCTTCTCACGTGGGGTCAGGTGCCCACACAGCAGCATCCTACACCTACATCTCCTACCACCTTAAAGGGGAAACCTTTAGATCAGCACTTCAAGGACTGCCAGTATCTCCAATCCTCATATACTCCTCATGCCCCATACCTTCCTCTGGACTACACACAGATTGTGGCAACAAGGGCTGCCACGTTGAGTGGCTCTAACTACATTTCTATTGTCATTGTTTAACTTTGATATTTTAAGAATGCTGAATGGAATCGTCTTTCCATATATACAATTTCCATTAAGCTAATGAGAAAATCTTTCATCAAGCAGTCTGAATTAGCACTGTATGTGTAGTGCTATAACATTTTCCTTTTGTAACAGGTTAATTTAAAGCAAACTGTAAATTAAGTAAGCTTTCAGACAGAAGAAAGTTTATTTTATTTTTGTCTAAATGCATCTGTATTTTAAATGACTCCAGAGAATATCAAAATGAAAAAATTCCCAAAGTTGAGGAGTAAAGAGATTCACCAGATCTATAAAACCTAAAATGAACCATGAATGTATTCAACTGAAAATATATGAATGGATATGTATATTTTAGCATCTATTATGGAGGTATCATGAAAGCCTCCTAAATCAGAAGCTAAACGGTAAATAAATGACATAGCTGACCGTGTGTTAAAGCATACATATTTTGTATGATCACTTGGCAGCTGAGACAGTACTGCCACATTAATGAAAACACACTATATAGCCATGTAAAGCTTACTCACTGCAATGCATGGATTAACTTACTCTATTTGATTCATCTGCATCTTCTTCATTTATCGAGCTGGAGGGGGAAGGAGTGGCTGATTTACTGGCAGGAGGGGAGGGAGAAGTGTGTGGCATGTTGGTGCCTCCCAGATTTAGCCCCAGCTGTGCACTTAGCTGGGACTGGTTAATGGTGGTGAGCTGAGAGGGAGTCATAATTCCCGAGTGAGCAGCATCCGTCATGTGGACAATGGATCTCATAATCAAAGAGTGGTCTTGGCGGTACTGCGAAACTTGGGTGTGACTCTGATCCTAAAAGAGAGTGAAACAGTTATTAGCAGTGATCATACAGCATTAGCAAATCATTTTCACTGGCTCACAGAACTGACACTGTCAACTTTCATTTTGTTTGGTTTCTTTTCAACAGATCAATAAACCGAACACAGCAACATTTACAGTACTGGTCTCAGACTTTGCTTCTCCCCTTTGCTGGATTTTCTTGGGTAATAAATTTTTTTATTTCCTTATTTTAAAGTAATTTTTTTTTCTCTTGATGCTATGCAAATATCCACATAAACAACCGCCTGTCTGATGATACAGGGAAAACATTGCAGCAGAGTAGAGAGAAACTGCTGTCAAATGCAGAAAGCAAACAAAATGGGGAGGGAGAAGAGAGAGAAAAAGCATCTTCCTCTGACATTCAATTATTCATAGCTGTTACGAGTAACAGTAGTAGGTATAAAACAACTCTCTTTAAAGTAACTTCCAAATCCCCTTCAGACCAAGAACGTTGCCCTGCCACATCTCAAGTGCAGACACAGCAGCACACTGGAGAACCGTTCGAGTAATCCTAATCACTCCTAAAAACCCCTTTTTGCCAGCACCACACAGAAGTATACATTTTTATCTTTAATCCAACAATCAAACACACGTGGAAGTAGCACACCCACTTTATTTTCTTGCACTTCATGCCTCAGAAACTTAAGTGCTTGCATGTTTTTGTCTCTGCTGTTTCTTGAGGGCTAAAACTAAGTCATCTTCTCCATCTACACAACACTTATCACAGTTGTAAACAAAATGAAGTCAGACCCCAAAGGTAGAAGTCAACTGGAATCTGACTACAAACGACTTGGTTTTGTTATTTTTAACCACACAAAGATCAATAGACACTTAAAGAACATTTAAACAGAAAAGAAGATTTTTAAACCAGTCAGAAAGTGGGGAGAATAATTAGCTCACAAATTGATTGAGCAACTTGGCCAATCTATACCCGTTGTTCAAACAGTCAGAAGCATAGGAAATGCAATAGATTTTGAAAACTTTTGTTATTAATAACCCACATTGCAATCAGCATCAGGTACAATGATCCTTGGTGAAATACCGTAGAAGAGAATTGCAATGCTCGAAGTCCAGCACAGGGGCCCTTCTGAGCTCCATGAAGCACTGTGACTTTTCCAGGGCACTCAGATTTTATCTGAAGTGCTCAAAAACCTGCATCAGCATTGAGGATTGTCCTGAGTGACTTTCTTCTTGCTCATGCCCCAGCAGAGGCAGTGGGCTCAGTGCTCCTGAACACCTCCTAGCCCGGCCCCATGCAGCACAGAGATGCAGTGCATTTGTAAAGGAAGATGCATGCCCTGCCTCATCCACATATTGTCTCCCCTGGGTCCTGTACAGATGAAGTTAACTGTGCATGTTCATGCTCCAAGGTGCTCTACTGGGCCTCATCCTCATTTTCCCCTGCCTACCAAGAAGATGCCAGCATAGTTCATCATCCATACTGCAACACATTACTATTCCTACTTCAGAAGCTTTTAATATTTTCAGCAAAGGAGCATAGTTCCTCAGAGATGAATGCCTGTGCCAATAGTGGAGCACTGATATAGAAAGATCAAAACATCAGACTTACTGGCTGAAATACCCACTTGCTTCAGGGCACCTTTCTGTGAAAATTTACTACCGTTAACTAGAGGGTCATTTTGATTCAAAATTGTATTGACAGCGGCATCTGGAAGTCATTCAAAGTCTTTTTAAAAGGATATCACTTTCTGCATATTAGCCCGTTCCTTTCTAGTTTACAGACATTGCTTTATTGCATTAAGAAAAAAGTGTTGTTAAAGCAAAGGTCGAGATCATCACAATTACTTTCATAAAAATCAACTTCAACATTTTGCATGCAGCTCTTTCATAATGGTGCTCTATGCCTAAAAGGCCTTTGCTCTCTATTGTTATACAAAACAGGCCTTTTTGGCCTTTACACCAAGGCAACAAAATATGACGACACGGGTTACAAGTGGTTTACTCCAAGTCTTGTCATTTTGGTTGCATCTATGATTTTACTGAGACTAAATTCTCTTGACTTGTACTGACCCAGAATCTAATTTTATACACAAGCCCATGAATTCTTAAATGCCCCTTCTGAGACAATTTGATGCTTCTGTGTTTGTTTTGTTTAATTCCCATTTTTCTTTTTCTATCTCTTTTCCTAATTTGTAAGCTACTTCTTAAATATTTAAAAACTTCACCAGAAGTTAGAAATAGAAACAACAATATTTTGTAAATGACTACCTAGCACAGGTAAAACCTACTATATGTATATGAAAAAAAAATAATAATATCATTTCCGATCTCTTCTCATTTACATCTATGTGCATACTATAAATATTAGCAATCTTTTTTCTGCATTTTGAATTAAAGTTCTTTGGTTAATCACATCTCAAAAAAAAAAAAAATCACAATGAAAAGAATAGGAATTTTGTTTTTATTTTGTGGCTGTGGTGGGCCTCTATAGCCCCCTGGAACATACAGAAGAGCTTTCAGACAAGGAAGCACAAGTCTTCTTGTACTGAGGTTTGGTGCCTAGCAAGAAGCCAGGGGAGATAGTCAATAGTAACACTGAGGTTCATAGCATTTGTATAGAAACTCTGAGTAAGCAAAATCTATCTGAAGAGGAATATATAATCAAGTCCACAAGTTTTCCATCAATTTTCTCAACCCTTGTTTTTTTCTTCTATTACAATGACCAGTATTGAACCAAAAAGATCAGCATTTCATTATTCATGAAATGTTTAGCAAATAAATGTTTAACACCAAAAACATACCAAGGGTACAAATGGAAGTACAATTGTACTAAAGCATCTGCAAGACACCCTAATTACATTACCATGTGAAAATTGAAAACTGAAAAGGCAAAGCTTGTGCATTCAAAATAATCCACCAAGAATGTTGTGAACATTTTAGAGAATATTGCGTGCTCTTTTCTTACATAAGCTTAACTAGAAGTAGAAGGGATATGTAAGTATTATATGCATTTAGGATTTTCATAGTATAATGCAGAAATGACAGATCAGTGCTTAAAAAAATTCATGAGCTTCTTGAGAGAACAGAATCAAGTGTTGAGTGAGCTTAATCTGCTTTATTGTTTTAAACTGAAGTTAGGCAGGCCTGGTGGTTTTCACATAAAGCCAGACAATACTCAACTTCTTGTTTACTCAGCTTAACAAGCAAACAAGGACATAATGGGTGAAAAGGAACACAAAGGAGAAATTACATTTGTGATTCCAATGACAATTTCAGATTTCTGCTGTAATCCTACATGAATGAGACTATGCATAGGTATATCAATCTTTTCTATCACAGCTGCATACATGCAATAGTAGCCATTGTGAAGACTTGCAGCATTTGATGTGCAAAAAATATCATCAAAGGCATGAGGATATCCATCTACCCTACTCTCAACTTCTCTCATTTATTTGGTCATTCCAAAAGAAGTCCTATTTAGTCATTTTTAGAAGTCATACCAAAGAACATGGCACATGGCACATGCCAACTACATAGCCTATTTTATTTTGATTCATAGAAGTATTAAGTTTTCAAAGTTTGATAGAAATCAGTAGCTCAGCAGCCAATGGAAAGCAAACAGAATAATGGGATTAAAAAAAAAAAAGTATAAACTCCAACACTTTAATTTATACTGTGTATACTAGTAAAGGTGTTTTGCAACAATCCAGCCAAAGAGATGCATACCATTGAGTACTAGGGTAAATTATGGCAATAAAAGATTATTCTTCTGATATGAAGTCATTAGGCACTCAGTAAGTAATATAGTTAGTGCTTATTTTGATAAACAAACAGTAGCCAGCCATGACCTCTAGAGATATCCTAACTTCCACCTGGCAATTTGAGCATCATTTGCAGACAATATTAGAATATTTTGAGTAATACTGACGATTAAAATCAAAGCCTATAATATTCAATCATGTAAACAAGCAACACCAAGATTCTTCCCAGCTGCATCAAGATTGAGTCTAGGGAAGTGCCTACAAGGAGACATAAGCCTAGGATCTGACCCTATACTACTGCTTGAACCCTTTTGTTAAGGGACATGGCTAAGACTGTGGTAAATCTGCCAACAAAAAGAACTATGCAAAAGCTAACATTTATGTTTACGCTCACCGTGCCCTGGTTTTGGAAGTTGACTTAAAACATTATGTATTCTTTTGCCTCAGGAATTTGTCACTGTCAGTGTAACATAAGCTGATGTAATATTTTAAAGGATAAATTCAAGTTGAAGCAAATGCACTGCAATATGAAGAGTGGAATCCTCAGTTGTCCCTGTCTCTAAATTACTCCTGTTACTTATGGGCAAGTAAGCATATCTCTATAAGAAATCCTCAATACTCTTTTCCTCCGCAAGTAAAATAGAGATAAAAGAATCCATTAATCTAAATCTTTAGAAGTTTGGAATTCACTGCCAATCAAAACAAATCAAACTAACAGGATGCTTTTCTCTGTCAGAGATTAAATCCTTACTTAATAGAATATAAAATAGTTGCACTCGGTACTGCCACCACTGAAGAAGCATCCTACCTCTCCTCTCTTCAGCTGCTGCAATCGGTAATGATCTGTCAAACCAGTTATCAGGAGATCCTCTACAAGCAGCAGCTTCTTTTCTCTAGCACTGACAAAACCCCCATGTTTTCCTCCATGCCTCTGTAGTAAAGTAAACCTTACCTAATTTAATTCCCAAATAAATGCTACAACAACAATCAGTACGTGTCAGTTCAGAAAAAAATGTCTGCAGATGGATCTAAAAGATTGGTTGGTGACAGAAGGCTTATGCACATTCTGCTGCCTGAAAGACATGAAGAGTAAGCAATCTCCCAGCCTATGTGCTTCCCTAGTCCCAGTACATCAGAAATTTCTGTTTTCCATTTACACAGAAAAAAACACAAAGCCAAGAGAAGGGATACGTGGAATGAAAAAGGAATAACACAAAGGTCCACTGATTTATTCCTCAAAACTGAGCAACTATCTCCTTTTCTTTTGACAGTCTCAGATGTCTGTAGAAATTCATCTTTCTGGAAATTCAACTCTCACTATAGGACAAAATCGGCTACCACCTCCAAATTAACTTATCATGTGTTCTCTGAATCCTTCTGACCTACCATCCCCTAATTTTGCACCCCTCCCAAGCTTCTCTTTCAGGTCTGACCTGTGACCAGGTTTGCCAAGACTATCTCATGGCCACCATTTGTTCCAGCTGTGAGAGAGATCTGAATCACAAGTTCAAGTTATTTCTTTCATGGACAACACCTGGGGAGCAGCAGTAGGAGCACACTTTGGCCAGCACCACAGAGATGTGGTAGGTGCCCAGGGATCCACCATGCTAACCCTGCCTCTGGGCCTCTGCAGGCACCAGCAGCCAAACCAAGTGATAGAAGAGCTTTCTCTGAAATGCTCCAGCAGGTCATCCAACCAGCCTAGCATGAAGCCTTTATGGCTTGGGAACCTTGCTCTTAATCATCTCCTTTCCTGTCAAACTCCAGTTGTCTGAAAGGCTTGGCACATTCCTCTTGCCATCCCAAGGTGGGTGAAGGTGCCAGACTTCCTGTTGGCCTCAACTGCACATTAAGTCTTCTGCTCTGTAACTGCCTCGGCTCATGCAGATGGACACAATCATGGGCTTCCTGTAGCCCAGACCATCCACAATGTCCACTACTGATGCTTTAGCATCTTCTACTTCACAACTTGTTTACCATTTAGGTTTTACACCATCTTGCAGATGCTTTTAAAAACAGATATGCCACTCATTTTTCCCCTAAATACCTACCATGCTTTAAACCATACTAGAACACACTTCTTTTGGACAAGGAATCCAACAGCATGCTCTCAATACGTGTAACTCAGATCACAGATCACTGATCAGTATGTTGGCACGAGAAGCTTCTATCCAAATTAGCAGTACAAGCTTAGATCTGCTCTGTTTGCAAACAGAGAAGGCAATTGCAAACAAACACCAGATAGTTCAAATGAAGCAGCACAGTGTCAGATAAGTGCTGTTAGCAGTTTTGTTACAACCTCTGCAGCTCCAGGTGCTTCAGCTTCCAAATCAAAGGCAGACTTCAAAGGTCCTTATTATGCACCATGCAACATGGAAAGAGACTGCAAGAAAGCATGACAACCGACAGACATTACCAGAGGTAACACAAATTGTGTGGGGAACTTGGCAGGGGGGAACAGAATTGGGTGTAACATGGCATTTGTTTGTCAAACAATTGCTGCAAGCAGTGGTAGCTATGCACTGGGGTGTTTTGCTTTTGTCTCCGTAATTTTGTTGATATCTGTTTGTTGGGTTTTGTTTTTGTTTTTCTTTTAAAGTGCATCATAAAAGTAGGTCTCATTATCTTTCATATTACCAGAATCAAATTTTTTTTTCAGCTACCTAGTAACACAAAATTCTACAGACACTTTGTATTTCCCTATAGCTTGAGAATTTGAGGCGGAAGCTGAGCATTGATTCAGCTGCCCAAGAGAAAACACAGGTGGTAAGGGCTGAGAACAGGAGGAATTTTAAAGGAAATTTTCCTTTAAAGGGAGCATGAGAGCAAGCATGAGAGTGGCTGGTCCCAACAAAGCTTCTGGCCATGTAAAACACACACATACCAGCTTCAATATCTGCCTCATCTGGCTGACATTACAATGCAGAGATAAGTGTTTGCTCACACTGGATTTTAAATGCAGGAGGCAGAATAGATCAAAGCCATGGTCTAGGCTTAACATTCAGCTGATGTCCATAGTCATTTGTGTCTGCAGACCTTCTGAATACACTTCTTATCACATGCTCAGCTTCTGTTCCAGTTCCTGACAGCATCTGGGGAAGCATAGCACCTTCCATGTACTCATATGGTACCTCCCAATACCTTCTGCAGTTGATGGCATTATTAATATATAACAGTCACAGTCTTTCTTTCCCTGTATTCACTTTTTTTTTTTTCTTTCTCCATGTGGAAGTCCTTTGTGCATCTATGTAGATAACAATCTATTTGCAAGATTATTGTTTTCTCCTAGCCCCAGCAATACAAGCTGTTCAGATAGGTGTCTTCATCAACAGCTGCCACTGTTTCCTACAGGCAGGTCCTCTCTTGTGGTTACCAGGACATGGAAATAGTTCATGCTGACCAATAGACTATGAATAAAGATTCAGCTAAAGATTCTGTTCTGCTCTGAATTACCAACTTCTGAAAAGAGTGCCAGAATACGTTTCCTTCTCCAACCATAACAGCTCATTAACAGATGGCCTATTGTCTCCCTATCAATGAGAAAGGAGAGAAGAGCACGTCTCACAGAGCAGTGACTATATTATCTGCTCTGAGCATTACAATGTCATTGAGGACATAAGAATCTACACACTATTAAAAACTCCATTATTCAGTATACCATCAGGCTACGCTGCCTTCGTATCACACTGAAGTAATAGTTTCTGTACAGAAGCCACTGCTGCCTGTGGCCTCTAGGGTTGCAAGCCCACTGCCGTAAAGTGGACACACATGCTCTCTGAAACTAAAAATGTACAACTACACTATTAGATATAAAATATTTAACTATACACTAAATAAATAAATACAGACTTGAAAGCCCATCAGCAATGCCCACAGCTCAGATCTGCAGCAGAAACAAGCCTGTCCCAGTGCCTGCCTGACAACAGGCACCAAGCTGCAAAATCCTAAATGAGTCCTAAAGATCCAATTTCACAAAGCATCAGCCACCACTAGAAAGGTTCTGTATTTGACCAAATGTCACCAATTAGAACCATAAGAACATTCCTTCATTTGTGTTTACTTAGTTTTGAGATTATTTTTTCCCTGTTACCACAAATTATTAACAACAGCAATGGTAACAGCTGCCATTTATGATGGAAATGTCCAACATGAACCAGATTAACACTGTTGATATGAAACCTGAGTTTAGTAGTCCACCCTTTTTCAAAGGAGAAATACAGATAAGAATACTCTGAAGATAATCCCTCTTTGTAGTAAGAATAGTTGCTATTCCTATGAATAATTTTAACATTTCAAAATTAGTTGTATGTTTTGTACTAAAGATGACAATAAACATGTTCATAGCAATAACAAGGGCTTGTTTTAATAGACTGTTCCAGGCGTTAAACACACTAATGACCCATGAAACAACTGCTTCATCAGCAACACATTAAACAATGTTGTTATAACACTGCGTTAATTGCAAACCTACTCCATACTCTCTAAATATAAGATTACAGATGGAATATTAAAAGAGAGATTTACAAAGTAGTTTCTCTTTAAAGGGAAATTAAACATAAATTAGAGGTATGCAGGTGAGTAGAGAAATAGCTGTCTTGTGCCAATTCTAAAGTATCTACTTTAGCTTTTATTCTCAACATATTCTGTTA
>NW_024884755.1:3044922-3059922 GCF_019232065.1 Centrocercus urophasianus | reverse complement strand
TCATAGTCAGAATGCCTCCTTTACATTTTTTTTTTATTGCTGTAATAAAGTTTTTATAGCTCCAAGGCAAGGTAATTCATGAAATGTCTAATTTAAAGATGAATTCTAATATTATTAATAAATATTTACCAGTTTAATAAAGTGCACATTTTTCACATTAAATATGATACACAGTTTTCATTTTCTATTTTTGAAATATAGATCAATGGCTGGAAAATCTGAGTACTGAGAAGCATTGTGTGAGTTCAGAGGAAAACTGCACAAGGACTCTGTCAGTGTTTTTATATTTCCCGATGTTACCCAGCATTTACGAGCAGAGGAGAAAAAAGATTACTGACTGCAACGCGGTGGTGGGAGTCACTCCACCTCACAGTATCACACAAATCAAGCAGTTGTCGGGAAGTGCCTGACACACGACCCTCCCCACATTGCTCCTCTGCATCAAATCCCGCAATTCTTCATCAGCTCTCTGTGACAAAACTCCACACACATCCCAGAACACAGATTTGAAATAGCAGTCACCCTGCTAAAATATCACCAGATTATGGTACATGAAGGCAGGAGCTCCCCTAGGTCTTCTCTTCGACCAGTGTGGGAACAAATCCATACCACTGGAGGCAATGTAAACCTTTACTCAGTGTAAGTATGCAAAAAAAAAGACCACTCCAAGTCAGGTTGCAAACCACTTGATAACACTGAAGGGACACATAACACAAGACTGATGTAACTTATGACATTTATTACATATTCCTGAAGAAATTTCTTTGGATCCAGTCTACACACACTCCATTGCTTCAGTTTACAGGTGTAACATTCTTGACTCTAAGCTTTTTATTATTTTTTGCTGTCTTTGGCACTCAACAAATCACCCAGCAGGTCCAGGGTATACAAAAGCCCATGCACAAAGAGATCTGAAAAGTACCATATCCTTCATGACCTGTTTCAGGCAGTCCCTGCTTTGTGTCTGCAGACTTACTGTACTAAACTCTATATTTCCTAAACAGTGAGCAGCTTGAGCTTCTTTCCGTATTAGTGCTAGCTACTCTTCATCATCTCAAAGCAAACATTAAAATTAGCAATGAAGTTGGAAGCCTGAAGAATTCCAGATAAATTTGCTGTGCGATAATTTGTAACTAATTAATTGTCACTCACCAGAATAATACAAAGAAAAAAAGATTTACATGAAATTATAACATGACAACACAATGACCCTTATTATAGTCCAGCAGCAAATCTGTATTTTCACTTCACCAGGTTTAGTAAAAGGTCTATGAAACAGCTAATCAGAATAACTATGGTTGATGTAAAATATCTGTTCAAGCTAATCATTCACCCTGGCTTTAATATCCAATACAGAATCTCATTCTAACTGTAACCACTGAGTTTAAAATGCTAAATATGATAAACTGACTCACAGCTATGTCTCATCTCAGGGAGTAAGAGTGTCACTGCTCAAAGCTTAAGGAACCCAGGCAGAGAGACCCTCAAAAGCCAACAGGGGAATGTACCAATGGAACCTCCTTCCATGATCACAGCCATAGAGTATGGATAGATTCTGAAGAAGTCTTGATACATCTTCACTTTTTATTGCTCTAATGACCAGAACTGAACACTGGAATTGGCCGAGCAGATCCATCTCTCATCTCTACCCTTGACAAGATCATTCCACCCCTTTCTAGAGGGCTTCAGAATAGTCCAGGAACATAGAAATCAGCTCAGCCTGCCCACAGTCTCCGATCAGAACAGGAGCACTGGGCAGAAGAAAGTCTTTTCATAGCTCTGCATTTCTGAGTGTGATTCAGGCAATGCATCCCTACAGGAGTTGTAAAAAAATAGATTTCCATTTGTAACTATTTAGCCCATGGAGTATACAGAAAATAGGGAAATATACACAGATATTATTGGTGACATACTGTGTCTGGCTCCCTTTCTAAGCTACTCTCAACAGTGTGCTTTCAGAATATCCTGCAGGCTGTCAAGTGCAGGTCCTACACCCAAAATGTAGAGAAGCAATTCCTACTCATGCTGTAGTACATTCTGGCCAAAGCAATGCTCTTTCAACACATTATGCCAATTATCAACTGTATAACAAATTCTTGAAAACTAACAGCAGAGAGGTACATGATGCCAATGGATATGGGCTTCCAAGTCTGTTCCCGAAATTAAAATTCTATGTTTATAAAGCCTGAGTGCTTTTTTACAAGAGATCTGTTTACACATGGTATAGCATTGTGCTGTACATTAACAACCATGTTTATCTTCCTGAATCCACCAATAGTAAACCTTTAAACATTTGCCAACTGCCTCAGGGAACTGAATAATAGCATATCATTGTTCACTGTGCTACACTGACAACATGTGTCATCATTCATACAGAATACGCCTGCACATAATGCAGAACATTGGCAAACGCTTGGTTGGACCACAATACCAAGAAATCACACATATCTTCAGAGAGGTCAATTAAAACTGATACACGACACAAAGCTATATTACTATGCTTTGACAGACAAGATTTTGCAACTGAAATGCAGAACTGAACCTACCATGTGCAATCCGTTGCTGTGGATGACGCCATCTTGCTCCATGAGATTTCGGGATATAGTAATGGAGGGGAGATCCAAGCTCTGAGGGGGAAACTGGGGTGTAAAGTCATTTCCTTGTGCTGTCAGCTGGTCACCAAGGCCCTGAAAGGGCAGCAGGATGTCTGCCATCCCCAGTGCAGGGTCTGACTCGGGCGGGGGTGTAATAGGTGGGATTTCGAACTCCTCATCCCCCAGGCTCGGCGTGTGGAACGTCTGCTAGAAAAAGACAGAACAAGGCAAACCACATTAGAGCACACTGTTATCAGCAGCCACACTTGACCAGTCATTCAAGTCTTGTTTTATACTCATATGCAAACTCTATACATAATTAAAAAATTAAAAAAAAAAAAAGTTTCATATACTAACAGGGTTTGTGGATCATTCTGATTAAGGATTTAAGTCTAATTATCATATGGCTTTAATAGAGTATCAGTATTAACAGTTTTTTAATGCGTGCTTAATTAGCAACATCTGTCTTTGTTGTTAGTCCGAGTATCAGCTACACTGGATTTGGCTGTATAACAAATTGCCACTTTATTGATATGTTAGTGAAATAGCACAAACAGCTTATATTGCTCTCATGCTTCATAAAATATCAACAATTTTGTAGCACACACACAACATTAATTCAGAACCGACCATGCCACATCTTTTGTCTCCTTTTTGCCTTCTTCATAAACATGAAATACAACAATTCTGGTCCTTATTTCTTCTCCATCCCATAAGTGCAATGCATCCTTCTACACACCAGTTTTGTAATTTGGAAGAGAGCAATGTACAAAACAGCGCGGGTGATTACCACGGCTTAGTAAAGCCAGCCAGCTTTGTTTAAACAGTAGGTTTGTTGCAAACCAAACACCTGTTAAGATGCCTTTAGCAAAACATTTACTGCCAGTTATCTACAGTGTCTGTGCATGTTCGTACATGTGCATGTGTATGTCGTAGACGATCTTTATTCAAGCAGAGCCTGTATCTGGCTTCAACATTGCTGACTTTTATTTGGCAAACAAATGAGCTATGCTTATTCAAATTTCTTGCGAGTTAAATGAACTTTCATATATTATTTCAGGTCCACTGCTACTTAATAATAGAAATCCAGTGCTTGAAATTAGGCCATTTTAAATGGACCCAAATCAGGACTGTCTTGATCAAACTGGGCAGTTGGCAATCCTAAAATAGGCACTCTGTCTTGTTCTGGACATGCAACGCTGCTCTGGGACTTGTTTGTTTGTATTAGTTCAGGATTCTAGATGAGAGGGGGGAAATTGTTTTATGTATTATTTACATTGTTTGAAAGAGTGACTTAATGCCAGTTAATTTTAAAATGATATGTTCAGTGAAAGATCTCATTAACTGCTGCAAATTGTCATCCTTCAAACTGTTAATGATGATATAAATTAATAACCGCTTCAGAGAAGATGGAAACCGAAACACAGGAAAAACCTTTGCTTGCATATAGAACCTGTCAGCTGTCATTATTGGTCTCGCACCAGAAATGATGAGGTCCCAGACTGCTGCGGTCTGCAGTACCGTCAGCCTGCTGAGATGTGAGAACAATCCTGTAACTTAATTCTGGACGTGAAGGCTGGGCCTGGATGTTTGACTCTGCTGTATCACAAAAGGTGTGATTTCTTCTCCCTGTGGATCCCTTAGTCCACAAACACAAAGGATGGATTGGCCACGAGAAGTGGTTGGCTAATGAACATAACCCTATGGCTGCATTTGCAGTTATTTTGGCACTAATGTGGTCTAGTAACAGATGCAACTGTAATTTGTGACTCATTTGCTACCCCATTACTGCTTAATGAAATCTAACATATCACATTAACAATACGGATAAACACTCATTCTTGATATGTGGCATTTGGCTGTTTTCATTACCACTGTAATTAACACTTGAAATATTATTTCAATAAATATTTAAGGTGTTTTAAAATGGGTCGTGGTAATCATGACATAGAGACAGAAAACATAAAGCAAATGTGAAGCTTCTTAGCCTGAATGTGCTCTAGGATTACACTCTTAAGGCATTATTTACAGGAATAAAATGGGCTTCCAGCTTTGCAGTGCTCATGCCCAAAATGCTAGCGAGAAATCTACAGCCGTGCTAATGTAAAAACACTATAATTAAACCCATTGTAATACAGTAATTGCAAACTTAGGCTTGTGCTTTAATGCAAGTGCTAACACTTAATGATATTTTCATTCCTTGTTCAAGCAAAAGGGTTCGGTGAAATCAGTATCATAGTGCATTTGAACCTCCCTTTACCCATTGTATTTATGAGATAGTAGTAATTAAAAGAATTGGATCTTCTTTCCTCATCTAGTAGAATAAATCTAGGACATCTGTGTAAATACGTAACACAGCCAGGCAATAATACTCAATTTTACTTAGAGAAACAACATTGATCTTAATAGTCACAGCTTAGTATAAAAGGGAAAGTGAATTGATGAATGCAATAACAATTTTTTAATCGTAAATTTAATTCTCACAGTGTAACTTTTCCAAGTACGTGTGTACCCTTCTAAAAAACATATCAAGGACTTAAGAATGAAGATGAAATAGATGTACTCTAAGAAGAAAGAAAGCCCCTAAGTGAAGAAGTCTTAAATTCAAATCACTGGGCCACTCAGACAGCAGAAGGGCTCTGCATAGCATGCAATCCAGGATTTCGGAAAGGTGCTGTTATGCCTAAAAGAAGGTCTAACATTTGTGAGATTCATCTTACCATTTTTTTTTTAACTTATTAACTTTTCAAATATTTATAAAAACACACAGACACAAAAACTGTGTGCATGCTTAAATGCCATCTGTACTGAAATGTTCAAAACATTTGTTCCTTTTGATAAAAATGCAAATCTGGAGAACTGTTGTATCAACATTTAACAGCCAATGTCTGACACGGTGAATTATCACAGCTGGAATTAAATTGTCTCTGAACAGCTGCTGGCAGCAGAGCTTTCATCAATGTTTGATTCAAATGTAGGAAAGAAATTCTACAGAAAGAAACATCATGTTGTCATTACAGATGGGGTTTGTGTTCATTATCACAAATAACACTGGAGCTAGTGCCAAACAATATTCCCTTATCTAAGCAGTCTTGCTGGGTAAAAAGAGATGGTGGCCATTGTATAAGTGATTCATAAAATAAGACTCTTAATTCCAATCTTCATATTTATTGTTACACTCTTCTACTTATTTTCTCCGAGATCTTTTTTTTTTAATATTCTGAGAATACTTGCAACTGAATTACCACTTACAACATGTGAAGTCATTGCTGCCCAGGTTTTAACCTCTTCTTACGTCTGGAAGATCGTTTATGGGATGCACGCTATATAAAAACAGTGTTCTTTACATTGACACACAGATTACAAGGCAATGCCTCCTGCACTTTCCATCCTTTCACTCTTTGGAATAAAAGATGTTGATTCTTAGCAATGAGCAAAAGGTGTTTCTGTATGGAGCTGGGGTCAATATTAGCATGTTGATGGACTATCAGCTGACTGCAAGGGGCCCCCCTGTAACAACAAATGCACGCAGGCCATAGCTGCCATGCCTTCCTCCCATCTCCCACCCAAAACCACTGAGCACACCTCTCAGCTCACAGCCCAGGCAGCCCCCCCTACCCAGCCCAGGTTTGTTCCCAGCCCTGTTCCCTCATGCAGCATGCAGCCTTCAGGAACAAAGTTAGATTTGTTCTTCTAACTTAGCTGACTATTAAGAACCCAAATTAAAATATTTGTATCTATAGCAAAAATTACACATTAGCTAGGATTGCCTGTTACTAAGTTTGTTTATTTGCTTCCTTCTGTTTATGATTTTTTTTTGTAATTAAAGCAGATTTGTTTCTATTGACATGCCATGTAAGTAACAGCCTTATGGACAGCTAAATTGACTAGTAATGGAGAGCTGTCAGGTTATTTTCTTTCTCATTAAAGTCTTTATTTTGTGCTCCATAAAACACACTGAAATTCAGCCCTTCATTCTTCACCCATTCACAGTCTGTTAAATTATCTAAGCACAGTAGAATATAAGCATAGATAAAACAAAGAAAAGAAAAACATCTACCTCATTTGCAGCAAGAAATGCATTATTTGCCTCTGCCATGTTCATGTAGTTGTTATTGTTTCCAAACTGAAAGAAAAATAAATATTTGGATTTTAATGCATGCCACCATTTTCATTTTCCATCATGAAAAATGTTTTAAAATACAAAAACACAAGACAAACAGATAAGATGTGATTTTGCACATGTCCTCTGAAGTCAGAATCAGATTCCATGTGACAGTGTTGTGATTATTACATTCTCTCCATCCCCAGACCTGTACACGAAAGATCTCCAAGCGCATTTCTTTGACCTTCTGTGTACTGAGGCCACCCCACAGACCTACAGATGCCTTTGGAAATCAAGTGCTCATTACTAATGGACTATTCTCCATAATAAATAAATAAATAAATAAATAAATGCTACGCTTTTCCTGATGCACATAATTGTACTTTGCAGATGATTCTGATCTTGTGGACAGCTGTAGTTAGAAGTAGCTGCTGTATTAAAAGAGATGAAGGTAAGAAAGGGAAGAGCATCTGCAACATTGCTTTTAAAATCCCATTCTATCTACAAACTAAATAGCCAAACAATCCCCCTTTGTCCATCACTCATTCCAGTTGAGCTCCCACTCCCAAACAACCTGGAATGCCAGGAGACTTCACCCATCAGAGGAACTGCTTTATGCTGAGATCCCGAGACGTGCCCAAGGCAGAGGTGCTGAGTGCCTCACTCATGCAGTGCAGCTCCCATGGGGGTGAGCAGGAAGGACTCAACAGATGCCATCAAGCCATTTCAACCCAACATTGAAGTACGAACATTTGTGGGTAAACATAAGTACTTTTTCTTCTATAGACTGAGCACAGAAAGGAAAAGACTATCAGCATTTGGCTAATTGGCACTGAGCATGCTTATTCTCATAAAAGGCATTTCCAAAAGGCAGGCAGGTATTTGATTTGAGGAACAGACAGCACACGTTCAAGTTTCTAGTCTTGGGCACAGCACACATTGCAGAGATCCCAGTGAAAGCGAAGCATCACCACCACGATGCCCAGCCTTGCAGTGCTGCTCCGGGTCTGCACACAGCACCTCCTTATTCTCATGTTTGTGACTTCTGCAAAGCAACTTTTTCCACCGGCTTTCGTTTTATCTTGCCAGACTCCCAGCAGCATTCAGGAACAGAGGGGGACCATAGAGCAACTCTTCCAAGAGTGTTTCTTTCCCATAAAAATCCAAATTCTTTTCTCAAGTGCTGAATCTTTCAGCTTGTATCACATTAAGAAACAGAAATGTTTACACATTATGTAAGCTGCTTCACAGCTATTTAAACTCTGCTTTCCTTAGCTACACAGGAACTCAAATAATGTCATCCACTTTTAAATCTCAGACATCACTGGGGAGGGAATTTTAAAAAATAACATGAAATTAAATTGCACCTTTAAGTTACTGTTTTGGCTCAGAAAGATGCGTGCATGGATACCAAGACATAATTCTACAGCTCAACACCAGGATCAACAAGATAGGCAGGTTTTTTTCATGTCAGTTAGAGACAAACTAAGAAGGTTTTGCATGAAAAAAAACCCTCAAATGGTCCCAATAGAGCTGTTGTTTTGACAACAAAATAATAGTAATAATAATAATAATAATAATAATATCAGTTTTTCAAACTGTACCTAAATGCACAGGTAAAACAAACTTATATAGCTGCAACACTGGATAAATGAATGGGAACAAACCCAATCCTATTTCCATTAGCTTAGAGTCCTAGGGCCTCCAGAGCCACAAATGAGAATGCAGCTGAATTTTACCTTGAATAATACAACTCTACATTATTTTGATCAACATGCATTCCTCACATCACAACTACTGCCAGTTTGAATGCCAAGCATGATTTATAAGAATAATGCATAGGAGAAAGTGAATGCACACTATTCTATTTTATTAAGACTGAGAGAGTAAATGATATAATGAGGACTGCCAAAGCTAGAAGTTGCAGCTACGTGGCCCTGTGGCTCTTATAAGGATACAATATTTAGGACTCTGTGGTACATGGCTCAAGCACTGATGTCAGAACCTGACACATTTAAGCTTTTGTTAATATGGATAAAAAAAACACTGCAATTTATTTTTTTCTCTCTGAATTAGAAATCCATTTAAGGCACACAACAATTATCAGTGAGTATTTCTAAGATTAACATTCCTTATTATCTAATGGTACCTATAACAACAAAAGAAAATAAAATGGTTATTATCTTAAGGACCTAAACAATTCAAAAAACAAATTAAGCTTAGAGTGAAATAAGAACTGGGTTAGAAATCCTCTTCTGAACAGTTAGTCTGCGAATGTAATTACTGAAGAAACTACAGCTAATCAGCTGTGAATTGTATCCATTAATTAGTATTTGCCCTGGAGAAATGAGAAAAATCAGTAACAATGTTAACACTGCAATGCACTGATGAATACTGAAACACAGGGCCCTCAGCGTTTAGTCAAGCAGGTGGCTCCAATGGTCCAAGTAATTTAAAAAGCTCTCACCTGAAGTGCAGAGCTGGAATTACAAAGCACTTCTTGCATATCTTTGTATCTATATAAGGCTATAATTAATGGCTTTTAATTTAGAAACGCTTTATGATCAGTGGGGAACAGTTATAAATCATTCTAAATAGAACAAGGGGTTCTTGCCTATTTTAGTAAAATAATTTGGGAAAGATGTTTTCTGTAAAATGACTCTTGTTACAATCAATGCTTTTCTCCTTTAGTTTCTGGCGGATCACTTGCCCAGACCCCTCATAAACATGACAGAGCATCCCTCCACTTGACAGCGGGCATTCAAATTAAAGGGTCAGATCCGGCAATTGTGTCTGCCCAGGTACAGCCCTGTGGGGTCCCACCTCCACCTCCTGTGTTTCCCTGGGTCAGAGCAAGACTCAGATGCAGCACCTCGTTCAGCTATCTTTTTGTTTCATGCTGGCTTTGTGACGCTTTGCAAATGAGTTAGCCATAGCTATGAGCAAGGTTTTGCATGAACTTTTAGCATCTAAATATCTCACAGCACTCAGTTCTGTAACCACAAAGGAATAGGAACTTTCCAGCTTCCTTTGTCAACATCAGTGTGTTGTGTTTTTTTTACAAAAATAGTTGTTGCCTTTCAAGCAATATCTGCAATGTCAATCAAAGCAAACACTACAACACTACTTGTTTCCTTTGATTCTAGGAACTCAACAAACTCCATCTTAAGGTTCAAGAAACATTAAGCTTGAGTGTCATACCTTATTGTCACGGCAAATCAATGGAAACCATCCATACACATATGTTGATTTTACAGAACGGACTGCAAACAAACAAAACCTCTTCTGAACTTACTGTGAAACACAGCTTACATTCTTCATGCAAATTATTGCACGTAAAGTATGACAGTTCAGTTCTCTACTCTTCTGCTACAAGGGCCCTTGAAGTGGCCCTGCTGCACTCCACAGGCACTGAGAAGAATGCTGTTGGGAGGCTGGGCGTTTGCTTACTAACACCTTGTATAAAGAATGTCAAGAAAACTGATTGTTTCTAAAATAGTTCATTGATGCTCTTCTCTTAGCCGTGACTACTCAACCTAAAGCCCAACATGTAGGCTTAATGCTCTTTTGTAGAAAGAGTCTGTATATGTAATGACATACACTTATGACATACGTATGACATACACTCTATCTTTCCCCAGTGCATGCCCTAAGGAAGACCAAATCAGCTCCTGCCTAGACTTTAAAAACCGTATCATTGCACTTCTGCAAACTACATATTTTCAAAGACCAAAAGTAGGCCAGACATTACAGTAACTGTGCATCAAAACGTGACTGGGCTTCCAAACCACCCTTTGTAGCTACCAGAGATTAAAAATTGTTGGGTTCTGAAAGCACCAAAACAAACAAATTCACATAAATCAAGGAACTGATGTTCTAAGAAGTGTGACATGGTTGGCTTCATTAAATAAATCTTGACAGCTGGGGATACAAATCAGTCACTAAATAGCCAGGGAGTTTGAATTCCTAAAACAACAGCAACAAAAAACCCACTAAAACTTCAGAAAAATCCCAAAAGATTAAATATGAACCACTCCTTGAGTTCTTTTGCAGCTCTGATGAGTCAAAAGCCACAGCAAGAAATAAGCAGAATGAAAGTTTACACCATGAAAACATAATACACATAAGTATAAAGACTGAAACTTATTGTTATTAGTTATGAAGTTGTTCTGGACACAGTATAATTTTGAACATATAAATTTTATGGGAACTTTGCTACTGATTTTAATTGAAGTTTTTTTGTTAGAACTCTGGACATTTCTATCTTTAAGTCAACCTAATTGTGATGCAACTCTAATCTGAAAAGCATTGCAGCTCATATCCACTATTCATTGGCAAAACAAGGGTAATTGGAGACATATTTAAGGAACATAAAATTAGGCATACAGCTACCCAGATTTTTCTCTGAGCATCTCAATGGAACAAACAAGAATTTTTATAAATTATAAATATAAATTATAAATATTTTATGCTAAAGAGTAAAATGAGATTCATCAGGCAAACCACATTAGGTTTTTTAAATAAGTCCTTTAATAATAATGCTGGTTAATTTAGCAATGCAAGAAAAAAAGAGAGGATAGGATTGGGTAAGTTACTGTTCCAGCACAGAATAAAAGTAAAACTATGGAATGTGAATAAATGTTCCAAATGAAAAATATCAAACAAAATAAGTATTAAAAAACTGCACACATTTTGTCATCTTCTCAGAATATACCAAGAAACTGACATTTGGCTTAAACAGAATGATTGCAATTCTGTACACAAAGATTATATATCATTAATCTGAGAATAAATAAAAGATTCATTGGAAATGACTACAGAATTCTCCTCTCCCTCCTCATGACTCTAAGAGTCCTTTCACAATTATTGGTTAATTTTCATCAAAGCATACATTTTAAGTTTCTCAGCTCAGATACTCCATAGTATCTTCAGACAAGAATTCTGACTGGCTTGATGCTGAACTTCTGCCTGCAAAGTAGTGCTAAGTTAGTTCTGTCATGTCAGAGCATTACAAGTGCACTTGTGTATGTGCTTCAGGTAGTTGCATAACCACCAAATTCTATCATTTCTAATGTCAATTTACTACTTATGGAAAACAGCATCCTCAGCTGATCACAGTTCCAGTAGTTCTGTAAATAGATCAGAAACCATATCTTTTTTTAAATAAGAACATTAGCAAAATCATTCTTCTATAGTGTGAACATGCTCATATGTTATATACAGAATAATATCCACTTGCACAAACACACATTATGGCAAAGATCTCAGTTCTATCTTCATATCTGGCAAAATAATTCCTCTGAGGTTGCACAATCCTTATGAGTAAAAAGAAAGATAACGATCCCAAAAGATGTAATTACAGACCAAAACTAAATTTGCAGGTCTAAGTACTGTATCTTAATAATTTCACTGGAGAACATCTTCACTGCATTTGGGCAGATTTGATTTTGCTGCCCAACCAATAATTACAGCTCTGGCAAATACAATGCCTGATAAGGACATCAATTAAGAATGAGCATTGTGTTATTTAAAAAAAAAAAAAAAAAATCATGTTCACAGCCTGTCTGATTGAATGAAATGCCAAATTAAATTAATGGAGATTGCTAAGTCTAGCTGACTGGTGGGGAACCATGCAGAAAGTGGGACAGCATAGACAATAAACTGTCTGTAATTAAAAGATGAGAAGCTGGACTAAAGCTACTTCAGCCTGATTACTCCAAACAAAACAGTATACACTAAAATTACTTTGGTAACAGAAGTAGATGGGGTGGGAATAGGTTTTGGGAGAGGTTTATTATTATTTCACTAGTACCTTGTATCATCAGATATATTGCATTAAATGTTTCTTTTCATCAGGAAACACAATTTATTTTCTTAGTGAAAGTAAAAATTACATTTCTATTCCAGATGGATATCCAGCTAATCTCTGTAGAGGCTCTACTTTTAAGTAAGATGTGCTCATAGCAGGAGCAGTGTGTTCTTCTCTGGAAGAGCAACTACTTCTTGACAGTTTCAATACTTCAGAAGCAGTAGGTGGCATTCATATTATTTTATAAAATACAAGTATCTATTTTATTTTTGCCACTAGAAGCTAGGAAGCAGATTTTAGTAGCTGGTACACAGATGTAACATCACTACATTTGTTAGGGATTTATACTCATAAAAGCATATTTCAAAACTTGAAATGTAAGCCTTGTACATAGATAAAGGACAAATTTTATCTCAAAAGGAATGCAAAATGATGTCCTCAATTTTGACGCTACAGAGCTACCCTGAGAAGTTTTTGTGCTGCCCTGGCATGGTTCTAACAGTTTTGAAGAAACGCCATTCTTTGCCAACTGCAAAAAGTATTGTTTACCACCACCAACAAGTAGCTTTTGGAGTTTAGGCACTGATTCACTGAGTTCAGAAGAGATGGACAGTCTGACCAGATGCAGCCAAAGTGCTCTCCATTTGGGATGGCTTTTGTCCAAACGTCATCAAACAGATATTGGAATCCACCTCCACTGACATTCAAACCACTATACTTGTGTACGTGTAGGGTATTTACATAAGCACAGACACAACACATTTGTCATCAAAAGATACTGGTTTTGATTAATTTCATGTTGAGCGTACTGCTTAATATGCAAGATTCATAATTGAACCTTTCCATTCCAATTCCTACAACAAATTTATGATATATTGTTATAGGATAACACAATAGAAATCAGCTTCCTGAGGCAGATTACAATATTCTGCATGTTTTCAGGGAAAGATATCTTCTGAAAGTAGATTCATTTTCTGCTAGGTTCTACTACTAATTTTTTAGGAAATCTCTTAGTACATCTGCAAAAAACTACCTGGAATGTATTGGCTTTGCAGGCTTCACCCACCACAACTTACTGCACCATGGTTATTTTTACCATTTTTTTCCAGGATTTAGAAAATCCTCCTAAGGATTCTCTACAACACTGTATTAGGATCCTCACCTTTGATCGAGGTTCTGTAATGAGGAGGAAATTCAGGCCCCACTGAAAACAAAACGAGTTCCTACAATGGCTCCAGAAGATTTATTTGCTTAAAACCATATCGCTGTTGAGAAACTGGCCAGCAAGCATAAAATATTAAAATAAGCGTATTTAAATATCCAGTTTTGCAATCACATCTCTGAATTTTAAGCAAATTAGTTGTTCATTTCATGCAAGTTAATAGGAATAATTAGGGTTCATTAATTATTGTACAATCATACATTTGGCAGCCTTCTGATATTTAAAATCTTAAATGCCTTTAATTCAGGCAACCACTCGGATTCCTACTGCTGAGTGTTAAACATCTGCCACACTAATTTTCATATAGATGTGCCTATGTATATACATATGCATGTATACACATGCTTTTACTGATTGCTTATAGCCAAAAAAAAAAAGAACCTCAGCAAATAAAGCACTTGAGTAAGATCCTAAAGAAAACAGACATTGATATTTTATTCATATATCCTCAAATCTCCCTCAGACACATTGTTTGCAAATAGCACAGATTTAAAAGTTTTCAGAAAGCAATTAGAAGGAAAATATTTGAAATTACTTTAAAAGCTTTCAGCCAACAAATAAAAACTTCAACAATAACAGTAAAAAGCACTGTCTTAATCTCTCCAATTCCAGCTAAACTCTTTAATATGAACTCCTTCAGTGAATTCCATGGCCAAAAGCAGTAACTGAATGATATTTTGCCAAGTGTGATACTGAGCAATCTAAGGAACAGTAATGAAAGGAATATTTAATGGTCTCGTGCTAGACATTTTCAGATCTCTTAAGAAAGATACAGGCAATAAATATTTTTATATGCAAGAAGTAACTTTATATGAATATACACGGTATTATTACTCTGCTGACTGACAGTCAAAGCAATTCCATGTATGCCAGATTCCTAATGCTACTTATTCTGTATTTAAATGTATAAATTTTAAAAGGTGATCTAAAGTGCAGTACTGGTCCTGACATTCATACAAAAATAAAATGTTTTAAAATTAGTATGAATCATGAAATTTCTCTCCAAGACCAATCCACCAAATGCTTTGCTACCATATGTACAAAGAGTTTCAATTTACCATGTTTGCAAATTGTAGACAAGGATGTGTTTTCCATTCTACCCTCTTGGCTTCAAAGGTACTAAAACTGAGAACTGAACATGTATTCTAGGCATTTTTGTGCATCCACCTACATATATATTAAGACTATTTTTCCTCTATAAAAGGTGGATAAAATTATTAAATTCAGACCAATACACTAAGTTTCCCACAAAAACAAAAAGAAAGAGCTC
>NW_024884755.1:3007261-3044912 GCF_019232065.1 Centrocercus urophasianus | reverse complement strand
TCAGACCAATACACTAAGTTTCCCACAAAAACAAAAAGAAAGAGCTCCACAAGATCTACAGACGTTAGTTCAAGGAATTTTGATGTGCAGCCTCTATCACCATGCTCTCTTGCTAACTGAAGGTTAAAATATGAAATATCAAATGTTAAGATAAATACAATTAGTTAGAAAGCCAAGGAGAGGACTCCACAATTTTAAGTATTTGTTAAAAATTATTTAAGTATTTAAAGAACATTTTCTTTCTTTGTTTTTTCCTCTAGAGTTGCTTGTGTTATAAATCATGAAATGATGTTGATGATCACTTTGATGAGGCACAGAGGTGTTGCTGGAATAAACCAGATTAGATGTAAATGCCACGGAAATCATATTTTGCTAAAATGCATAAAGAACTTACTCATAGGGATTTCACTCTTGCTTTTTTTTTTTTTTTTTAAACAACTTTGTAGCAATTTAGACTCTACATGAAAAAGGCCTCATAAAATAAGCAGTTTCATAGCATCTATTTAATGTATGTATTTTATGAGTCACAATCATTACCTAAACAGCTCACATTATGCATAAGATCTTATTTCTGATAACATCAGAGGACAGACAGCAGTTAAATTACATTTTTTCCACAGCTGCTTTAAAAAAAGCACTGGAAGGATAAAGCACAAATGACCCCTTTCCATGGCCCTGTGAGAGGCT
Organism: Centrocercus urophasianus; assembly: GCF_019232065.1. Lineage (NCBI taxonomy): Eukaryota > Metazoa > Chordata > Aves > Galliformes > Phasianidae > Centrocercus > Centrocercus urophasianus. The sequence continues at coordinate 3,044,225 of NW_024884755.1, read as the reverse complement.
GGAAATGTCTCTGTTCTCCATGACATTTACCAAACAGAAGGAGATCAACAGCCTCTCAAAATGGCGTCAACATGCACACACGGATAAAACAGCTTGCCAGGACCAAATCCGTGGACATGATTTTGGGACTGCCCCTACAGTCTATCTCATGTCCTGCTCAGCAACAGCAGCCCACCAGCACACATGGGCCCAAAATCTACCATGGTTCCATACACCAGGGTCAGCATCAGGGGTTTTTTGAGTCTTCCCAGCAAGGACGAGACAACTCTACATCATTTCAGTCTCCTTTTGTACCCAAAACTTGTTTTTAACTACTATAGGGGATATTTTTGTACTTTGAGATGGGAGAAAATGTACAAACACAGACCTGTTTTTTGTCAAAATATATTTCCGTTTCACCTTCCTCTTTCAGTTATTAAGTTCATGCAGTCTAGGTGTTAATCATGTCTACCCCCATATTTATTTCGTATAAGCTGTCTAAGCATTGAATTTGAGCATTTCTTAACGTAATAACAGCATTTTATTCTTAGAATCCCAAGAAATAGTTTTATATCACTATATTCAAGATTATTGTAACATTTTCTCACACGAATTTAAAGAGATGTGATTATACTGCAATTGGGCCATAAGTAGCTTTTCTTAGAATCTTATATCAAATTTCACTCACTCTAGCGAAAATTGTAAATTCCATTCTAGTCTGTGATTCAGCTCTACTACACTAGCAAATTATATCAGGTTTTAAATATAAAATTGATAGAGAAAGGGTAAGGCAGATGTAGACATTTTATTATAATCATAATGGAGGATTAGTTGAGACACTTTCAGGCTAAAGTCAATGCATGCATGAATTCTTAAATATCTCAGCTCGCAGCCATGTTGATACCACTGGCTCAAGTGATTTTTTCTGAGATTAAACACTCTCCACTTTAGAAAATATAACCATAATCAAATTAAAAAATGACATTTTTAAAGGACTGAATTAATTCTGCTTCATTATATGGAAATCTGTACAAAGCAATACCATCTAGTTCAAGGACTCTGCTCTGATTACACATGTCTGAATAAGAACTGGAGAAAAGACACCCAGAAACACACCAGCTCCAGGGCTGCAGTCAAAGATTGTCACTCCCAATCAAGATGGGCTTGTGAGCAGCATAGGAAGTATATACTTGGTTTCTTTGTCCCCTCATATGCTTTGTATGGGAAGTTTCTCACTTGGTTACTTAATGCTGATTTCCAAAGCATTCTTTACACAGCAGACATTTCCCAAACACCAAAAAAGTGATGATTCTTGTTTTGTAAACCTCATAAATTAAGAATCATCTCACAAGTAGACGCAGGAAAAAGCAAAGTGAAAAACACATAATAAAATAATAATTACACAAATCCTCCTCCATTCACCAGGCAGACCAGCGAGACACCAAATTGTTCTCTCTCATGAAGCTTTGCTCAGAGATAACTCAGCTGCTTGCACCCCCCAGACCAAGCTGTGCTAAAGCTGGTGGGGCTGTTACTGCTCTGAGCTGCAGCATGCAGAAAGAAATGCCCTTCAGTGGGAAAGCACAGATGAGGCCCAGGGATTTCCTATGATAATCCCATAAGAGCAGGCACAAAGCGGTTGTACGAGAAGCTGAGTGGCAGGCAAAAGTTTAGGAATTCTGCTCAGGTGAACAGGTTTTCCAGTTTTGAATAAATGTCAATATAATATAGAAGTAAATAGTTGTTTGAAACAGGCACATAGTATTGCTTTCTCCTATTTCTTTATCTTCCATCAACCTCAAACCTAGTGGATTTCTCTGCGGTTTTCAGCTGGGGTTGGATTACAAATCCCACAGCAGGAAGGCCTCTGGAGAGTCTTCAGCAACAACTAACTTTATTTAAACATGCAAGATTGAATTGGATGCAATATTCTGCAATAGCAGTAAAGGAGAATTAAATTTAAGAGTGGAATAATCCCTCATGCTAGCTTGTACTCCTATTTATGCCACTGAGACTAATCAGGCTTAATTTATCTATTTTTAGCTTCCCACTGCACTGTTCCATCCTAAAGGCAATGTTTTGGGCAGCAGAAAGTTATTTTGTAGGTGAGTAACCTACTTTAATTGCATTTTCATCCATTACTGAAGTCTAGCATTTTCCTCTTTTAATTGGGTCACTGAATTTCTTCTTTCAAGTGGGCACAGAAAGTACTTTGGATATTGATTGCAGCCCCCAAGGTTCTGTAGAGATGAGGACATAGAATGTGCTGCAAACTCCATTCACAAGTAGCAAAATGATGGAAGGTTCACTCAAAGCCTCCACTCCAGGTAACAATAAAAACAGACAAAGCAAAAAACACAAACATGAAAACCTCAACGTTGAAATATTAAAAATATATAGCAAGAAGACTACTGTCAGTTCTGAAAACTCCAGCTGCAGCCAGCCCAATCTCTTCACAAATGCACCCCACAAACTAAGCCTTGCCATGCTTCAGGTGATGTTCAGCACCAGTATTTCAATGTGCTAACCACTAATTAGCATGAGAATTAAAGCACACATTAAAAATCACACCAGGCATCAGTATAATGTAATTTCTCCTCATCGTTTTCAGATGCCAGGAAAAAAACAGTCTTTTAACATAAAACTAAAAATGGTAATAAAAGCTCTCCTGAATATTTAGATGCTCTCTGTCGTATCTTGATGTAAGCAAGCCTGAATTTTGACGCATGCAATTTCTGAGTTTCTTTTCTTGAAGTGTAAGAGACCAGAACACGGTGGCAATTCTTCCTCTGAGTTTTTCCACAACTCACAACTCATGCTCCGAAAATATTCTCCTAGTTTAGCGGACTGAGACATTGCTGCGTCTTATGCTGTTCACACTAAAGATGTGAAAGAAGTTGGATACTTCTTAGTTGAATTTAAAAGCATCAGATTTAGATTTAGTTTGAAGTCTAACTGTATCTACGAAGTAAGTTGTAATCTCTATCAAGGTCTATTGATTTTCACCTTAACATATATCATCTTCTGGGAAAGGGAAAAATTTCTGCCCTGTTGCAGTATTTAACCATGCATGTGTGAAAGGGGAGGAGTGAATATGCATCTATTACACTCCTTATAGAGACATATCACTAATTGCTTTATATAAAGAAAGCTAAATTGAAAGACTACTCAGTCTCTGTAATATGACAAGTCTGACATTCCATATATAAACCTTCCAGCATTTTCAAATGTTCATTCTCTTTCTACTCAGTCTTCCTATGTGCTGTTCCATAAATATAGATTTGGGGAAGACAAGTCCCTTTCTTTTCTCTTCATCCTCTCTGAAGCATAATCCATGCTGCTGGTTCCAGAACCTCTGACTCCTTCAGAGACATAAAATGGCATTTAGCTTGTTAATCTCACAGCACTTCAACCTCATACATGAATATTTTTTATTATCAGGATCTGAAAAATGACAATTTCACACAGTCCTTTCATACCAGCAGAAGTTCCCAAGTCATCTAAACAGTCATCAATATCTACAACTATGAAGGACATTTACAACCTATCTCCAGCTTCCATAAAACAGTTACATGCAGGGTTCAATGTCAGCTACCAGCAGCAGTGGGAACCAAAGTAAAGGCCATTCCAGTGACTACCAGTCACAGCATCAGCACTGGCACCTACAGCAGTGTTGTTAAGTGATATCGGGTTCTAAGAAGCATTTACGTTGCATCATGCTTCAAACCTTCACCACTTGTGTATTTGGTATTCACTCTATAATTCACTACCCATTGCTTATGCCCTTACAACTTCTGCTGAGGTCACAGTGCAAAAACTACACACTGAACTCATTGGGATTTGGGGGCAAATGCAATTTAATATGGGATGCGGATGAAGAGCTGAGGAAGGAATTCCTTAAACTAGCTACAAAGACAAACCTGGCATATTATGAAACCACATATTTATTCACCCATACAAATGATCAAATTTTCTGCAACAACTTGCTTGGCTACAGGGAGCTGTTTGGAAAAGTCAGCTTTTACACAGAAGTTGAATTATGAGAAAACTCGCCTGGATAGGAGATTCTGAGCACTTGAAAATCTTACTCACTCATTAAAATTTATCAGACATTCTATACACAATTGACTCCTACTAGGGAATGAAATGTATATGGTCTATTGAAAGCAACGTTGATTAAATTTTATGTATCCAGTAGATAAAGTTTGCTTTGCTATCAGGCGCTTCTGAGAGGCTTATAGGACAGAAGCAGGATTAGTTCAAGACAAGGGAAATTATACATGTAAGAGTTAAAGCTTGAGAAAAGAGATCTGGCTTCCATCAAGTTGACGCTTCAGATAAGAGACTGCCTTATAGCAGGTTATAGTTGCAAAAATAATTTTGATTGGCATTTCATTTATACATACTAACTACTGCTTGGAATCCATCCAGAATATGCAGCATACTATAAACTGTTAGGAAATATATCTGTGTATTGTTCAATATTTACAGTATGCTTTATTTTGTAAATATAAGATCTGGCAAAAAAAAATGTTGATTATTAAAATAGTTCTGTTTAAAACGAATGCCATTTTCCCTATAAAAAGAAGTATTTCGCTAACAGCAGTTGATAATTCTGTTCGAAAATGTTCACAGTGGAGCTAAATAAACTTTCAATGGGAAAAATTTGATTGCTTTGTTCAGCTGCTCAAACAGATTTCTATCTCTGCTAATTTGCATATTTCTGAATATTCTCTTTCAGGCCCACTCCATTTTTGCTAGCAAAATCAATTTTCTGTTGGACAATAAGTGAGATTTGGTCTAATGATTTTAAGCTTTTAAATAAACATGAACCAAATGGTGTAAAGAGCTTTCCTTTTAAGAAAAGATCCTTGCTGTTTGGAAAGAAAAGAATTCTTTGCATTCACAGATATCAATTGACAGCAACACATTTTAACATGAAGAGAGAAAAAAAATATACAAGGGCAAAACAAAAAGAGCTGCTACCTAATTATGTAGCTACAACACAGATTGCCGCTAAGGTTAAATTTTGAGGAACACTGCATATGTACACCCATGGGCAAAGCGTAAGAAATATTAAGCTATGATATGAAAGTGTTATTATTGACTTGCTAAAGCTCAAAGAATACTCATATTTTTGATATTTTCTTCTGTGCCAGAAAAGAAAAACTGTTCTGAAACTGCAGAATTTGTAACAAACCCCAACCAAACGCAGCTTTTCTAGGTCTGTTCGGCTCTGCTAATAGTTATTGTTTGCACAACTGTAACTAAGTACATTACCAACTAGTTGTTCAATCTATATAAATTTAAGAAACACGCATTGCCAAAGAGTGACTCATATATCAGTCTATTATATGCTACAGAGCTGACTGTATTAAACAAATCACTTTCCCTACAGCTGAAGAATAGAAGCTATATACAGAGCAGAGGTTATTGTCTAATTTAAATCTTGGCTCACTTCCCAGAGCTGTACAAGATTCCAATTTGTGGAAATGTTACTCTCCGCTACTGCCAGAAAGGCTACAGAAAATGGTATTGGGTGCCTTCCAGAAATATGTCTGCAAAATGCCAATCAACAAGTCACTAAAGATTAACAGTATGACTGTACCAAATTAATTTAAATTATAGAAACATATGGCTAGGATGTTTGCACTGCACTTAACACAACACCTGCTTCACAAACAGCTACGTTTCCTTCCACAGTTATAAAATAATACATGTCAAACACTTTGAACCTGATTCCCATAAATGAGAAAAAATCAGTTAATAAACAGTAACCAGGGGTGACCACTATTAGCTAAAAGCCATCATTTTGTAATGCTTAGGTTCTTTCTTTATATAAAATTTTAACATTCATCCACATTAAGTGGCCTTTTCCCATTACAGTCTAAGTAATTAGTGAAAACAGGAGTAAAGGAAAAAAGATGACAGAAACAGCAACCATCTTTATATTCCATTTAGGCAATCCAGAATGATATGTTGATTTTGCTAAAATGTGCTTCTCTTCTCACAACCATTCATGTATGGTTTTCTCGTTATATTACACAAAAAGTTGACATTCTCAGGCAAAAGCTGCTCCTGAAAGGCACAAAAAGCTCCTGAAGAGATTAAAAATTACACATCAAAATTCGAGAGTTTTATACTTCCTTGATGATGTTTTTTTCCATTGTATTTATAATGTGTCTTTAATATATATGATCGAGTCATCAAGTAAAAATATTAAAAAATCTGTGACAGTCTTAGAAGTATTTACACGTTGGTGTATGCCATATTTCAGTTGAAGAGGAAGGGAGCTGTTTTATGTTTCTCTCCACTGCTTTTCTATTATTGTCTGGCTAATGGAAATACATCAAACAAATGTTCTACAAGAGCAATAAATATTAAAGTTGACCTATCCATCTGGAAGAAATGAGAACAATACTGCTCACTTTTAGCCCAAATATGACACTGATAAATGAAGCCGAGAGATTCCATCACACTTCCAGCAACCTGGGCTAAGCGCCCACCACGTGATTATTGTACCAGCAATTTTCTCCATTCATCTTCATTAGGCAGTCACTTGACCTGCCTCCTAACATCCCTGTCAAATTTGAACCTTCAGGGGGCTGGCTGTACTTTCTAACAATGCACTCTGTTCCCCTTTGGAAAAAAAAAAAAAAAAAAAAAAAAAGAAAGGAAGAAAAGACAAAGGAAAAAAGGCTCAGATGGGCATGAAAGAACAGAAGAGGCATTTCTTCTGGAGAGAGAACCATCAGATAGTAGTCATGATTATAAAAGGAAATCACAGCACTGCACACGTGACACTGTGCACAGTAGTGTTCTTGTAAGTCCAACACCAACACACAGCCTGACAGAAAGCCCAAATAGGCAAGAGCAATCCTCCCTTTTGGCCTCCGAAGGACAATTATATGTTCAAATGATAATAAAGGTAACCCCTTGCCACAAATGGAACACCTATTTCATCACATAGTCACTGTTGGAAGCAAGCTGGAAGGAGCAGCCATAGCATCCTTAACCTAGCAAAATAAGAGCGTTTCGTTACATTAGCAGTTTTACATTACATTCCCATTATTTTCTTTTCCAACAGTACAATAATAACAGCACTGATTTGATTATTCTGTAATAGTGAAAAAGAAAGTCAGTTCAATATGAATTTGCCAGTATAATAAAAAGCTCCTAACAGGATTCTTATAGACCTCCTAGAAAGACAGTTTATGACTTTATGATCACTTAGGGAAATCAGAAAGGGTATAGGCACCAAGAGGCATTAAGCTTATGACACTAAAACTACCTCAAACATTCATGCAACTGCAAAATCTTGGTTATGGTATCTACAATGTTTATCCAAAAAACACCTGAAGTATTAACAACATTTCTTCTACAATGCACAAGCCTCTTCTCTTTCTTTTTTTCAAGAAGTCTTTAGAATCATAAATAGTGCAGACTGTCATGGTAATGCAGTAATTAAAATACACCCACATAGATTTCTTTTAGGCTTTAAGTTCTTCAGCCCTTTTTCAGGTTGATTGGGTCTTACACAAGTGGCTCTGTACAGCTGCTAAGCGCACCAGGGACTTAGTCATCCAGGAAGAAATTGCTGACTGTAAGTAAAGATCACAGTGAAAAAGAAAATATGAAATTATGATAGAGGGAGGCAAAATGGATCTCACTGTGATCGCCAGAAAATGACCCGAGGTGACTTCTATGCAAACCAACCAGTTCTTTCATGCATAGAGATTTCAGTCATTCTAAGTTGGATTTATTACACCAACATTTTTACACTTCTTTTTAAATGCATCTTCTTCCCTGCCATTTTTTTCACAGGCTTCTACAAGTATCAGAGACTATGCTGAAATACCAAGCACATTTCCAAAAGTGGGGACAAGAAAATTTATTAACATGATGTAAACCTTAAGATCTGTTATAAGTGCATTTATAGTACATACTTAATTTCTTTACTACACTAGTGTTGTAGGTAATAAGGAAGTCATAACTGATAACACGCCACGCTTTCCTGCACAACACAAAAAACGCTTGTCTATGAGCTTGAGCTTGGATGCTGACCCAAGCTTCTTTTTAATTATAATTGCATGTTCTCATATCTACATTAAAGCAATCACACAATAACCCCTGGCAACATTTTCATCAGGTTTTTACAAGACAGTGAACAATTCACAAAAAGCCATTAGTGGCATTAGTTTTCACCTGAGCCAATCTGGTATTAAACTGGAATAGTATTATCTGCATTAATATCTGTGACTGCAAATGCCTTTACCAATAGAAACTGTCTTTCGAAGTGAACAAAATGGGTTCTCTCTTATTTGCTTGTCTGGGATGCTGAAGATTTCAGGCCCTCTACACTGACTCCAAGTTCAAATTTTGGCATGTTTAGTTCCCCAATGACAGCACAGACCTTGGCCATTTTCTTTGTATGAAAGGATTCTTCTCAAGAATGAGTGAATGCCTCTGTGATGACAGAAATATTAAAAACCTCACAAGTGGTTTTCAGGTGCGGGTAGTCTACAGCTGCAGCAGATGATTCTCAACACGGAGTTGGAAAGGCCAGCTTTCAGATCCAGTAGTTCTCAAAACCAGCCACAAGTCCATCATCTACCATTTGTCTGTCTGAGATAACTTCTTCCATACAATTACCATCCAAGTTTTCAATGAAACAAACTACTCTAAAGAGCATCTCCAGTTAAAAGAGGACAAAGACTAAAATATTGTACCAAACTCAGTTCCTGAACAAAACCTGATTCCAACAAGATTAAAACAAGAATTTTGCCAAAGCTGAAAGCTAGAAAAATCAAAATGCCAAACAATGAGAAAGAGAAGCCTGAGGCTGTTTTTGAGAAACTTGCTATAAATAAATAAAATAAAGTGACAGATCTCAGCACAACTCCAGAAATGATCCAATGCATAGTAAGAGATGTAATGTTACAAGTCCAAGAAAGCGTGTCAGAGAAAGTACCCTCGGGTCTCAGGAGATCTGATTAAAGGAAAGAAGCAATCATTTCTCCTGCTTCCAAAGAAAACATATTTTTTATGCATATGTGGAGAAATCCTATGGTAGAGGAAACAAACAAGCAAACAACACATATTCCAAGAATACAGTTGAAGAGACAGAGATTTTCACCTCAGCTAGCTGATGCTTGCTGTAGAATGTTTCATCAAAAGTGATGATGATGTGTTCTGATAATGTCAGCTTTACTACCACCATCATCTGTCATGCCAGAATTATTCTACAGCTCTTGATGATAAAGTAGCTCTTCACCTCCTCAAGATTGAGTGACTCTGAATAAGCCTGTAAAAGTATTTGCTAAACAATTTCAAAAAATAAAAGAAAGAACAAACAACAACAAAAAAAAACGAACAGTTGCATTGCTTGAATTAGGCTACGTATGCATGAGTACGAGATTCTATAGGAATTTAGTCTTTTTCTTAGCGGAAACTTCAGTGAGCAGTGAGCCCTGACAGATGACTCACCAAACTTCAGTAACTTCACCATTACTTCCTTAACTTTACTCAGAATGCTCTTTCAAATGCGGTACAGCCATGAGCTCTATCACTGATAGTGCAGCATTTTCTGCGTCAAATCTTTGCAGTGGGGTTATCACCACAGGTTAATGGATTTGTGTTCTGAGAAGCCACGATTAGAATAGGTTTACCAAGAGTGACCTGTGTTCTGCATTATACATTGGAAAACATCTAGCAGCATGATTGTTATCAAGCATCAAAAGAGATAGCGAGAGCCGAGTGTGAAGACAGCACTAAAATCTAAGCACTAATGCTTTTATTACTCTACATAGGAATTGTGCAGCGGTTAAATTTGACACACACAAATTGCAGGAGTGAATACTTGCAAAATAACAGTATCTATCCCGATGCTAATGGCTTAGTTTAGAAAATGATGTACAAGATTTCAAACTCAGCATGAATATGTATTTAAATATTTGTGGCACTTTAATGGACATTTTCATTAGCGGAGGTTATAACAACAGGAAAAATCTGAAATGCAATGGAAAGCCTGAAGTTATTACAGTAACTTCACCAAGTAAGAAAATATACATATTTTTACTGTTGGAAAACATATTAAAAATTAAGACCCTTGTTCTCCTCTCCTGCAGCAACTATTCCAAACAGAAAATTAAACACAAACAAATATAAAGAAATGTGTTTTCACGGAGACTTGCAAATTTTTTGTCCCTTCTGTAAAATTTTTAAGCATTATATAACACAAGATAGTAGAAAACTTAAATTGTCATGGCACTTCTCTTCCTTCTTTCCCTATTATGATACACGTACTGGTATAACGGAGAAAAGTAAATAAAACATACTTATATCTTAAGTTGAATATACTGCAGTCATACTAGCAGGGCGTCAAAAATACTGATTAGAAGTGCATTTAAAAGTAACTACGACATTAAAAAAAATAAGCAGTACATTCAAGGTAGAATGCCAGCTAATTAGCTGGTGAGCAGTAACGTGCTGTCAGAACACGCTGCTCATACAATGTAGGCTTGGACTTCAAACCGTTACGTATGCACAGCCACAGCCCTACCTTGTTCAAAATTGGACTTTTACAGATCGATTCTTTTACCAAATACAATGATTCTGAGTTGTTATACTGAAACCATTCAGTTACCAAATGTGCATCAATAAAGAAAGTATGCAAGAAAAGACTTCAGCATACAGGTCCAAAAGTTCCATGTTTCACAGCACCGTGTCTAGAAATTGCCCTCCTGAGAGCTCTACCTAGCAGTGGGCTGTGATTCCAGTTGCTGCAGAAGAAAGAATTCTTTCCAAGTTGTATTCAGTCTGCTTGGAACAACTGTGAAAAAGTGACTACTCCTGATCTTCCAATGGTAATTTATTTGTGCCTGACACAGGGTGTAATTTCACTCGGCACCTCTTTGCCACTCAGCGTAGTGCCTCTATCTGCTTCAAGTTGTTGTTACAGCTTGTTTAACCTGTTCTCAGGTAGACAGACAGTTTTTGTACCTAATATCTGTTACACTGGCTGTGCCACCCCTGACATAGCTCGCTGCCTAGGAGTTGCTGATGATCATTTCCAGGACATATTGTTGTTAGCAGTGCTTGTAAAATGACTCTCTTTAGAGATGGCTGATGAAAAGATGTTACAAACAGCCTTTATTCTGTCGTCCTTTGAATAGTTTCTTAAAATATGGAATTTGACTGGTGTTCACACTGCACGCTCACCAGCTTTGAGCTGAAATACCCACTGATGACCTGTCAGGACCATCACTTATGGAAGCACCTTCTTTCAGATTTTTTTATTTCTTTTTTTTTTTTTTTTTTTTTTTTTTTTTTTTTTTTTTTTTTTTTTTTGGAACCTCTGTCCTCTGTTATAATGAAATAATAATCTGTGGAATAATAGTAATGACACCAAAATAATAACTTCTGTGAAATCTCAGAAGATGGAGCTTTTAGATAACCATCCTAACTGCTGCTGTTACCATAGTTACACAAACTGCCCTGAAGGCTGCATTTTCTGAGCCTTAATGTTGTCACACCATTAGGCAATATACTGACCAACACTTGCTAGACATGAGAGGACAATTCAGCCTCTTCTGCTCAAATAAGCTCTTTCAGGATTTTCTTTTGAAGACCATTAAACACATTTCTGCAGAGAAGGTGATAAGTGCTGTATATAGAAGAACATTTTCCTACAAGGAATGACAAAATGTTAAAAAATAAATAAACCACAAGCAGCAAAGAACTCTGAAAGCTGCAGAAGTGAAGCCCGGGCCTCCCCAGGTTTTTGTTACCCCATCATCCACAGGATGTGAGTTAGGCACAAGATTTGGCTGGCTATGAAGTATAGATTCTTTCAAAAATCTCAGCCCTACCAGCCATACACATGAACTACCTTGAAAAGAGCAGTAATTGGCATGCTAAGAAAATGATTTAACTTAATGTGATGAAGAGTACACACTTCAGTATTTTTCAGGAAAATATTCAAAACCATTGTCTTTCTTAATAGGGCTTAGTATATTTTGGAATCAATATCAGAAAACTCAAGCAGAAAATCAGGTTTCAAAAGATTGTTTTCTACTACTTCAGTAAATAACTAGTAGTTCAGGAATGTTTTTATTTTGGAGGAAATCGATTTGCATCTTATCAGATGACAAAGCCTGCTCTTGAAAGTAGAAAAAAAAAAAGGAAATTAAAAGCACTGACAAATCTTCATTTTGAGCACTTTTTGAACAATGGTCTGTGTCAATTAAGTAGAGATCAAATCTGAAACTGCTTATCCCTGGGCAACAATCAACAGGAACATATTACTGAGAATGTTTTATTTTCCTGGCACAGGAAGTTATCTTCACATCTGCTAGAGTTGATTTGGAATCACAACTCTTAAAAGACAGATTCTCTTATTTATTTAAGCATAATTCCCCAAAGAGGCCTCAGTCACACAAATGGGGTAACCCATTCAGACTGTGCCAGGGGGCGGGGGAGAATAGTTTTGATGCCATGATGCCATCCCACAAGACAAGAGAACTGAAACCAGACAGGAGATGGGAGGCTGCTGATTCCAGACCACTACAGCTTTTTGGCTTCTCCCTGGGAGCCACTGAAGCACATGGAACAGCCTCAAGGCACTTACATACAGGTTTCTGCATCATGTTAGAAATCACTGGGAAAGGAATGATGGAATTACACTGAAAAGTTAACATGTAGAAGATTTAATTGTGCCACTGCAGTTTATGCGGCCTTTGTCAAGCTTCTCAGCCTCTCTGTAATTTCTTAGTCATGAATACCTAATGACAGCAAAAAACGTGTTACATCACAGGGCATAGATTTTTAATAATAAGGGAATAAGAAAAATTGAAGGATTGTTTCTCCAAAAGCAAAGAAAATAAGCCAAAAGCTGTGAAGTCTACAGAGATAAAGGCTGTATCAGGCATCAGAATTTAATCGCCATGTGCTAACAACCAGTTGGGTATCAAATTAAGGAGGAGAAAAGGTGATAGTATTCATACTGTCTCAATAGGCTAAGTTAAGAAATAGTAGACTTTCTTTGGAGATATTCTGGCATTTGTTAGCTCTTTAAGTGTAACAGTACCAAATTCAAAATACCAAGTCCCTTTTTATTGGCATAGGGCTAGATCAGCAAGACCTGTGCTTGAATCTTGCCTGCACATAACTTTTAGACATTTAAGTTTCAGAACAGGGGCTACAACCCTGAATGAAGCCAGGATTCACAGTCTTAAAGGTCTTATCAAGCTGTGGTTTTCTTTTTTCCACGCTCTCTGCAAAATGTTGACACTGTCGGATACTCACAGAATCAAAGATGCTTGGTTTTTTTTCTAGATATTTAGCACTCCTGAGAAAATGTCAGGTTCATTATGGCTAGAGGTAAAAGAACACAAAAGGAGACATTCCTAAAGCTTGTACTTCTGGATTTAGACATTTTCTACCTAGATCTTCATTCTATGCATTAAGGTATAGGCTCCTGAACTGCTTTGGTTTCCAAAGGATGGATGTATTATTTGGTGAATTAGCTCTTGGTACTGGAGAGCCACAGAATGAAACAATCACTGCTAAAATGTGACCAATGGGTTTTATTCTGGTACCTCAGAATGCTGAGTCAAATAAGTTAAGCGTTGTTTTTTTTTTTTTTTTTCTTAGCACAAGGATGACTGTGCAATGTAGGATATTAGTGATATGAAACTGTACACCTACTATTTATGTGCAACTCAATCCCTCACCCTACACATGCACATAACTGCACAGAGCAGCAACTGCGTCTGCTTTCAATGGTGGCACCAAAAAAAGCTAAGACTTACGTTCAATGTTCTTAAGTATTTGCTTAATTACCTTGCACAGGAATTTTTTTCCTGTTATTCACCTTCTTGATTTAAAATATAAGTGACAGCAACTCTACATTTTGAGTTAATGAATTTTTCAAATGGTTTATGGAGCTAAAGAATGTCTGTTCCCTCAGAGCCAACAATCAATGCTAACACTGGCGTGAGATCTTTATCAATGTCCACAGCCATTCCTCCATGTTGATAAGATCCAAAAGCCACTTCACCACCATTTAATCAACTTCCATCACTGTGTGAAGTTTTTATTTTATTCCTCCCTGAAGATTACATAAAGGTGTAATTTCACTGCATTATCTTGAGTGGAGAACACAGAAAAAGTCATGAATGTTCAATGTAAGATAATCTTTGTATCTTAAACCACGACATCTGCATTATATATGCTATTTGTTTAAATTGCACATGGCACAAGTGGCAAACAGATCTCAGTGAAGCCAGCAGTGACAAGAAGCCTCCCTGTAGATGTAAGCCAATGCTTTCCAGAGCAAGAAGCTTTTGCTTCACTCCTGCAAACTAGATAAGGTGACAGTGAAACTTCCAAAAGGTTGCTGATGACAGAGGAAGGAATCGTAGAAACTGCTGTGCTGGAAAATTGCACTGCAACAGAATAAATCACAGGAGAGTCACAGGAGCTGCATTTTCCCCCTTTCCATTTTTGCTAAGAGAATGCAATAGAGCCTGGCCCAGGAGACCAATTCCAGATTGCCACATAAACTGTAAGCACTACTGTCTAAGGCTCTTATCAATTACCTTGCTGACACCATGCACTATCACCCTACCTAAGAATGAAGGATCTAATAAGGAAAATCAACTTCCTTATTTTAAAGAAGTGAGAAGATGGCATTTTTTTCTCCTCTAAAATTTAATACATTTGTATTAACCCACAGTCTTTGCTGAAATAGCACTAAATGCAAAACTCTTCACATTGCTCAAGATCATTGGTTTACAACGTCTGCTTTTGTACTGAACTGGTTTCTCTACAAAAGGAACATCACACAATTAACTCTTCCCAGGAAAATAGAATTAGAATGTACAAAAGATGTTACCTGTGCAAAAATACAGCATTCAGATACTACGTTATAATTAGGTATCTATTCCAAGTATCTCAATGTATGCTATTAACTTTAGACAACATCATATGAACCTTTTAATTAGCATGTTATCTTTGGTGCAATTAATGTCTTGTACCTCATATGTTATCTTCAAATTAAAACTTTTACTGTCTGAGCCATATTAATTAATCAATGCATCTCTAAGAGGGAGCAGACATCATTCACGAGTGTTTTTAGAATGTCACAGCCACTGACATTTCAGAGCAGTTATTTAGCTGTCTTCAGATAATACATGGCTATTACCTTCAGCTTGCAGCGTCCCTGCACAAAAAAAAAAAAACTTGAGAATTATTACATACATTCTTTCACATCTATAAACAACTGCTTTGCTTCCCTACACAAAATGTCCATTTTTTTCAGTAAATATATATATATAATATATTTAAATGCTTAAAAACCCCCTCAAAACAGTCAGGAATATTTCTCTATTAGGGTCTGTAACAAAGCATATAGCCAGTAGCACCAGTTCAAAGTAAGAAGTGATGAGATTGTTTGACCCTGAAGATAACAATATAGATGATGATCTTTTAGAAGCCATTGTGCCAACCTGACTTGCTGTGATGGATGAATAAAATCACAGCCTAACAGCTTGTCACAATACTTGATATGAGAAGTTAAAAGAGAAAATAACTTCAAAAGATGATTGTCCTTATGGAATGCTTTTGAAAAGATATACAGTTTTGCTATTACACAGCAGAGTTAATAAAGGTAAGCACAAAGCAGCTTAGTGTGTCATGTCCATCAACAAATAAAGCTATCTTTTTAATGATGAATATCCTGTGCTATACCTAGGATCTCTTTTACTTCAGTTTATAAGCAAAGGACTCCTTAATCTATATCACACCAAAGGAAATTAATTTATTTCCAAGAAAATGCAGCAATAGGAATCAATTGCAAAATACTAAATTTTCATGAATTGCCTTAGAAAGTAGGGCCTAGAATTATTTAGCAGATGAGATGAAGATTTTCTTAGAATTGCAGCACATCATACTCCAAATTTCATTCCACAGTTACTTCATTCTGCTGATCCCTAAATCCAAACATGTAGGACAACTGGACACCTACCTACCATGCTGTTTTGCTTTCTACATTATATCGTGCCATAAGCAGACCACTATTCTAATGATTTCACTTTGCAATTTCTCTTTCTTAAAAAATTACTGAATTTCTATCAACTGTGTATAAATTAAGATCCATGTATATTGTTACAACGTACATCTTTTCAAAAGAGATTCTGAAACTACCCAGAAATGGGCATTCTGAGTTAAAACACACATGAACTTAAAATTTGCTCCTACTTATATCTGTATCCAACTATAATGATGAATGAGAATGAAATCACCAGTAATGTCACAGCATGACTCACTAATATAAACTGTAGTTATACAGGAGAGTAGTTGAACACGCTGATACACCTTAGATATTTGTACATACCTCATATCTAACATATTATACATGTATGTATTATGTATAGAAAGGTCTGCAGTAGTGCCTCAGACAGGCCACCCACAGCCCTCCACGAGCAGCAATGAATTAAGGTTCAAAGCATTACCAAAGGGATTCTATACATTATCATCTCTGCTTTCATAGAAAAAGTCAACGAGGGACAGGCACAATAAATGCCTTGCCCAAGGTCATATAGCAGTGTAATAACTGAGATGGGATTGCAGCCCAAACACCCTGACTTCTATTTTAACAAAGTGTTTCTTCTGCTAGAATAAAAGACAGAAACAGAGCATCTGGTTATTTTTTTTAAGAAAACAGTCTTGCTATCTTAAAGTAATCAAGTTACATTAGTTTATTTTGAAAACTCTGTAGCTATTTTGGAACTGTAAGTTAAAAGAAAGTTGAAGTTACTAATAAGAGAGCAAATACCAAATTGATAAACATGGAACTGGATTTCAATCCACATCAATGTTAATCAGTGGGTTTGGGTTTTTGCTTCCCCCCCAGAAGGAAGCAACTGCTTAAGAATAAACTTTCATCAAAATAAATACCTTTCACTTTTCTTACCAAAAATAGGCAGCTTTCATTAGTTGTTCATAATAAAATGCAGAAATATTCTGATAATACTAGATTTAAGTCACTATAATTTTCATTTAAATGCATTTTCTTTAAATATATATATTTTTATATATAATAAATGCACACGTATCAAATTCTCTGAGTACAATAAGCCCAGAGACATGTATTTGCTGCTGAAATTATTTCACTTGTTTCATAAGACAAGGATAAATGCACTCTGCATAGCCAGAATGAAATCCTCCTCTTTCTGAAGCCCCTAGTCCCAAGGTCGTGTTATCATACTCAGGCTCACACATAACAGGCACTCTTTTTGGTTAGTCCTGACTTTCAACTATTCCTAGCCCATAAAAAGCATAAAAAGGGTTATTACATATTAATACAGTATCAAAATTACAGGTTTACAACTACAACTTCAAAAAGAAATCTGTTCTTGATTGAATTCACAGAAGATAGATGAAAAACAAAGTGATGAAACCCATACATAACCAAAGAAATGGTGTGTGTCTTGTTTGGCCTTCCAGAGAAAATGTGTGTGCAAGATACAGACCATGAAAGGCCCAGAACCACTCAGCTGTCTGATACATCCTCCAAAGACAAAGGACAACCTCCTCAAGACTCACAGACTTGAATGCTTTCTTCCACGTGCCCTTGTCTTAAAATGTACCTGAATCATTTTGCCAGAGAGATGAAGAAAGGGATTGAATATATGCTGTTCCCCACACCCACTCATCATTGCTTTGCTTGTCCTTTTTCCACATTTAGTGATAAAATTACCATTCTCACACATCCCAAGCTTTGGTATTCCAAATAATTTTCTCACAAAACACAGAGGTTTCATCCAGACCACAACTATTCCAGAAGATATGGCTCTCGCTGACTCACCTATATATTTTTCCATCCTTTTGCTAGTGAAATTATCACATACAGTCAACTAAAAGGTTAAAGCATCTAATCTTAAACAGATCACTGCTGAAATCTGGATGAATAATGGCCATTATGCAATCTATTTTTAATCTTAGAAAAGAGTTTTTGTTCATCTGCAGCCATTATTTGGGTTTTCCTTTCCAATGACAGGATGTTTCTGATTGAGTAAAGAAATTTACAGAATTTTAAAGCAAACAGTTTTCATTTACATTTAATAAATTCATCTACTTTTAATAAATCTTTGGTATAAATGTAAATAAGTGCTTATGCAGATGAATAGCACTAAACAATTAATTAAACTCTAAACTCTACTGAGCAAATGTCTTTTTTTTTTTTTTTTTTTTTTTTTTTAAAGTCTGGATGAATATTAGCTTTGTTGGTAAAGGGCATTTTGAATATTTAGGGCCTTAAAAGGATGTACCTCATTTCTTTATATAGCAACAAATCTTCAGACAGCACTGCTGCCTGACTGCAGAAAACTACAATTGATATCTTTTCCATATGTACTTAACCTCCTACAGATTTATTTGATTCTCAATAATTACTATTCTCTGGTAAGAGGCATATGTTATTATAGCACACTGCACTCCCACAAGCTGTCCACTCAGTGTATTTTAATAAATCTCTGCCAAAGCTGTATAAATTTGATCCTGTTTAAATTTAATAAGGATCAGAATATATCAAAGCACAAATTCCCATGGGAGAAATAGATATTTTGCATAGTTATTGAGTGCCCTATTCATAAATACAATGTGTGAGACCCAGACCATCAACCTTGAATTAAAAAGAAAAAGAGATTAATGTGTGCAAAGCTAGCTACTTCTTAAATAACAAGAAAAAATAGTGTTTAATAAAACATTTTCCCTATACTACTGTTGAAGACAGCAGAACTGGTATAGTTTCAATGTAAGCGTTCTGAATGTCAGCAGTATACAAACAGCTTTTCAATTTTGTAATTCTTTCTTTAAAGATACACTCACTCAAGGGCACAAGCTGCTAAGCGTGCTACAAATGGTTCCTCTTGGGTTATGCCAGTTCTGTCACGTTCAGCAGGATCTCTGCCTTAAGCACAGACTAGATCAGCAACTAAGAGCCACTGCACAACCAGAACTCACTCAGGACCATGAGCAGCATGAACGGACACTTGGCATCCATTTTCTTCTGACGTCTAGGAAAGGTAGAAAATATTCAACGCTCTATTAATTCCAGATAAATGCTGGTTAGCCTCCAAAATACCCCACAAATTTTATGTTCTATTAAGGAGAACATTTTCATGCTTGCTGTGGCAAAGTCATGACTGTGTAACAAGATGGTGATTTACCCATCTCATGAAGAATTATGAGGACCATGATCACAAGCACAGTGCATGCCTTCTAAATACATACATATGCACTTACATCGTTATTTCTTCAGTTTCCAATGTTTTCTTCTGTTGTTGTTGTTTCAAATAAATGTTCTTCGCATATAGGGAAAATACATTTCAACCAGTACATGTAGAGACCATACCTGACAGCTGCTAGTTACAGAAGTGATTCATCAGTCTTCGTTAGGAAGTCTGCATTCCTTATTGTTGGTTTCGGTTAGCAACTGTTTATGTAACAGTGCATACAGCCTACTGCTTTCAAAACAGATCCATTTTCTCCCATCATCTTTGATGGTTAAAAGATAAGTATGCAAAAAAGGGGAAAAAAAAAAAAAAAAAAAAAAAAGACTATTTATCCTGAATTAAAAGTTAAAAGATAAGTCATTTTACATGAAGCAGAGATCTTCCTTGAGGAAAAAAAAAACCCAACAACCGAAAAAACAACAAAAAAAAAAAACCCTTGCTAAATCAATTTATCGTTGTTTTACAAGTCAGCCACTAAGGATGAAATCACAGACTGCTGAAATTAATGGGAGTTTTGCCACTGACTTCAACGAGCCAAAGATGTCATCCTCAGTATTTTACTATACGTAGAGGCCTGATGCTAGAACCAGTACAGTATTACAAATACGATCCAGTGTAACTCAGTCCATTACAGTGAAGCTGATCATACCATCACTCAGTCACTGCTGCAACTCACATCTATAAAATTCTTGCTTCCTCCTTATCATGGAAGTTGGGAGTCAAGAAAAATCTGAGGCATATTCGTCACTGGTATTTCCTCACTCGTTGCCAACATTACATTTTTATGGTGGAAATGCAGATAAAAACAAAGCTAAAAATTCAAATGATATCAACGGAAGCAACAGTCAATATGGCCTTGCCAGAGTATTGCCAGTGCAATCATAGCACTTAAAACATAATTACTCAAATTGATATCAAATAATACGATATTTAAATAATCACCCTGGGTAAACACATGGCTAGCTCTCTCAAGTGCCACCCGAAGTACAGGGTGTACAATCTGTCTTTGCTTTCAAGAACTTTAGAAAATATTGCAACTCAAACAATGATAATGTTGGTTCCATTCAGCAATTACGTTCTTAAGCACAGAGAGCACTGAGGTAAGAGTACAGCGCCTTAATTTCTTCACTTTTATGGGGTTTTGTCTTTCAACTTTAATGTTATTTCAACACTACTTTGTTTATTATGGAGATATTCTGCTGTATTTCCCTTTTCTCAGTTCATGAAATTTTCAATATAACAAGAAAAAAAAAAACAACAGTTCAAATCCCTATTTTGAAAACCATATTGCCATTTTTATTCAGCCTGTATTTTAATATAGCATCAATATTTAACTACTTCATTAAATGAAGTGTGACTTTTATAGTGAAAATGTCAGTCTTTGCAGTTCATTAAATTCATTTAAAGCATATCTGCTTGATTTTTTTTTCCTGAAGGAATAAAGGACTATTAACTGAAGGCATAAACTTAGCATTAGCATGCACTTTTTTCCTTCAAATTAACATTCAAGATTTGCAACAGTCTTTATAAATTTAAGGGATTGTTTGTATCCTTTTGCATTATCTTTATTTTTATAATAGATGTCATTTTTATAGCGTACACAAGTGTTTATCACAGTTGGATATGACCAGTAGGATGTCACAGAGGATATTAACATGTCATATGCTATTATGAAATCTGTAGAATTCTGCAAGTAGTATTAAAAATTCATTATTTTGAACCATGGCATCTGGAAAAATAAACTGTATATGATGTAAAATGTAATAACTCCAAGAATCCAATGGGGTTTACGAGTACTGCTTTTCTGTTTCATAAAGCATTCTTTGATGAGTACCCTTTTTCAATGAGGGTTTCTATTAACTAATACAGAAGAGTATAAGGAAAGCTCAATTTCCAGCAAGGCAGTGGCATGTTTCTGCCAGATGTAAGAAATCCTGGCACACATACTCTCGGCCCTCTGCAACCAAAGTCTGCAAGTCTGGAAACGATCATGACTTCTCATTAATAAATGGACGTGTCTGTAAAATACTTTAATAAGAATAAAGAAGCTGCTTTGAAATGTTCTGACAAATAGAAGTGATAATAGTTACTATTCCTTTAAACATTAAAAGTAGATTTCAATGACAGTGAAATCTTTGGTATTGAAAGTCAAATCACAATTTCTTTTCAGTTGTAGTGCTCAGGTCTGCTGCAGCCCAAACAAAGCGACTTGATTACGCTCCTCTTTTGTATGTTCATTGCTCCTATTCATTTCCATGACAACTATAACAGACACAAAAGCCACAATAACACTATTTGATAGCATAAATTCTCAGATACAAAACACTATTTTTCAGCAGTCACCACCATTAGTTGCCAGTGATGAAGAGCATGCATGCCACACTTGAAAAATCTGCATCAGTGGAGGTGTTCACTGCTTCACATCTACTACAGTGGCGTAATTGCTAGGAAGATTTTGCCCACACAGTCCATCTTTCATCAGCTCAAACAGACAGAAGTCAGAAGGTACCAAACTTAGACTATACAACGGTTGTCTTCTTCTCTGGCCTTATTCTGGGCATTCAAGACTTCAGCTTAGTCAGCGTCACAAAGTAGCCATCAGAGTTGATAGTTTGTCCAGATTCCAGGAAATCTAGAAGAATCACCCCTTTTCCATCCCAAAGAAACAGCGCACATCACTTTACCCACTGAGGGCTACATCTTCAACTTTTTCTTCAATGGGGAATTCACAGGTGGCCCCTCCATGGGCTGCTGTTTTATTTCACCTTGCAGTGATGACACCACATCCTGTCACTGGTAATGACGTGATCTGGGAAAACTGTCACCTTCAGCCTTGTATTAGTTCAACAGGTCCTGTCAAACTCTGCTGCCATCTGTCGCACAGCAACAAAATTTAACAGGATACTGGTGGGAAGGTTCAACCTCTACTGCTATACCACCAACATCCTCCTGTGACGTTGTGGGCCAACAGAATAAAATAGGAGGCATTACTTTCAGAACAACCTTCATGATAAGCATTCAGAACCACTTCTACTTCCTTTTCACAGGCTGCACTAAGTAGTAGATGCTTACATTGTTACTGTACAGGGGGCAACTGTGGGTAGGGGACTGGGCATGGACAGTGTAATTTCTTAAAGTGTTTCACCTTCATAAGTGCAGTATCCATCCAAGGAAAAATCAGATTCATTTCCAGTGTTATTAACACATAATCCAAAATACCCTACCATACGTTACACTCTTTGGGTACCACATCTTGGTAGTATTGTGTACCTCAAGGATTTAAGACTTCAATTTTAAAGATCACCATACGCCCCATCCCTCACACCCATGGGCACTTGAGCCTCAATGCAACCTAAGCAGACATCAAACTAGAGAGGAAGAGGAAATGAAGATTGCAGTAATTAGTGCCCTCTAAGTTTACAGCTTCCTTAAACAGATTTTCTTTCACAAACATGCACAACAAACAGCTGTATTTTCTAGGAAAGCTACTTTGTATCTCCAAATCTGTGCTCAACCACTGTGATTTCTTTATTAGCTTGTCAGAAGTAACAGGGTGCTTGAGCTATATTCCTCTGATTTATTTATTTTTTTTTTTTAAGAGAATAAAAACTGAATTACCACATGAGGCTCATCCTGAGAAAGAAAGAAGGAACTCTAAGCCTTAATTACAGAAGCAACAATCAAATATACAAACAGTTAGCTGGTACCAGAGACACACATTGAAGATTGGAGTTTCTGACAGATTCAGGCTTTATGTAGTGTCATTTCCTACCCTGTTACATCTGCCAGTTCAGACTGATGGGCTCTAAATATCAGTCCCTCGCTGCAAGATTACATGGAGCTAAACAAAAAATCATTGCTTTTAGGATGCCATGAGTTAACACATAACTACAAAGACAGAGGTTTCCATGTGGCTGCATTAAATCCATATGCTTTAGCCAGGTCACAATCTTCAACTTGCTGTCACCAATACAAACACACCCTGCAGACTGGAATTCCCATCCCTGTTCTTTATTTTGAACTGTTATTTTAACAGACCCAAGATAGCTATCCTGAATGTAAATCAGGAGCTGTTTCACCCCTGTTTAGGATCCACCATCGTGCTGGCCCCACACAAACTTGCTCCAGAATCAATTTAGCCAACTATCTACTGCTACCCACAGGTTCTCTTCAACTGGCACACATCACTGCTTAAAATAAACAAACACACCACCCACAGTTTCCTATTATATGGTAGGCCAGGAAATAGCAATGTACCTAAAAAAAAAAAAAAAAAAAAAAAAATCATGAGATTAGAGATTAGAAGACAAAATAATAATCACAGAGAACAGCAGGAATTTCCCTATATAGGTGAGTAAAAAATCATCCTTATTTTTGTATGCTGGTCGAAAGACAGATGCAAACAAGCATTGTGAGATAAAGTATATTTCCTGGGAATGCCACCCTCTGAAAAACCTCTGATTTGCTTAGAGAAAATCAATACAAGAGCTCTTTCGGAACTAAATTCTTCTCACAATTCCTGCCAAATATATATATATATATATATTTATCTATATATAAATATAAATATATTAATATATATAATATTAATATAAATATATATATATATAAAAATTTGCTTCACTATGGTTGCAAGCACAAATACTCTATACAGAGATATAAAAAGAGTTGTGCAAAATGCACCATTTTCTTACCTAAACAAGATTATGAACTGGACTGTTCAAGGAAAGATTGAAAGAATGGAATTAAGCCGCTCCTCTGTACTTTGGATATTAACCAATAATCCATAGTTTAGCTATAATCCTTAATTTACTCTACTGTATGTAATTCCACTTATATCTATAGCAACATCTGGTACTGTCAACAGTTTTGCTTAAATTCAAAAGCCAAAGAAGCAATATTGTACAATGGTAGAAAACAGTGCCTAGATTAGGGAATCTGAGTTTTCCCAGCCTTGTTGTATACAGCAGTGAGGTCTGGCTGTCAGAAATTAAGTGTCCAAACTTTTAGAGTGGGGTGGAAGGAAGTTGCAAAGAATTGCTTGGTTCAGTAAGCAGCTCTCGCAAGGCTGGAACATTTACAACAGCGCTGGCAGATGGAACTTCTTCCATGGACATGATGACATGCTCTGCATTCATGGTCAAAGGGAAAAACACCAATATCAAGTGTGATCATAGGTTTCTCTTCCCAGGATAAACCCAGAGCCAGCATTTGTGCAGCCATGTCTGTATCAACATCGTCTTCTATCTCACCTTGCCACATTTCTCATATTACTGTTAAAGCATTGATACTTCAGGTTTCTTATGTCTTCTTTTCTTAAGAAAAATCGATTCTCCAACTGTGAGGTACTTATTTAAAAAAAAAAAAAAAAAAAAAATCTTTGCTGCCAGACCTGCAATTTCATGTGTCAGTTCTTTCACACTTCAGAAATGAAGATTACCTACACCTTCCCAACTTGAAGCAGCTGAATGTAGCTTCATTTTTGTTTGAAATCTAAACTGGAGAAAACATTCTGATGATTCACTTGTTTAGTAAAAACAGAGACAAAACCATCTTGGGACTGTTTTCATGCTTTCTATTGAGGCAAATATGTGGATGAGAGGCTGGATAGAGCTGGTGCTTTTTAGCAGCCAGAGCAATGCTTACCAACATCACAGCCTGTCTACACATAACGTACGATTAGAACTGTTTCTTTTGTTTTGTCAGCAGGTGCGAAGAAGTGGCTTTATGCTTTTACAAAATGAACGGTTCAGTGCCCAAGAAACGACCGCTTCAAAACACATCCGCCAAGCTGAATTTTTTCCAGCAAGTTTATGAAGCTCAGCTAAGAAGCAGAAACAACTCTCTTCTTCAAAGAAAGTATATTCCTACGCACAAGAGCAGGACTGTACTCACTTCCTTAGAAGATTTTGGAAAGTAAAGATGAGAAAGAAAAAGCTGAACGTGTTTCAAATCAGTTCTTATCAGAAGTTCAGTTTGTTTGTTTGTCTCATTGATTTTTTTCTTTTTTTATAAATATAAGTCATCTTCACAGGGAAAACTTCAGCAGTTGGGATCAATAAAGCAACTGCCCTTTTCCTAGCATTCATACTGAGATTCATCATCTGAAATCTTGTTATTTCTTATTTCTGCATGCAAAGATCGCAGGCAAAGGGAGTTACAGGAGAAGGCTGCAGAGAGGAGTTCCTTTGCTTGAATAACACATGTCCATGGAATGGAGAAGTAAAAGATGAACTTATGAATCTCACTCCTGACCCAAAGTTAATGTGAAATCTCAAAATGCAAAGAGCATGCATTTCTTCCTTCTTCCCTGCCTCCCTCTCTCCATACATACAGCATCAAAACTACAGAAAGTTACAAACTCAGGCAGACTGAAAACAATTAAACAACTATAAAAACTTTTAAATGCTTTGCAGTGTTCCCTATCTGCCACTGTCTCTTTCTCATCAAGGTGTTTTCACAGCCCCTTTTCCATTCTTTTCTCAGATTAACAAATGGCCACTTCCTAGGGCACCTGAAAATATAAAGGCTGCAGCAGAATGAAAGACAAAGGAAAAGCACTAATATTCAACACAATAAGAAGAAACTGGAAAACAATAGTTAGAAAAGAGGGAGATAGAAGATTTCTCACTGTTAAAATTCTGCGCTAGGACTGTCTTGTGCATTGTACTCAGCACAGCTGTGATGTATCAACCTGAGTTCATGATTCTGAAGGAACAAGATTGATTTCCCTCCATGGAGATTGTTCCTTTTTTTTTTTTTTTTTTTTTTTACATTCACATTTATTTTAAAGAAAAAAGGTTACATCCAGGGGGCAGAGAGAGCAAGCTGTGTGCCTGTTATCAGTTTTTACCCATGCAGGGAATAAATGAAACTCAGAAGATCTACAACTATAGAGTCTAAAATCATATAGAAAGCATTTTCATTCTTATGATTTCAAGACTTTATCCTTTCTTATGCATTTTAAATATTCACTATTGATGTCATGACATTTTAATGGAGTTTGTTATCCTTTTCTGAGACACAGAAACAGTTAGGAAGAACAGCATAATATTCACCTTCAGTTTGTCATAATACAAATCAAGCTCTTGATCACTGTCACTCGCTTCTCATGATGAGAGAACTAAGACTAAGAGAACTTCCATTTAGAAACAGTTTTGCATAAACACACAGTTAAACAACGTGGAATGCTATGCATAAATAACCCTGGTGAAACTCAGTTAATTAGTGGGAGTGCAAGGAATCACAAGGAGACCTGTGATCTCAAGAAAAAGGTGCACATATCCTAATGTATGCAACCTATACAACAACAAATAGCTTCTCCCCACTTTTCCCACCAGTAGAACATTGCTACAACTTGCACAGTGTGTTATCACCAGTAATATACTTGTGCTGACAGAATTCAAGCTAATCTTTGCCATCCTTTCTGAAGTGCTTTCTAACAGAGAAGACAAGAAAGGCTGCTAATCTACCACAAGTTCTTTGCTGACTACACTTAGAAAAACAATTTTCTACTTAAACTGTGTAAACTGTAGCTGCAGATTGAGACAAAATAAATCATAGAATCATAGAATACAATTTTGTACTTTATTTAGTTTTTTAGCAGAATTACAGATAAAAAGAGCAAGATTTGTTGCTGAACTCCATGCTGGACATACCATGAGTCTGTGTATGCAGAATTCTGAAGAGCTATCACCTTGACTACTCAATGAATACAACTAATATTTTAATTTTGTGACATTTTGCTAGGTTGTGCTTAGCCCTAGACTGTACTGCCTGCCTTCTGCCTTCCTACGCTGTACATCAACAAAACGCCTGTCCCAGCAGCGGTGCCTCCAGAGACACCAGCCAGCCCAGGCCAAATCAGTGCCAAGGGGACACCAAAGAGCAACCCCAGCAACCTGCTGCTTCTGAGCAAGCTCCAGGGATGCTCTGACAGAAGAGGCACTCACCACGCGACTCCACAAAGGCAAAATCTCAGCTGCAAGTCCTCATCTCAAGGTGCAACTACTGGGAAAGCATGAGGTAGCACATTTCCCTGAAGCTGCTGATGCACACAGTTGTGTCAAAAATTATTTTTAAAAGACCAAGGTTAAAAACAAAAATATCAAAGCAGAGCACAGATAATGTATGTCCATATGCCTCATCAAATCCTTGAGACAACAATTTTGTATTTTCAAAAAGCTGCACTACATTTACACACCCCACAGACATCAACGAGGAGCTCAGCACAAAATTGTTTGGCTAAAGAAGGTGTATCAGGTACTAGACCCTAAAACACAGAGGTACAAGAAGAAATCAAAGGAGGCTTTTCCTTACCAGTATTTCTGCTGCTTCTGAAACAACCAGTAGGTATCAAGAAAGCAATGGTGCAAGTCACCACCTACGAAGCCAGACTGCCTGGCATGACATAACACCTGACTTAGTTCCCATGCGTGTTCCTTGGGCTCAGCCTCACAACCAGGTGAGCATAAAGACAACTTCAGGTAGGGTTTTACATTGTTAGAAGGAATGAAGGCTTTTAAGATATTAGAAGGACAGAATAGAAGCACCTGCCCAATCCATTTCCATTAAAATATCTTGTACTTGTGAACTACTTGGTAGAACAATATAGAATAAGGAGCTTGCATCAACTTGTCTTCACACACTCTTAGAAAACCAGGAACAGGGAGTCATATACATATAAATATATTATTTAGTTCAGGTTTCACTCCGTATTGCAAACGCTTTCACCTGTGTATCTAAATTGAACTCTCATTCAAAACTGCACATCCTCAAATGTTAAGCTCTGTGGTATGCCCCATGCACAGCTCTGAAATCAGTCTCATTATACCTACAGTTCTGCCATGAAAAACATGCAGAAAATTCATTGTAAAATTCTATTTATTTTGCCTCATGTATAGAGCAGGAAACAACTTCTTTTTTTTTTTTTCAGCTTTAAGGTCAGTGTATTTCTAACTATAGCAAGCAAAACAACAGGAGAAAAAAGAGCCAAGATGGATTGTGACGAGAAACTGCAGCTATCAAGTTTTTCACAAGAACAAACCAATAGCATGATATCCTCATATTTACATGGGCACCCATAATCATCATCACTTCATCCACATGTTTACTAAGAATCACAAAAGTAACTGCAGTACCCTGCTAAAGCAAACACAATGACTATTTTCCCATGCCTATTACAATTCAAATTTATTTAATAAAACAAAAGGCCTTCTAACCCTCTATCAGTAAAACTGTTTACTGATAAAAGTAGCTTTAAAAAAATATGCTTTTATGAATAACGCAGTAATACTGAAATGCAGCCCCCTAAACCATTCAACTATTTGTATAAGCCTTATGACATTAAAGAGAGTAATACAAAAAGTAGAACAGGAGATAAATATGATCTGCTCTGAAAATAAGCTACTCCACCAAGCAGCAATTGATTTTTGCATGGTTTTAACACATTTTTTCATATCAAAATTAGACAGTTAATCAATATTGAGGTGTTTAAATACGTCCTGAACCTACAACATTTAAGTAATTCACTGACTTTAAATATAGGAGCTGCCCCATTGGGACAGTAAGGGTGGTTCTCATAGTTCAAGTTGTTTCCATGCATGTGTTCCTGGCAATATGAAAATAATTCAGTTCTACAGTAATTTACCCATCTAAGAAACTATTAAATTCTTTGTAATCCCTACCTAAATTCTCTAGAATTTTCTGTTTACAGAATTATAGTGCAGATTGTATATCATTGTCAATGCTAAACACAGAAAAGTTTCTCTTGGTGAGTTTTCTTTAGAAAGTCAAGTGGGGAGATGTCACCTTTGTACCATTTCTCAAAAGGCAGTGTCATAATGAAGCTATGGAAAAGATTTTTTCGACTGAGAACTGAGCCCTACTTTGATTGCTATAGATTTTGTGGAACTCAAAGGTACTGAAGAGCAGAAATAAGCCCAGTAAGGTTCAGTGCCAGAGGACTCTTGAAAAATTAGAAGGTAGTCATTCCAAAAATTGAGTGTTGGTCTTTTACATGTAGATGAAGGCAAATAGCTTCCAGTGACCAAAACTGTCTGAATGCAGAACATCATCTTGCACACATCCTACCTACCGGTAATTCTGCATATTTGCAATCTCTTATTCAATTGCTTGGCTGATCCAAACTCTTAGAATACCAAATCTACAGAAGAGAAAATAATGTTCTAAATGTGCTTGTAAAAGCAACATTCTGTTTAGCATAATGATTTTACATCATCACCAACGACATCCGTCATGAAATGGAAGAGACAAATGAGGAGATATCCATGCCTCTGCAGCTGTCACCTCTACCAGTAACAAATAAAGTCATGCCCAAAGAAGTAGAAATGAAAAGCAGAAACAGAAAGCAAACAGATGCCTTATTTCAGAGATTACCAGTCCCAGTTCTGACCTTTCATCCAAACTTCCCCTCCATTTTTACCTTCACTATATCACAACCCACTCATCTGCATAAGATTTAGTCTCAGCTTGCACAAGCCTGTGGCCAGGAGTGATGATGTATGGTCATAGTGACCCAGACAGTGAGAAAGACGGCAACTTTACAATAGGAAAAAATAAAGCATTGAATTGCAAACATTTCTCCCAAGAAATGCCAAGGGCAGGTCTGATCTAATGTCTATATAAGTAAATCTAAGATGTCCACATTGAGTCACAGTCTACAAAGTGCATAAACAAAACTGAGAAACAATTGCCAAAAAAGAAAAACAAAATAGAAGAAAAAAGAAAGAAAAGGAAGAAAGAAAAAAAAAAAGATACATTTTTCTATTTAAGATTTATTTTTTTTTTTAATCAAGCTTAAAGGAATATTAAGGGATCAAGTGTCTGTTTTTTTAGTACAGACTGCTTCAGAAAACACATTTAGTTTTGACAGCATATCCTCAAGTATGGATTAGAGTTTGGAGCCTTCTTCATCTTCCTAAAGATTTTTTCTTTCCCCTCTTGATATTTACATAGGGATTTTCAACAAAACGCAGGTTGCTGGGCAGGAAGATACGCAGAACATTGATGCCAGCAGCTGGCACGTGAGCTACACAAACAAACCAAAAAACAAGAACTGTTTGTTTAAAACCTTCTTCATTTTCAGTAACAAGCTAACGTGTGCTACCAGATCTTAACAGATGGAACGGAGTGTGCAATCCTGGTCAGATGGAGCTGCAGCACCCCGCTCAGAAAACTCAGTGCTTTCAGTGAGCTGAAAGCAGTCTGTGTTCTCAGCCTGCCTGCCCATTACCTCCACACATCTGAGAACGTTGGTGCAGACCTATGTTCGGGTGCGTGCTGCAGAAGCCACTGGGCAGCAGCAGCCCTCCTGTCGATTTTTGCCAGTTCAGCAGACCCACAAGCGCATCTTCCAACACAGCGAAACAGGGAATACATGCAAAACGTGATTTGGATTGGTCTGACAGGTGCTAACACGCAGTGGAGAAGATATGAAATGGTAACCTTGTTACAGAAACAAACAATGAATAAGGCGGCAGCAAGCGTGATCTCATCAGAGTCTTCATCTGAGCGCAGCACAGAGGCGAAGACCAGAAGGCTCTTGTGTGACATTGTTATCTGAAGTCCTGATTAGATTTTCACCTCAGAGTTCTCAATTTTGGTAGCAATCATCGCAAAGACACTATAGTGACTGGCACTCTATAAATACATCATACGGACAAGTAACAGTACGGAGACAGCTACCAGATAAGAGTTTGAAGAATTTGAAAACGCAGCCCTGCCATTAGGTCCGTGTAACGGTGCAATTTTACAGCAGAAGAAACATGATTACAGATAAAAAGGTAGGATTAGAGCTGCGCAAATTCTTTTCCTCCTAAATTAGATTATCATCACTCAATAGCATTAGTTGGGTTCTTTGGGGTGTCTGAACTCAACAAATACATAGGCATGTGTCAGCTGTACATGTGATAGAAGCCTGCAGCACATCCCAAAGGGCACAGCGTGGTGTACCTCGCTTTGCTGGGATCGAACAGAACTGGGACCACTGAGCCAGTGAAATGCGGTCTACATGAGCTACGCCCACTTCAAGCATCTTCCAAAGGACGTAAGCTGTTATTTCCCATCTTTCTGTTTCACTTTTATTATGAATTCATGGCAATTCATTACCTCTGCCTGAGGTGCCATGCTCAGTGCAGGCAGTGCTGCAGGCCCTGCTCACCCACAGCACTCGGTGATCCCTCACCACAGAAGCAGAGGTGTGAGCAGGTCCCTGACACACACAGCAGAGCTGCTACAACTACTTCAAACTATCAGGACTTTAAAAACGCACTTGCTTATCCTTTCTGCACACAGTGAAAGTACTCCTGATTACTCAAGCGCTTGGTATATTGCTGTGCATTATTACAAGTGTCTTACTGATACAATTGTAATCCACTGTAACAACTAGCAGGTGTTGGGTTGTTGTTTTTTTAATCACCAGGAAGAAACGGTTTCTCCTAAGTAAACTTTGTATATAACCAGCTCCTCCTCAGGCCTTGATAACCGAGGGCGCATTCAGTACAGGATTTGCAGCATTAGAGCAGTTAGTTGCAGTTCCCAATACAGTTAGTGCCCCCACTATAAGAACTCATTCCATGCAATGCAGGGTCTGGCACAGTTGCTGCCGCTGGCATCCATGGGTTTCCTTGCAAAACTCCTTGCAAATCTGGAGGTGACTGCGCCCGTAGGACAGTGCAATGCAAGCGGGGGTGGTGTTACAAAGGGCAGTTTGTCTCCTTGTGGACACACTCATGGGATCCTCACACTTCTGCTTGCAAGCACAGGGAATCACACATCCCTCACGGGCGGCCAAATATTTGGGGATTTTTTTTTCTTTCCCAGCAGTAGTTGTCTGCATAGCCCTGAGGTTTTGAGATATGAGAGGCAGGGGAGGGCTGTTCTGGGAAAGAACCCATTCAGCACACTTGCCACGTGTGTCGGAAGATCAATGGGAAACACCAAAGATAAAATGGCATTTACGGAGCTGCTAGTCAAAACAACAGAAAGTTCCCAAGCCCCGAGACAAAGCCGGGTGCGTATCTCCCTGGGCCGGCCTTGGCACGGGCAGAGCAGGGCTGCTCACACGCCACAGCACGCAGCAGCTCCCAGCTCACAAACCGCTCTCACCAGGAAAGGAACCGCCGTGCCCACACCGCAGCACAGCCCAGATGTGAACCAGCATACATGCAGAGCAGATGATGAGTGAGCGCTGAGCTTTCTGTCTTAACAGCGTACATGCACTCATTGTCTCTCACCATCTGCTGTATGAAAGAAAAACCTATGCATGTATAGGCACACTAAATCTGCAAGGAGAGTAATTTTCAATCGTTTGCATAACTGTAATCCATTTTTGCTACGAATGTGTGCTAATAGGAATGGCTTACAGCACAGCTGAGCATGCTGCTAACCTACTGCTATCTGTTCTTTACCTCTGGAAGAACAAGATAACCTTCCTGAGCTTCTTTTGTAAAATGCAAAATATTTCAGCCAAAAAAATCAAGCTCTGACATTCACACATGTATGGTGGTGCCTAAATTAAGGTACGGATGTTTGAAATTTGTATCCTTTGAGGACAATCTGTACAGGAGAGATAAACATTATAAAATGTAGACAGCTAAATAATGAAGTAAGGATTCTGGAATTTCATACAATGATAACTCATGGGCTGAGCAGTACGCGTCCAGGGTTTGGAGTTGTCTTTTTCCTTTTCAAATTACATCATGAGACTTATGGTTTCTCTAAAACACATATATATATTTGCTATGATGAATGGTAGCTCCCGAAATATTTCTAATACAAGACATGTTATTTACTCAATAAGTGCAAAAGTTTGTTTAGAAAAAAAAAAAAAAAAATCTACAAAACTATACTGAATGTCCAGAATTACTCTCCGTCAGCAGAGCCATAAAAGGGCTCAAAACAGGAGCAGCATGTTTTACAACAGCTGGCATCCTTCAACTTTCTGTAGTTTTTATAGCTACTTTTCAGTGATTTTTTTTGTACACAAAGCAGCAGGAGCCTTCTAGAAACAGACTGTGCTCCTGCAACTCCATGGCACAGAGGTGCATTGCTGCTATCCCAAACCACCAGCAGCCAGACACATGTGGGGTCAAGTTATGGACTCTCACACCAGCACTGAAAACTTATCAAATATGGCCCTGATCCAGCAAAGCACTTAAGCACATGCTTTACTTTAAACATGTAAGTAATCCTATTAGAGTAAATGAGATTCAGCATAAACCACCGGGCTGAGTCTCAGAATACCTTGGTTGTGGCCCTGATTATGTCAGTGACCGATGGCGTAACCTTGGAGAAATCGCTGTCTTTCCATCTCCCTGTTTCCTCTTTCTCCCCTTCTGTGTGTTTACCACCTTGCCCACTATCCAGACAGAAATAACCCCAGCCTGGACACTTGTAGAAGCTGCACCACAACTTGTGGTCCCCACCACGCTTACTTTAGGCACTCAAAAAGGGGCTATCTTGTGCTCAAATTAATGCTCTCCCCCCAAAAAAAGCAATACGACAACCCCTAACCTTCAGAATCCCCATCCAGTATGGACAGCGGGTTTCAAAAGAACAACACAGAGCTTAAAAGGGAGCTGTGGGGCAGGACCCAGCCCCAGGGCACCTGCACAAGGCCTGGACCACTTACACTGCTGCCCAGAGGCCAGGCCTGGTGTAGGGCCTGGCTGTCACACTAAGGGACCAAGGTGCAGCCCGAGGTACAGCAGCCTGTGCAGCAGCCCTGCTCCTCCATCATGGTTACAGCAAGAGGCCTCACGTTCAATGTTTGCAGACACTGTGCTACAAAGTACAGTTTGCCACAGGTATGCCATATGCCATCAGTGCCGTGTCTTGGTGATCCTGAGAGTGCTTTCACATAAAGAGTTGGGCTTTTGCAGACACATCCAACCACACAACACGCTCACCCCTGCCTGCTTGTCACAGGCAGCATCAGGGAAGAGCACAATCAGGCAGCACAGACAAGCAGGCAGGATGCTCAAATGGGCTCCAGAAAGATTTGAGGTGAAATAGTGTCCCCAGTGAAATCAGTAACAGTTCTCCCATTTAATTCAGCAGGGTACATCTCTCAGCTAAACTTGTGCCTTCTGATCATCTCAGTGCCAGCCAGAGGAATCATTTATTTTCCTTAGAAAAGCAGGGAAAAGAAAGGGAAGAATGGATGGAAAGCAAAGCAGTGCAGAAAGCTGCAAAATAAATGCTCTCCTTTTATTCGCAGGTTTAAAAAAAAAAGGCAAAACAAAACAAAAACAAACCAACCTTACCATATCTGCTCCTGTTGCAGATTATAGAGGACAGAGACGATGAGATTAGCTCAGCACAGCTAAAGCCCTCCTTTCTAGGAACTCACTCAGATTCCTCGCCCATCCTGGGAGCACCTGCACCCAGAGCACAGCAAACAGCCCCACTCCGTGTGTCTGCCCACGCCAGGCCTGCCACGTGCCAAGATAACCATCACAGGACATAGGCAGCAGGAGCCGTGCTCCACTCACTGACATATGCTCTGCCACGGACTGGAAGCCTGGGCTGCAAAAGACTTGCCAAGATTTCATTCAGGAGCACAGAAACCAAACTGTATTTTTGGATAGGTCAAAAGTTGGGTACTTCTGACTTATCCTGAATGTGTGCTCTGTTCTCATTGTACGAGGAAGGAAAACACAGCAGAAAGGTTATAAATAATTCCGCATTTGCTGCAAGTTAACAGACGCAATTAACTTCTGGTTTTCAAGGCATTCAACATTTTGGACATTACAAAAATAATAATAGAAGGACCCTTACGACAAACTGTAACAGCTCCTGAGATAAGCACACCCCGTGCGTAACAACCAAGCTCCTGAACAAGCGAGATTTGCAGTAAGCAATGCTGTCCGTCAGAAAGCACTGTAAGTTTCCAAAATTAGTCGGCATCTCTGACAACAGTGAATATTTACACTCTGTTTTAGAGTTTAGAGCTCTTGAAGTCCTTAGCAGCGTTCGAGGTTAAAGTTGACGTTTCATCTTTAATTCATGCTCCCGTGTCTCTCTGTATTAACTACTAACAAAGCAGCATGCTAATGGACCCAGCGCCGCGCATGCGCAGTGCTACCGCACGCTGCGCGAACGCCGCTCTGCATCCCCGCACTGTACGTGCGCGCACCTCGGGGGGGGGAACAGCCTGAGAGCGGCACCGCCGGGCTCCAACGGGGCAGCAGCCGAGAGCCGGGTCATAAAAAGCAACAGCGAAAGGCACTCGCGTCACCTAGTTAGAAGGAATTCCTCTAGGAGAAAGTTTTATTCAGCTGCTAATCCTCTTCACTTGAACCCGCGTTATTTCTCCCCTCTGAAAGCGATCTTTGCGTTCCACCAAACTTCGCCTAGGTATTGAGAGAGGGCTCTACTAAAGCAGCGAGCAGCTTTTCGTGCGAGCTCAGACTTAGCGCGGCACCCTTTCGCCCAGCATCTCGCCCGGAGCCTCACAAAAGGCCCCAGAGGTTGGACAAACACAGCACCAGGAAAACACGGCGTGAAAGGGATCTTTATGTGCATGTGTGAGGGCCCGCTGCTAATAGCT
Source organism: Centrocercus urophasianus (assembly GCF_019232065.1). NCBI lineage: Eukaryota > Metazoa > Chordata > Aves > Galliformes > Phasianidae > Centrocercus > Centrocercus urophasianus. The sequence goes on along the minus strand of NW_024884755.1, from coordinate 3,008,375 downwards.
CAATGTGCTATTGACACATCGCAGCGCAAACAGCGAAGTCTTTGGCAAAATAGCGTGAGTCACAGCGCCGTTCTTAACTTCGCCTTTCCCACATGTGGGTAATTTGTGAAACAAATCATCTCCGCATTATTAAAGCGTATTTCTAAAGGAAGGTAAGCCGCAGGGGAACCACTATTGCTTCCGACCGTAACAAACTACACGCGCCGCAAAGAAGGTGTGAATAAATAGAAGTGGTACCGCAACTTCTTTGACAACCCCGTCACATTCAGGCGTCCGTCACTTTCAGCGCTGATGCACTTTTAGCTATTCCCCGCTCGCTCCCGTCCCACAGGCACGGAGCCGGCATCGTCCCTTCCCGCCCCGCGGAGCTCTGCCCGACCCGCGGAGCCGCAGAACGAAAAGTTGAGCGCGTCCCGGAGAGGCGCAGCCGAGCGCCCATTGTTCGGCGCCTGGCCGGGCCGGGAGCTGCGCCCGCCGGGGAGCCGAGAGCGCGGCTCCGGAGCTTCCATGGAGCCCCGAAACCCCGGCCGTCCCCCCCCCCCCCCCCCCCCCCCAGCCCGAGGAACGACCGAGCGCTGGGGTAATCACCTTGTTATAGTTATAGTAGCCCAAGCACTGGGCAAAGTCCAGGTTGGAGGGGTCTCCGGGAAGCGAGCCGCCCGCCGCGGACGGGTAAAATCTTACATCCATGACGGTGCTTTGGTCCCAGAAGTGCACTTGGAGAGCCGGCCGTAAGCTGTGATAGATCCACCTTCAGGTGCCTTCCCCGGGGCCGGGGCAGCGCGGGGATGCGGCGGGCGCAGGTAGGCGGGAGGGGGGGAGCGGCGGTGCCCAGGTGGGAGCCGTCCGCCCGGCGGCAGGGGGGGAGGCAGGTCGGGAGGAGGACTGCCGGTTTTTAAAAGCTCCGTGCCGAGCCACGGGCTTCGCCTCCGCATTCAGGAGCAGCTGCTGTACACAAAGGAGCCACGCGCCCGGCGCGGACGGACGGAGCGCCGCAGCCTCCCCGGCGGGCGCGGGGCGGGGGCAAGCAGCGCATCCGCAATGCAGAGCCGAAGCCAATCCCGCGGCACGGAACGGAGAAAATCAAACCCGGCGGTCCTCCTCCCGACCTGCC
>NW_024884755.1:2839299-3007211 GCF_019232065.1 Centrocercus urophasianus | reverse complement strand
GGGCCCGCGCCCCTCCCCGCCGCCGCCCCTCCCGCAGCCCGCCCGCCCGCTGCCGCCCCCGGCGGCCGGTGCGGGGCCGCGCCGCTGCTCGCCGGGCTCGGGCGGCCCATGGCTGCCCCCGCTCCTCGGAGGGCGCAGGTGAGGAACTTTCCCCGCCGCTGCCCTCGTTTGCTCTCCGTGCGGTGCACTTTATCGATCCGTGCCGCTGCCTCGGGAGGAGGGGGCGGTCGCAGGGGGAGGTTTTCCTAACGCGCTGCCGGGAGCGGGACTTTAACGCTGCTGCCCTGCAGAAACCTTCCTGACCTCCCGAAGTCGGGAGAGGTCTATCCAAAAACATCCCCTAATAATCCACGTTTGTTCAACCGGAGATGCTGCGCACTGCAGCTGTAGCCACCGCGGTGTGTGGGGCTTCCAAGTCCCAGCATCTTGCTCCAGAACTCTTGAAGGAAACGCGGAAGCAGTAGGAAAGGCCATATAACTGTAACTTAAGCCCTGCAAGCCAGGCGCGAGGAAGAAAAGGATGGAAACGGCTTCAAAAGTTCTGTGATGGGGAAAGAATGGCCCTTTGGCTCCAGGGCAGGTCCTATGCAGTTATAACCCAGCTGAAAATGTACCCACAGCTGTGTTTCAGTTTACTCCAAAATGGCCATATGCCACCACCACCACACGAGGTTCAGCTGCACAGCATCCCAACACCTCCCCTCAAGACAGCGCTGTTGCATTGCTGCAGCTCCAGCAGAGGATGGCTGTCCTGGGCAGCACTGCTGTCCCAACGCTGACCACAACCAGGTCTGCACTGTGCAGATACATGGGAACAAATGGCAAAGCAGGCAACAAGGACAACATGGGAAAGGGAACATCTTTCTGATTTGATTCTGAGAAATGTTACTTGCAAGATTTATTGCAGCACAAACATTGAGACAATTGGGAATGCCAGATCAAAGAATCAGGACTGCTTATTTTGGGGTGTGGATTTGGAAATATCATAATCTGAAGCCAAGAAAGATCTCTAAAATGATGTTTTGCTCCACGAGCAAAATTAAACATAGCATGGATATACATCTGTATTTACATGGAGTATTTATTATCTAGCTTTATGGAAAAAATGTGCATGAACTGGTAAGTGCCTAAGCAGAAAAGAAAGCAGACACATGCAGCCAAATACTTAATCCAATTGCATATTCATTTAGCATCAACCATTCCTAACCAAAGGGAAAAACTGCAAAAATCTGCTCTGTTGCTACAAGGAGAATGGTTGAAGAACGCGCAGTTGAGTGTTCCCACAGGCAAACCCCATACCTGTGGCAAAAATTATTTATGCTCCTTAGAGAAAGCAATTGTTTAGAAATAAAGACAGCCAAGTACTGAATCTGCTTCAGAACGCACCACTGCATTAGAGCAGTGCTCCAGTAGCAGAAAAGTGGCCATGCGTGGGCACAACAAACTCTTCTCAGCATTGAGCTTGGGCTAATAAAGCAATCCCTGCTTTGCTTTAGTCATTAGGTGGCAAACGTTTCTGCAAAACAAGTGGATGTGCTGGATAAACAACTCTCAGGTAGCAAGGGCAGAGTGCCTTGCTATATAAATGAAAGGGCATTTCCAGACCCCCTTGCTCTGGCTCTCTAAACTCTTAATGCAGTCTGAAAGCATGCTCCCATGGAATCCAGAAGGAAAGTGCTTGAGCAAGGAATAACAGGCAAATGATTATGAGTTCAGGATTTGATCCTGTGGTTGTATTGAAAGGATACCCCACGTGTGGCAGATCCATGCAGCATATGGCTCTGGGCTATGCACAACCTGCAGAGCACTGCTGCTGGACAGGCAGGCAGGCCTGGAGCAGTGTCCTGGCAGCTCTACCCCAGGCCAGCCTGGCTCCAAGCACAGGATGTGGGGCAGGATACAGGGTCGCTGCTGCCTTGGAAGCAAGTGATGGGACAGTGTTGCAATGGAGCATGCTGCTTCCAACCCTGTTTCTTCTGAAAAGAACACGTACAATTGGAAAATTCCAGCATATTCCACCTGTCCTCAATGTGGAAGTCAGTATGAAATTGAAATGGAAAAAAAATAGTCAGATATTAGTTTGTCTTTAATTCCAGCAAGGTAAGATGCTTATCCCCAAAATATTACTTGGGCAAAGGCTTTGAAACAGTGTGTATTTTTAAACTTAGGAAACTAAAACACAGAAATCCAGTGGTTTTTGGAAGAAAAAAGAAATCCAGTTCCTGACCATGACAAACTGGGATCTCTGCCAATGCCAAAATTCAGCATTTTGTAGAACTGGTAAGACTGCAGCGAACTTAATGGGTGATTTGAAGAACAGAAGAGACACTGGGATAGATGTGCTAATTTGTTTTTTCTCTTTAAACAAAATATTATGTTTTATGTGATAATGCACCAGAGGGAATTTTACAATCTAAAAAATTAACAAGTGTGTGTTTTCCTTTCTTGACACCTCTTCAATGTAGTTTATTAAATAAGTAAACTCAAGTAATCTCTGCTAGGCTTTAAATCCATATACATGAAGTTGGAGCTGGCTGTTAGGAACAAAGTATTTATCTCTGGGGTACATTAAAGATAGAATAGGAGCCAAAGAACGTTTATCTTTCTGTACATATCACTTGAAAGGAGTCCAACAAATTCTCTCAAATCATTCAATTTGAGATCCCTCAGTAAAACTCCAGTTTCAGAATTCTACATTTTCTTTCAGAGCTGCTGGAAGTATCAATTATTTGCAACTTGAATCATTGCCCATCTTTTCTGCTGATTGAATGACAGGAAGCATCTTTCTGCTCTAAGCAGGGCACTCCAGTTTCTCTGGTACTGGGCAGCCTCGGTTTCAAAGAAACTTTCTGAGAACTTGAATAGAACTGGAGTGAACTTGAATGAAACTGGACCGTGTGCCTACTAATGCCAACAGTGATGATTCAGGCAGTCACACACAAACTGTGACTTTGTTCCATCTTCAGCTATACTTTCTTCTGAGTCATCAGCACAACTCAATTTTAAAAGCCATTAAGGATGCTCAGACTGCTTTTCTGATGGAAGAGCAAAAATTGGACTGCAGTGAATCAGTCACATATAGAGTTGAAAATGCGCGTGCACAAATTCTCACGGCTGCCCAGTGCAGCATTTGCCTGCTTGCATAGGTAAATACCGATGTTCAGGTGCTGCTGATTTCCACACCAGCCTGGCAAGCCCTTTTCTCTATGCTAGGACACAGCAAGGCAGCACAACACATTCCACGGTTATGGCTTATCTGCTTTGTCCAGTGATCCTTGCTGCTACCTTTATGGACCACCCAAACTGCATTATTGTAAGCCCTGCCTCAGGCTCCCAGTCTGTATCACAAACCCCATGCCACAGGTTGTGGCTCATTCTTTTGAAGCCAAAAGCACATGGTCTACATCTGGTGGCCTCTATGGCCTGGGCGGAGCAAGAGGAGGGGGAAGAACACAGCATCCTCACGCCATCTGCTGAGGAGCATGCCTGGCCCTTCCCACCAGAGCAGCCATAGAGGATGAAGGGGCATAGAACATAATGAAAGGAAAACAGGTGAAGAGAAGATAGAGCACCAACCAGGTTAGGTTTAGAAAGCAATCTATACCCTTTTAGAATCAATAGGAAATCCCTTTAATTGATTGCAATGGGTTGTGAATTAGACCTATACTCTACTTATCAAGTACAGCTGCAGAGAATCAATGATATTTTGATTTGTTCCTCAAAAGAACAAGTGCAGTGGAAACTTTTGTCTAAGAAAAAGCGCAATTAACAGCATACTAATTAGTTCATCTCACTGATGTCCCCTTCTCAGCACGTAGGGTCAACTGGCATTCACAAGCGATCTTACAGGCAGAAATACTCTACATAAACAAGGCAACAGAGCAAAAACTTGTTTTGTTTGCATTAATTCAGCTCAAATATTCATTGATACCTCTGTTTCTCAGCACATATCTCAAGCAGAGATTGATAAATGCTTATTAGTCACTGACCACGTTTCCTGCAGTAGAGGAGAGATGGGAGCAGCCATGTCACCTGGAGATCTGGAGCTTGGTGCCCATCTGCCAGCTGGTTCTTTGCCTCCTCTGCCTCCATTGCTTTATGCAGAAAACTACAAATCAAATGGTATATTAAAAAATTACTGTTGTAGTCATTCCTTAAAAATACTAATCATTATTTAAATATATGCAAATGTAGAGTGATTTGAGGAAAAAAAAAAGCAAAAATATAAGTTATTGGCTAGCTAAAATTCTATTTCTTCTGGTCTGAAGTTGGGAAATGCAGGATTTTATGACAATGGGAAAAACAAAACGCTGAAGCTTTTCTAACACTTACATGCACCTGATTTGATGCTTCTGTGCATTACTGAAATCTCATTTTACCTTAAGTGTTTCACAACCTCAACCTGTGTTTGGCAATTTTAACCTTATTCTAACAGAAAAAAAAAAAAAAAAAAAAAAAAAAAAAAGCATTCAGATTTATTGGCTGTTTACAAAACACAGACAGCCACGAAGTTGAAGCATTATTTCTGTCTTAAAGCAAAAAGGTTTTTGTCACTTTAAAGAAAGTATTCCACCGCACTCCAAAATAACCTGTGTGTAATGGATAATACAGGATTACTTTTTGACAGCGTGAATATCCTGTTGCTATTGACTGCAGTGCTACAGTATCCTGACACAGTAGTATACAGCTATTGTGAGATAAAGACCACGTTGAAAAACAAACTGACTGCAGTACTGAAAACAGAAAAGGAACTGTCCGGTGATGTAAAAATTAAATTCTTTAAGAGAACAATGACTGGAAGAGTGTCATTTCTAGAAGAAGCATTAAAGAATAAAAGCTTTAGATGAAACTAAGAGAACAGTGCAAGGTATTCTTTTCTTCTGCAGCTGCCATTCTAAAGCAAGATGGAAAGGCCTGGTTAGAGACAACTGTAAATATATTTTGTTTTATGTTTCTGTTGATATAAAGCCATCACTATGTTTTTGGATGTTCTTTTGGTTGGTTGGTTTGGTTTATTTTCCCCTCTGGCCCTCTTCATATTCGTACAGAATTTAAACAAATGAATTAATTAAAAGAGGGGCATCTACTGTTTAAAAAATGCCTGCAACCTTTCAGCAGAAAAATGCTTATCGAAAGCAACCCAAATTCTTCTCTGCATTTCTGCGTTAGTCTTAAGAAACTTGTCAGGAAGAAACTTTCATTTTGCATTAGAATCAAATCTTATTACTAAAAGAATTATTTTAATGAAACTTATCTGAAAGGTCTTAGTGAGATACAGTGAAAAGTATTTCCTGATGAGAAAGGTTACATTTAATCCTCATCACTGCACCAGATTCACTCAGAAATGCTTTTCAGTTTTCATTTCACCCAATGTTCTATCAGGCAATTAGTTGAAAAATACAGTAACATACTCTAGGGGGGCTGCCATCCTCATGAAAATGAGGTGCAAGGAGATGCTGGGCCTCAACGCTGCTGGGAAAGAAAGGGATGACCTATGTAGGATATCTGCTTGACTTTTGTTAGCAGGGATGGCCATCTGCTCTCGTCTTCTTCTCCCAATTACCACTTCCCATCCCACAGTTGTGCTGTGGGAAGAAGCAAGACATGCAAAGCTGCTGTTCTCCTGTTCCTCGCTAACGAGGCAGTGCTCCATCTTGGTACCAATGTCACCTGCTACCAGCACAGGTAAACCACAGGATGTGGTTTAGTGGAGAAATATTGCTGGTAGGTGGACAGTTGGACTAAATGATCTTGGAGGTCTTTTCCAGCCTTAATGATTCTATGATTCTATAAGGTAATTAGTGATCAACGCTAGAGAACATATGAAGATAAACAAAAAATTATCTATCCACCTTTGAGAGGGCTGTTAACATACAACCTTACTGGGATAGATCAGATCCATGCAATGATTGAAAATGATCTTTCAAAGGACTTGTTGGTTATTCCTGTGTCTAATTAATGCAATCCTCCACAAACCTATTATTAAGTCCAGAATTAACAGCAGGAAGATTCCAGCTGAGAATCAGAAAACAAGCCATTTTTTGGTAAGTTCTGATACGAAAGACTTCGGGATTTAGTAATACACACATACATAAATTCATCAGGTTAAAAATTAACAAACACGTTTCTAGAAGTATGATCTAGGGACTGCAACTTCTCCAAACAGAACCGCTATGCTTTCATTCAGGAGACGTAAGCTCGGTTTACAGAGTTGAGCTCTTTTTCTGATGCTTCAATGGACTGAGTTTTCAGCATGCAAAAGCTAAAGACAGATTTCACCCAGTTCTCTATTTCCCCAAGCTTATTCTTACAGAATCAGCCCTCGTTTCCACGAATGGCTAATATTTAATAAAACATCTGATCACAAAACCAAATCTAAAAAGCAGTAGTAAAATAACACTCCAAGTTGCTGCTAAATACAATGTGTTTTGATATAAGTCCATTTCAACTCCATTTATTTCAGGGTTCTACAGCAGTCAGAATAATCAATGCGGAATTTTCCATGCGATTTACACATTGCTTTTTAAAATGAATTGACTGAAACCAAAAATGTTTATTTCTGCTGCCTCGCTCGTTTTCTAAAACATATTCTCTTTCTTTTAAAGTGAGAGAACGACCTCTCCTTCAGGAACAATTTTCTGAGACAGTGTGTTTATCAAATGGCTTCTCTGCTTTCATGAAAACAATTTATTTTCACTGAACTCTTCAAGATAAGCATCGAAGTCAGGAAGAATGTACAATGACATTTATAATTACATTCAAAAAACAAATATTTTGCTCAAAGAGAGGTTTTGGATTTTTATCTTCTTTTAGCGATACAAAACACTTTTCTTCCCCCAACATGCCAGCTAAAGATATTTTCTTCCTGAAATTACAAATGTATTTTCATATGCATGGAAAGAGAAGCCTGGGACAGTAATCTTCTCATAGAAAGGCTACAGTATGCATCCTAAACAATGAAAGCTGTAGCATAATCCTTACAACCAATTTGCCTTCCCTGCCCCACTCTTCGGAAATAATCTGCAGACAAATGACAGGGAAAGCAGGGGGATTCGTGACCCTGCACAGCCTCCTCCAAACACACCCATATGCCCAGTCCTGCAAAATGGACAAAACAATTGTCCTGTGGAATGGCACGTCCACCTCTCTGGCTTTGCTCCCGCATTCTCCCCTTGCTCAGAGGGTTTTGTAAGCCCTAGAGCTCTCTGCAGAGTCTATGGACACTGGCATGGTGTCCCACCCCTCCCCCCATCTTTGGGGAAATAGATCTTGCTTAAAAAACTCCCCGTTTCCCCTGCAGATTCAGCTCCAGTTCCATTTTCAACTACCAACAACAAAAGCTCGGTCATGCCAGACAATTAATGCTTCCTGCTATATTCTCAGCTGCCACTGAAATCAAGGTAGTCCATAATATAGCTCATCTTTCAGGACAAAGCAGCCATAAATTTATCCGTACCGTGCCTGTATTTTCTAATGTAAATTCAAAAACTACCTATGCAAAAGCTGCCCATGTATGTATTTAGGGCTTCTTTTTGAGCTGCATGGAAACACGAGTGTTACTGAGTTAAAAAGAAAGACACCAGTAGAATGCTCTTTAATTTGTGGGAATTCATTTCAGAAGTAAAAATTGAAGATCCGGTTCATTCCTTGTCAGTCAGACATCCCAGCTTTCATTATTCCATTTTTCAGTGCATGGAGTTGGTTCTCATCATAAAGATTCTCTGATAAAGTTCTCCTCTGGAGACACACTCTTTTTGTAGGCTCAGCTAGTGAAGAAATATCATCCATTTGTAATACTCATCAAAGAGAAGTGGTAAAAAATCAAAAGCAGCTGAAAAGAGATTGTGTTTCACTAATATACACTGAGGCTTTATTTAAAATAGAAAATGTTAAATTTGATCAAATATCAGCCCACCATTCAGAGTGAAATAATCTCTTTTAATTTGCATGTATCTGTGTGTGCCAAAGAGAAGCGTGTTTGCTTTCAAGCAGGTGCACATCCTGCTATGACTAAATCTCTAACTCATCAAATTGCTTTACCAGTGTGGGACATGCCCTTTTTTCTGGAACAGCTTCAAGCATTTTCCCCAGCATTTCAGCCACCTGTTTACTGAGTTCATACTCCAAAGGAGATGCATGCAATTAGAAACAAGGAAATGAAAATAAATGACCTTGTTTGTTATAAATAACAAAGAGACTCAGCAAAATTAATGCAGTGAAGCCTGACCTTGTGACCTGAAAGAAAGAATCACCTCATTCCTTTGTAGCAGCCTCACAATGCGCCAGCACCAAGCATTGTTATGCAGCTTTGCTTCTTTTGATGGATCTTAAAGGAGTATATTCTAAATATTAAATGTTTTACAAGTTAGATTAGGAAATTTGCATTAAAAAGCATGATGAAACAAAGTCAAAAGAGCAATGCTTATCACTGTTTTTCTCAAAGAGCACAGGTAAGTTGTGAGTGTGTCAGTTCCCTATATTACAGGTTGTTTTTTTTCCATTGGAAAAAAAAAAAAAGGGGAATTCTAGGTACTAAAGAGAGTTGGAAAATGTCTCTTTTGGTGAACTGAGCAGGAAGAAAGTTTTTAATTACCCAACTCCAAGACAAGGAAACATTTTTCTTTTGTAAATTCTTTGTGCAATGATGATCTGATCTGTAAGAAAAAAGCAATGCACTTCCACAGCTACTACAGAAAAGCCACAATTTTTTTTCATTATCCTTTGATTAGGTGAGCAGAAATACCTCCTTTTGTACAAAGTCTACTGAATAACGTTTCTACGGGGTACATTTTCACTTTTGAATGATTCATGTCATTGTGGAACAGTGTCCAGCTGTAATGGAGGGCAAGGTGTTAGAAATTTGTTTCACTCCTTGTCTCTGGAGGTAATGAGAACATACAGTTGTTTTTGTGGCAAAAAGAACAGTGTGTAATTACAGTGCTCGTTCCCATCCTGTCACTCTCTAAAACAAGTCCCTTATTAATGATGCAACTTGGAACTGCTGCAGAAATGAAAGGATAACACATTTGCATCTCACTGAAAAGGCAGAGCCCACAACAGGTATTGTTTGACAGGGTTTTTTCCAAAATGTGTTTTCTTTCTTTTTCCTTCTCTCACTTTCCAAGACACCCACCCAGCAGGCTGCAAGGCCCTTGCTGCCACCCAGGGCCCAAGCTCTGCAGGCTGCCCTCTGGGTGAGGCAGGGGATGAGCAGGGCAGTTCCTCCTGCAGCACCCACAGGGTGAGGGACATCTCATCTCTTCCCACCCCTCTCATCATTCCCCTGAGTAACAAAGCAGGAGGTCTACATGCCATGGAGCAACTTCAATCCATGACAGGTTCAGTGTGACTCACCTGCTCCCCTGCTTTTCCAGCAAAAGTAGACCTGAGCAAGTAATTTCCAGCAGAAAAAATAGTTGCTGAACACTTCCTCCCATTATGTTTGTGAAGTCAAAGAACATCCCAAGTGAGAAGGGAAACTATGGCTGTCTGGCCAGTAAATTTTGATTCAGTGGCATGGAGTCCCCATAGTAGGAGACCATGCCAGCCTATAAATTGCATTGATGTGAGTATCTATTGAGAAAAGCCTAGACCGAGTTTCTTTTGTTGGTTCCTAATGACATCAGCAGTCACCTTTGTGAGGGCTAAGTAGAAACAATTGATCATCTCTTACAAAATCTCATGTATATCCATTCAGAATAAACTCTAGATGAACATTCTCCAACAAGCAACTAAAAATGTACACATTTAATATCTGTCCTGAAACTTACTCATTGAAGCAAATGGGGAAAATCAGCTTAAAAAGCATTTTATTCTGGGCAGAACAAACTCAGGGCTTTCGGGAAAAGTTAGCTCCCCCACATTTTCTTTATTTCAATTTCAATATGTGATGGCTTAAATGAGAAAAAATAATATTGTAAATCCTACATCGCTATGTATTTATTCAAGAAAGATCTCCCTGATAGCTGTGAGCTGCCTGAACAATCAATGTGTAGAAAAATTAGAAAAAACAACCAAATAAAACCAACAAAGAAGGAAAACCGTCAATTCCACTTTGTTTTAATTTGCATTTAAGCAATTACCCGAAAACTGATACTGCGCTAATTAATAATTCTCCAGACTACAGCAGCTATAAGAAGCTATTTTCACCCTGCCAGGTAGATCTCCAAAGTTAAATCCAATAACTTCAGTCGCACCTTAGTATTACTTATGGATAGAATAATACCAATATTAGTCCTGCAAAATAAATTTCTGCATTTAAAGGAAAACTTGCACAGCCTCTTTAGAGATGGCAGACATAGAAAAGAACAGAATCGTTTTCCATGCCACAAATGAGCAGCGTGATCTGGCTCAGCAATTCTGGCCCCTTCTGGACTGGGCTGTGCTCCAGCATGTGCTTTAGAGCCAAGCTTCACCTGAGACAGCTGAATACAGGCATTTTTTTTTTCTCTTGCAAGCTTCCCAGACTCATGCTGCCTCCTTCAGCTGATCATCTGAATTCAGAGCAATTACTGCCATTTTAAGCCCTCTGACAAGCTTATTGCAAATTGTGCAGAGATCACAACCATGTTAAATGTTAAAATGTGCAGTTTAGATGTGCAAGCTGGTTGTGCAAGCTCAACCTTTAGCTCTGCACCACACACTTGAATGCCCTTGCACTGCATTGGTGGGACACACCAAAGTGGTCTGCCCTTTCTGTTACAGTAACCTAACCAGGATATTAAGGCAGGCGAAAGACACAGTGGTGTTACATCCAAGAATCAATGCTAGTCACAATCAGCATGCACTCAGAGATACGCAAATAATAACAGTATTCCAAATGGTTGGAGATGATTAGTGTCCAAAATGAATGATATTACAAACTTGGTTTTAAAAGAAACAATTTTCAGGAGCATTATTTATCCAAATTAGATGCATCAGTGCCTTTCAAATTCACCTGAAGTCAAGTATAGCAGGAGAACAAATTGTGTGTAGTTTAATACTTGGTTTCTTCAGCTTTCAGGAAGGCAGCATCCTGCAGTGGAACAGTAAAGCATACATCTCTTGTACACAGCAGGACAGAAAACTGTACTGGAGAACAAAGTTCCTGCAAATAACTGAGGCTCAAGTAGTTGCTGGTCTTGCATATTGAAAGTGTCAAACTTACCATCACTTGCATTAGGGAACAGCTAAGAATTAAGTTTCCTTCTTTCCTCCTCTGGTTCTCATCTGAGGAGAGGGTAAGCAGTATCACAAATGGTTCAAGAGAATAAAAGGGTGTCAGAGCCATTGCCCCCCCATTGCTCAGCAGGACAGCCCGCACTGGCCACAGCCCCATGAGCCACTGCAAGCACATACTGAATGCACTGAAATGTGGTGCTCTGAGCACCCACAGCTCCTTCATTAAATGTTCTGCCACTCCCTGAGAACGAGAAGTTTTATAGAAAATCACATTGTCAAGTATTCCATCAGTAAACAGTATCTTATATATATTAAGCTGGCTTATAGCAGTCATCTATTCTTTTCAAGATGCAACAGGACTTTGAATTATTTGCTCTATCAGCTGTAGTAAATTCCCCAGCTCTGCTGTGCATGGCAGGCTTGCAGAAACACCCCTGACAATGAAGTGAGCAGAGAACTCATACATGACAGAATCCACTAAGCAGTCTATTTTGGGGGACAGTTGGGCTTCAACAAACAATCCTTTCTTCTCATTCTATAGAGGAGCTGCACTGGGGCCTACTTTGGCCATTAGTCTGAGGAAAGCCTTTGTTGAACATATAGCTGCTTCTCACATTGAAAGAATAAATCACATTCTTATTCCGAGTATGTCTTCACTGCATTCACTGATGTGAATGTTGTTCCATGGCTGAAAAACTGGGTAAACAGCTTGCCCTGTGTCGGCTCTGTACTACCGTGCCTGCATTGCTGGCTGAGCAACCCAATTTAAAGTGGGCCTGGATGTGCCTCTAAGAGCCACAGCCCTGGGTTAGAGCTGCAAGTGATGCATCCTTTCTTTAGAGTTAGTTAGTCAGTTCATCAGGCTGGATTCACAAAATCACAGAAGTGGAGGGGTTGGAAGGGACCTCTGGAGATCATCTAGTCCAACCCTTTTGCTAAAGCAGATCCCTGCAGCAGGTTACAGAGGAAAGTATCCAGACAGGTTTTGGATATCTCCAGAGAAGGAGACTCCACAACTTCTCTCAACAGCCTGTTCTGGTGCTCTGTCACCCTCAAAGTAAAGTTCTCTCTCGTGTTCATATGGAACTCCCCATATTTCAGTTCTCTGCTCCAAACTGGGTCACAGTAAAGCAATTCAGTCAATCACCTTTAAAAAAATATGCTACTCTCTCCTCTTCAGTGTGTCTCATCATTTGGTATCAACTTACATTTTTTGCCCGTCTTCATATTCTCAAACATAAGAAAAATGGAAAATCCAGGTTTCGGTAGACCATAGGGACCTCTGCTGACAGATTCTATGCAGTCATCTTTGAATGAGCAGACTTGAGCTTCAGTCATTCAAGTCCACAATTTATAAAGCTGGATTTGATGTTCCATCACCACCTGATTCTACATTCCTTGATTTCACCGTGGTTGAGAACATTCAGCCTTCTGACATTGGTTTGTCGGGCCTCTGAGAACATATTTGGTACTTTCTTTACTTGGTTGTGAGCTTATGGTCTTTTCTGGTCTAAGCACTGTTCAGAGTGTTCAGAGTGTGGTAATGGGAAGGCTCCCATTACCACGCATAGCACTACAGTCATAGCTGAGCTTCTGAGCATCTCCTAAGCATTACAAGCACAACTCATGTCAGCCTGTGGCACCTACACATAGAATCCTCCATTTTATCATTTAAACTGGAGTTTGCCTGTCTCTTATAAAATTAACATTTCTCCCTTTCTGCTTCCCATCTCAGTTAGCACACTGTGCTGCCAAACAGAACAAGGGCTGCAAGGAAGAGGAACTGCTGTTTCAGCAGGGAGCTCTCAGGGAGCACCCAGCTCTGAAGTGCTTTCACAATTTTTCATCAGAGCTACAAAAGGCACAAATTCCTATGCTGTGTTTCAGTGGGTATGTGCATTTGTGTACTTGTCTGCACAGATGTGTAACTTAAAATTTAAAAAGAGCACATAAATACTCTGATGACCCAGACATCATATAATCCCTTCCACTACAGATGTTTTCAAACAGGGTAAATGGTAGACACATAAATATACTCTGTGAAATAATTTTTGTTCTCTACCCATACAATACATTTGTGGGGGGAATTTGTTGCAGGAAATGTCCAGTGACAACATCCAGAGTTATGAATCCCTTTGAATTAAAATCTCTATTCCAAAGTTTTTCCCTCTTCTTCTTTTTTTTTTTTTTTTTTAATTCCTTAAATATAGCACTGCAGCAAAATAAATTTTTAAAATAATGTTCATAATTATTTGCAAAGATAATAGCTGGTTTTCTTAGTTCATGCTCCCTTGTTCTTGCATCTCAGAAGAGTTCAACTAGCCTAGTAGCATTTATCCTGCCTATTCCTTTCAGAATTATCTCTGACTCTATGAGACGAGCTTTCATCTCCCTCTTCTATAGACCAGCTTCCTCTAACTTTAACAAATAAAAGTTACAAATAAAAGAGACAAGGGGTCTCTCTGCCCCTGTACCATACTAGTTTCAGTTTGGAACCTCATCTGTTCATACAAAACCTTGTTTATTTATTTATTTACTTATTTTCTTTAAAATTGCAGACTGGTCTCTTGAGCGTTACTGAAATGCCATCTTCTCTCACTGACACCAACCCATGCGAAGCCTAGGTTGTGTCATTTGCATTTCACAATTTGCCCTGATTCTACATTCTTTGATTTCACTGTGGTTGAGAACATTCAGCCTTCTGACATTGGTTCATCTGGCCTCTGAGAACATATTTGGTACTTTCTTTGCTTGGTTGTGAGCTTATGGTCTTTTCTGTTCTAAGTAGTGTTCAGAGTGTTTTTTTCAGATTTTGAAGTCAGCTTCTGAAAATCACTCATCTAAAAAAGTCACTGAGATTTACACGTACCTACTATATGGAAGACCACATGTATGTTAGTTAGCAGTTTATACAATCCAAAATTGCTTGTACAGAAACTCTGTACATCTGATTTATCTTTCTGTAATTACAATAGAAGAATTTAGGCTGGATTGCATATCATATTATGAATGCAAGCACTAGCAAAGCACTGGAAGGTCTTGCTTTGACAGGTTATTTCTCCTTTTGGACTGTTCTACATGTTAAACTTGCCACTAGATATTTCACTGGGATGGAATGAGTGCGCCCTCTCTATCAATACTCTTCTACACCTATCTCAATCCAGCCACCACATGGTGCTCTTCTCTGTCCACAGCAAAGTAGGAAAAAGCACATTGTACATGAAGGTAATGGAAACTGCCACGTACAAAACTGAGGAGGTGTAACTATTTTGTTGTAACTACAAACTATCTGAAACATCTGCACATCTGCAGTGACTTAAAATCTGCCAGGAATTAAAAGTCTTCAACCGTTCTTCAAATCATCAGGCTTTTCCAGCCAGCCACGACTTCTCATGACCTGTTCAGCATCTCTGTTTCCCCCTACATATTATAACTTCCCCCAGAAATTTCTGTTGATCTTTAAAGCCCTGGATTTTGTCAGTATACTGAAACTATATTAATTCCTTATTCTTTCTCTGCATCTCCTTTATTTGTATTATCCTTATCTTCATTGTGAAAACTGAGTCAGAATGTTTAACACCTGAAAAATACATTTCTGTGAGTAGGTTACCTCTGCTATGTCTAAAACTCTACTGCTTTATCCGGAAACCTCATTTCTTTTGTATTCAGAAAGTGTTTTATCTTAGCCTTTTGCACAAACTTATTTTGTACCTTTTGCTTACATTCTTCACTTTCTTCTCTAATCTTTCAATCTTCCCTACCAGTTTTATCTTAGAGATGATTGACATATGGACTTCAACAGTCTCAACTGCTCTTTTATTTCTCCCAAATAAATGTCTTTGCTGGATGGTAGGTGTAATTCTCTAGATACAAAACTTAAGCTTTGAATACCTCCAATTTTATTTTTCCATATATACCCTTCCATGATCCCTGTACTTTTCTTTCTTCATGCAATTTTTGATGTAAGTATAAATCTAACTTGGTTATAACACCTCATATCAAGATATTCTTCTGTTCTTACATCTCCAGTCATGCTGTATTTATTATGCACACCTATGAAGAGGATTGTTCGTTTTAGTCTATTCTTTTAAATTGTGTAAAGAAGCAATATTGCAGTATTCAGTCTGTGATTTAGGCTACACACCCAGACTGAATTAAAGCTAGATGGAATGACAATTCAGGTACGTTGTGTGTTTAAAGGTCTCTGAGTGAAAGAAAAAGAAATCTATAATGTTACCCTTGGGATTTTAGGCAGTGATATTCCAAGTCTGAAAGAGAGGGAATAAAGAAACTGAAAAAAGATACACACCACTGACCAATCAATTGAAAAGTACGATAAATGGAAAACAGAAAACTCCCTGGATTTTCCTTGTGGGCTGATAGCAGTGGCTTTAGATGATACGAAAGAGCACTTATAAACCACTTTCTACTTGAGACATAGAAACTAGTTTTTCTAAGGCATAACACACAGCAGCATATTCTTAGGTGCTGAGGAAAACCCTGCCACTCCACAGGCTGCAGGCTGAATGATGGTTGGCCCATCTTCCAACTACCTACAGCCTCTCACTCTATCTCTGAGAAACTCACAGGTGACTTCTGCCCTGCTTCTAATTTCCTCAATTCTGGGAGAACACTGGAATCTCTCCTCACCCAATGGGCTGTCTAATAATGTTAATCATCAGCAAAATGAAAAAAAAGTGTCACCAGTGAACCAAAACAAATGTGAAAAGCCAAGCCTGTCAGCCATGTTCCCTGCCCATGCAGGCAGCCTGGAAGCGTTCTCCAATCAGACCAATGCACACATTTAACCTCAGCACAACTTCTCTCAAATACTAATAGTGGTACATTTAAAGTACAATTCCTTGCAAAAGAAACGTCAGAGCAGGCTTCGCAAGCTCAGTCCTAAAGGACAGTAAAATGCTCTCCACTACAATGCTTTCTCAAACAAGTTGAATTTATTTTGCAAAACCACAGCTCACCTTTTTAGTGCAGGGATACTTTGGACCATAAGAGCAAATAGGCAAATATTAAGTGAGGTGATTCAAACATTTCCGCAAGCAAAAATCACTCTTATTTTGTCAGAAAACAAAGTTCACTATTGACAGAGTTTTATAAGCCATCTCACTTCACTTTGTTTTTCCACTTCTTTTTTCACAGCCCAAACTTGAAGGGAAATGTAACCTTGGTGCTGCCAAAGGCACACACAACTGCTCAGGACTGTCCCTCAGCTCCCACAATTTTCTTTGATCAGGACACATGGAAGTTAAGTCCACTACAAGTGCTGGTGGCAATAGGAAGCAGTGCATGTGCATAGGAAGCAAAGGGAAGGCCTTCCCTTTTTTTCTGCGTGGAAGATGCACAAATGACAGTCGCTGTTTCTTAAATTACTCCAGTGTGCTTTAAAATATCCAAAAAGAAAACCTAAGAGCCTGCAGAAATTTTGTTTATATTACCAGCATTGAAAAGTCCAGCCTTGATAGCTGAGTCACATCATTTTTCACTATTTTAATATCAATTGCTACCAAGTTTCAGCAACTGAAAAGGGAGAACAGAAAATTCTCACGAACTGGACAAAAACCTTCCCTTAAAAGGAAGGAATTATGGAGGAATTACACAAAAATTATTTTATTGTAATGAAAGAAACACATCAAAATAAATCTAGTTTTACTGAAATGCTTAGCTGTTTTAGTTGTGACATCCCCTTTTTGCATATAATTTAAGCCATATAACTTGATAGGGAAAGCACTGAATGGAGACTAGAAGCAGATAGCTCTATTCCAAAACGTTGCACATAAAGGTTGTATCAATGTTTAGTGGATAGTGCCCTAATTCATTACAGAATGGGATTCGTATACTTACACAGTAAAAAGCTGGGATTAGGCACACAACATAATTTCCATTATGTTAATGTTGCTTTAAAATATATTGCACGGAGTGCTGCAACAATCAAATTATCAATTATAATGTCTACTCAGAGTAGAAAAGTGTTGCAAACAGAGGGCTGATTACTGCTTCAGTACTTCCAATCTGCATACTCATTGTTTAGTACAGGGAAAACAAATTATCTTGTGTTGGCCCTAGTTCAAATTTAATTAAATGAGTGCAAAGCAATTATAATAAAGTACAATAGTATAGTAATGAAAGGAAAATAACTCATTAACCTATTAATCTTTATTTATGTTCCTCTCAAATAAGTATGTAATTTCTTTATCACTGCATCCCATAAGAAATAGGCTCTCAGTGCTCACAGCCTGCTTTGGTGGGGTTTATTTTGCTGAAGATCATTGTATGACTTCACTGTTACTATTTATAAAGATTTTATTTAATGTGTCTGATTTTTCTCCTCTCCCTTACACAGTATATTTTAAAACCCTTTCCCACATATCTGCGATGTAGATCGTAAACCTGTTCTCACCCCCCTTTTCTTTTAACACTTGTCAATTCTGAAAGGTAAACCTCTCTAGGAGCACTGGTACGGCTTCTGTCATTGAGTAAGGGAGGGAGCGCTCACAGAACATCTGCTACAAAAGTCAGCCTTACATTAAGACATAAGATGAAGGCATATTATTTTTGAAAGGACCTGACACAACTATCTCTTTATGATCTATGGTTTTAACAACATACCCCATATTTTCAAATGTGTTTTTCTAGTTCTTCCTTCCAAGTTCTATCCAAGTCGCTTGGTTGTTTTGTTGTTATTTGAGGTTTAAAGAAAAACAGTATTTTTAGGCTATTAGCCAAGTATTGGATTGTGGATTAACCACACCTGCTGTACAGTAGCTATCATCATTGCTTGATCTGTACTAAACTGGGTTTGTTTTCATTGGCATCTTACATTCGGGTGTGTACATTTAATGTCATACACCAGTGCATAGCTTATTGCAGCCAGGCAGGGTTGACTCTGTCCTTTCACTAAGCTGAGCCATGCAAAAGAAAAACAAACAATAAAGCACCAACCAAAGCTAAGCACAGGGAAAGCAGATTACGAGCAAAAGCACACTGCAAAAAATCATTACCAAATAACTTTATTTTTTTTTTATAAGAGTGAGGAAATTAGTAATGTTGCCATTAAAATTTTCTCACCTAAATAAGAGAAGTAGTGGTGATACTAACACCTAATGTCATCCTGGTGAATAGGCAAAATTAAGTGCTATATAAATCATAAGAAAATTATATTAGAAGTACTATAGTTTTAAAATACAGCCTCCACTTCTGCATGCACAAGTGTAATTACTGCACTTAGGGATGATCAGAGGTACCTGTGCAAAACAACGACCAGAAATGCTGCTCTGAACGCACACAAAGACTGGATGGAGGCTCCTTCTGAAAACTGGGAAATAAAACCCTCACAAAGAGTTTGCAAAGTCAAATGTCCCGAGGCTCTTTCCTTTCCTCTGCAGACCCAGTGCAGGCAGGGTCCAATCTTCCTGTCTTATAAGACTAGCAGAATAGCTTCCAAAAAGTTATTAACAGATTTTCTGAGAGGATTGTAAAGGTGCAAATTTACAGCTCAGATGGCTGAGAAACATACAAGTTCACCATATCTTTCTTCTTCACACATAGCAAAAAACTTCTGCCTTGTAGAGTATATTTCTGGTTTCACAATCTGCTGCAGAGAACTCTGTTAGCAAGAAATGGAACTCTTTAATCTTAATGACACTTAATGAATCATTCTATTCTTTGCACATTTTTAACACTCAGTTCTGTATTTCACACTTATTGCTCAGTTCTTGCTTTTATATTATCGCAGCACTCGTACTGCATTAATAGAGCTCTGCGCAGAGCCACGTGCAGAGCCCCTCTGTGGGGCAGTACAAATGGCATTGCTCGTCGTGACATTGCCTCTGACCTGTTGGGAAGAGCATCAAGAAGTGCAAAGCCATCACCAATAGGTGGCACATTTGCATTTTGCAGAGCATAAGTGCTACAGTTCTTTTTGCTTGTTTGTTTTTGTTTATTTGTTTGCTTTTACAATGATTCATGTTTTAATTACAGTATTTCAACATGTGAAGTAACTAAATCATTAAAAAGAGGGAGAAAGCAAAAGGAAAAATAAAAAACCTGCCATGTACAATCATCAGAATCTCACACAAATTGTCATCTTATTCAGTCCAGAGTTAAGTACTTGTCATCAAGCTAAATTAATGTTTATCCTCTTTGTAGAGCAACCACTAGAGGGGAGTTTGACACTCGTGTTGCAAGTTCACAACTAGATACTGAACTGCAGGGAAATATAGAAGATGAGAAATCCACAGTAATTAAAAACTACTATCCTGCCAAACACACAAATTCTCACCATCTTTCCAGATTACTGACTGAGATGATTTCTGGCTTAATAAAAGTCTGAATCCTGCTGCCAGCTGAGCTGACTTTGTCCAGTTTCCTGATACAGAAAGTGAAAAAAATGAAGCTGAGCTGAAGAAAACAACGTGAAGCATGCTCAGTAATGAAAACAAATACAAAATAAAATTGGCTGAGGCTGGACTAGACCTCACTGCCACTGGGCTTCTGCAAGCCAGAAAGCAGCAGGGAAGGAATCTTTCTCATTCTCCTGCCTGCAAATCACTGGCCTAACATGGTATCTCACGAAAATATACAATTTTAATATAGATAATAATGTCTGCTATATGCAACTAAAATATATACATAACTGTCCACGACTTTTCCTCCTGTGTGTAATCTTGACTTTATTTAAAGTGAATTCCTACCGTACTGTGCTCCACAGAGTGACAAGGTCAGATTTTCAGAAAGCATTGATGGGTGTAACGCACATCATGGGTGAAGCTTTCCTTTAACGCAAACAGACACAGTTTCATTGAGGTTACCATAATCCTGCAAGATTTGGCCATTATCTGCATAACTCAAACGGACCCTGCCAGAACATCAGATCTGCTGCAGAATGCTGTGGTGGGAATTAGGACACAACCCCTCAAGTTTTGGGCACAGGAGGTACAACCAACACATGATGACGTGCCAATACCCTACACCTAGCACTTCTGCCAGAAGGAACACCTCAAGTCTGATTGAGTCATTCTATTAACCGCACACAGTCTGATCATAACACGGGATTTTTTATTACAGTATGGAGACCACCTAGAAAATCACAATAAAATAAAATCCAAAAAAAACAAGTCTGACTGTGGATATTTTTAGATCCAACTATATATGTCACGAGTAGAATATATGTATGTGTGTGTATTCGCAGACAAACCATTTTTTCATAACTGTTTCAGATGTACTTCTACTGATCTTCAGAATAATGGAGCAGTGCAGAGTCAAAATAATAAAAAGAATAATATATCTTTGAGAAGAAAGAAGTGAATACACTGCACATTGCTTGTCACAAAGAATGCATTTAATCCCCGCTCTTATTTATAGCATCAAAATGCTTTTGACAGATGTAAGGATAGTAAAAAGTCAACAAACATGAGACAAAGACATGAAACAAAACCACTCAATTTAAATCAAACACTGTTTAAAGGGGCATTGATCATGTAAGTATATAAAGTATATATTTACAAGTTAGAACTGTCACAACACTGCAGTTGTGCTCCATAACATACTGTTCACCTAATTTACTCTATCACACAGCAGTGTAAATCAGGAGTTATTCCACTGATGACAATGGAATTTTTCTGGCGTTCTATTGATAAAAGCAGACTCTGTATCTGAAAACCTTCAATTAAAGAAATAATTAGTGTACACAGGTGTTGTTTTTCTCTGGTAATTGATGTGGATGCCTGAACAGTTCTAAAGGCTGGCCATTTGCTTGACAGACAGGAATTTATTTTCCTCTGTAATGAGCACAATTTCACATGGATGGGCTTTTTTTTCTTCACAAAATAGAAATCTACATTGCAGCATTCAATCTTGCTCAAGCCAAAACCTCAAATGGCCCCAAAAGGTCTTCTACAACTCCACTGAATTTATGCAAAGTAATACAGCCACTGCCACTGCAAGAGGGCTGGAAAGCAGTAATTCCTGAATACTGGGAAATGTGCTAAGGCTGCCAGACACCTGCTGACTACTGCTGACTGCTGGTGCTCATACCTGAAAGCAACTCAGAAACATTCCAGGGCAGGCACAAGAAATAAGAAGGCACAACAACCAAAGGGCATTTCTTCATTATTATAACTGAATAATGGAAAAAATGTTTGCCAGCTCTCCCTCCCAAGCACGGTTCAGCTTCGGACAAGAGCAGGAACATGATGTCTGATGACAGAACCATCCTTGCAGAGGACAACATGCCTTGGCCTGCAGCTCTGGCAGCAGAGAGGCGAGTACTTCTGTCCACCATAAGAATTAACCTTAACAATGATGCTGTGAATTAATGTACAAATAATTTCTATGGTAAAATGAGATTTAAAGATCACAGTGGATTAATTGACCATGAAAAGTTCATGAGTCTACAATGCAACTGTCACTTATACAAGGCTAAAGACAATCCTAAAATGTTCCATAAAAATAGTTAAAAGAGCTGTGTCAATGCTCCCATAAACCTGCTGGCAACCCTTAACCTGGGATATTCTATAGGTGATATTCTCTTTGATATACTGCATACAGGACTGGTTCAGATGTGATAACAAGTTGAAACACAGTCATGGAGACCTAGTCTTACAAGGACTGCTCAGAAGCATGCCAGCCTTACAAAGCAAGGTACAAAACCTGCTCTAGTACAAAACCCTTAAAGTCACTATTTACAAAGTGTGATTCATCTGTTTAATGGTGTCAAAGAATTCAGTACATAGTCCAGGTGGTAGCACAGCTAACAAATCTAGCCTGGCTTTTTGATGCAATGGACAGGCTGTCTGGTTCACACTGAGATAGGTAGATAGATTGATAGGCTGACAGACAGACAGACAAGGACCTTCTTTTCTTGATATTGTTTTCCTCTTAATACACACATTAGAATAAAAGACCCGCTCAGACCTTAATAATCTAGAGAACTAGCATAGGAATAAACTGAAAGTATAGGCAGATTTTTACTTTGTATTTACAAGTTCAGTTGTTTCCAAGGCCCCTTTAGGAAAGAAAAGGGCTGGGCTGGAGTTTGAAAACCTATTCAATAATAGATTTTAAACTCTAAGCTAGAATAGGACAGTTTTGAGCCAGAACAGTAATTTGCCAGCAGCTGGTAGATGTACTTTGTAGTACTACAAGCTTTTGGCAAAGAAACTCAACCGACTCTGGATTCTATTCCCAGTGCTGCCTTTCCCCAACTTTTAACCCAGGGCAATTTACCTAACTTCTGTCTATTTCTGGTTAGCCATCTGGTAAATAGACAATATAATTGCATCCTTCATAGGCTCATTGCAAGGCTTAATTATTGAATGCCTTTAAGATAAGTCAAGGTTCTAGGTGAAGAATTGTGCAATCCATTAATAAATAATAACAGGGGTGGTGAAGAGGGGGTGGGTAAAGATGCACTGCACAGAAGTAGTGTTAGCCCAACACTGGCAGGAGAAACACAAGAATGTAATTAGCTGACATGATCTGGAAAGAAGGAGAGCAAAATCACTAAATTGATTATACTAGAAAACGTATAGAAGGAAAATGGGCTAAGCTGAAATGACAAAAAAGTAAATTTGTACAAATGAGAAAGGACAGTGCTGGCAAGATAGAGTAAATCATTGGAGAGGTGTTGAAGTCTGAGCCAGGGAGCTCACAGTGACTGGAAGGAGAACTTCTCCACAATGCACAATTCCTGCTGCATCCCATCCCAGCTTGCTCATTTCTCTGCAGCACGGATTGTGCTAATGGATGGCATTGCCACGGGGCACGTGCCCTCCTCTATCTCATCCCAAGTGGGTGGGACCTCAGGGAGCCGACAGCTTCTCCTGGAAGTGTGGCATTTCTGGGACATATATCTGCACAGACATCTCCCTGCTGCCTAA
Source organism: Centrocercus urophasianus (assembly GCF_019232065.1). Lineage (NCBI taxonomy): Eukaryota > Metazoa > Chordata > Aves > Galliformes > Phasianidae > Centrocercus > Centrocercus urophasianus. Next base: position 2,984,157 of record NW_024884755.1, on the reverse strand, counting down.
GGGAAGCAGCAGACTCCCATCACCAGCCTGATCATCTGCAAATTATATCACAGGAACTACTTGCATTTCCGAAGCATAATTGTCATAAGCGAGCCACTGATTGCTATCTGACACCTCGCTTTCCTGCTTCCATTTCCCAGATGTTTCTAGTTCTCTCATTACTCTTAACTCCTTTTTATCAGAGACATGACAACATACATTAAAAAGACATGGCCGTACCAAAAAGAACTGTATCTGATAAGTACAAATTAGAATCCGTATTTGGACAGGATTATCAGTAATTTAATAATTTGTAAATGAAACACAATTAGCTTATTGCTTATTCAGCTCTCACTGGAAAAAGTTGTTTGCTATGCTGCACTTTTTCATTGCCATAAATATGTACTTTAAGTAATATAGCAGAAAACAAAGTCCTTTATCTAAATATTTTAAGTTCCTTTATTTACTTATTTATTGTACAAAAACAGGACATTCACTTAAAAAGTTCTTTTTCTGCAAGTTGTTCTTTGAGTTAGAAATCCTTGGGTAAAATAATAGTTCTATTACATAAAATAGAAAATAAAATAGTTCTATGTATAGTTCTATAAAGCCATCAACCTTGTTTTCTGTTTGTTTGACACAGACTTCAGTTATTAGCTCCCTCTTCCATAAATATAATTAGAACCCATTGAAGCTACCACTGGATTCAGTTCTCCAAGCTTAATTTGTGTTTACTTTTGAAAAACAAAAACACCAATGCGAACAAAGAGATGAATCAGTCTGCACAGTAGGAACGTAAAGATTTTAAGGGTCTTTCTCTGAAATCAATTCATACCAAGGACCTAGCCCTCAGATTTTATTTTTTCAGAAATCGTCGTTTCTGAATTTTGCAGAAGTAGTACTATGTATACTACACATATAGTACTATAGTATTATCTGTGGAGTAATTTTTAATGTTAGGAAAATTGAGAGATTGGAAGAGAAAGTCCATAAGCCCCACCCCTACATTAACATTTTGCTATGGTATTCCTTCTCTACTAAAAATGTATAGTTTCATCTGAGAAGAAAAATAACACGACATATTTTCTACCAATGCGGGTAGGTTCTTCTCTAACATAGAAAGACAAGCGGTGGGTTTCAAGAGCATTTTCATCAAGCTGAGAAATGTCCTCCAAAGGAACATAAAGAGTCACTAGCTGTACTATAAAGAAAAATACCTCATACTAATCCAGCAACAAAATGAAAAATGATAGAGAAGAAGGAGTTCGTGGTAGTTTTCCAGTCCTATTGCTGAATCTATGGAACACACCACAGGATACACTAAGCAGTTAAATGATTTTGTTCCATTAAATACATTTTGAAAAATCATTTGGCCTCATCACTTGGTAGAGAACAGTGAGACTTGCTCAATCTTGCTCTTAAAAGTCTGAGTGACTCATAAACATTCCATGCCTTTTTTTCTCTAAAATATTAAGTATGAAAACTTCAGCTTGCCTTCTGCCACTCCACTACTCATCTGCCTGCTATTGACAATAAAGGTGTGTCATTTCCCATAAAACTTTATTCCAGCATTCAAGCTTTTCTTGGAAACACAAGCAGGTGAATCCTTGATCTGCAAAAGATAAATGCTATTCTGTTCTAGTCCATCTGACCAGTCTGTCAATGACAGTCATTCATCTGCTGTGGAACAGTGAACTGTGCACTGTGAATTTGCTAACACTGCATCTGCCAGTACATTTTTCTTTGATAGTAAGTGAGGCATAATAAACCTTGATCTTTTTTATATGCTGTTTTTTGTTTGGGAAGTATGATGTACTGGCTATTTACTACTTTACTTTTTTCCTCTATAGAATCACATTCTACTCTCTCAACAAATTTCTTTCTTTGATTCAACACAAATGACTACTTATTACTCTTAAAAAAATAATGATTTAGCAGTAAGACCTCCATGATAAAATTTTAGGCCCTCATTTACAGCGCTGACACCTGCTGAGTGATGTATCAAAGAGAGAGGGCCTATTATCGCCATAAGAACTCAAGAAAATTCTTTCTGAATTCCAGTAAATAACTTCCTTTTCAACAGCTTATTCAAGATATATGAATGTGATGAAATTCTCTGTTCTGTGCAAGTGAAAATGTTTTCATTTTCATTCAGCAAGTAGCAATCTGCAGCCCACAAAGGCATTAGAAAGAATGTTCGTCTTTACAGTGCTCCGCGGAAGTTGTCAGAACACCTCTGTCAAAACTTTTCAGGCTAAAAGCTCTACCTCGCCGACCAATTAAACACACACACAATTGATCATTTAGGGGCTGGAAAAGTATTCTCAGGTCTTTCATTGCCTGTGTGATGGTATTTTGCTGGAAGTACATTTTTCAGTAAGTCTGCTTCTAAAAGAGAGCACACTGCTGAGCTGCTTTTTTCCTGTAACAGTAATGAGTCACGTCCTCCTATCATGCTCCTTCCAGAAGAACAGTCAGTTTGTATTTCACCCAGTGTGGATGAAAAACTATTAACTATATCACAGATTTCTTATTAGCTAAGTTTGTTTATACACAATTAGAGTATCTCTGTATTCTAAGAAATAGGCGGAAGAGGAGAGGGACCAAGAAAAGGTAAGTACAAATTAGCTTATGCATGGGTGTCCTTGGATTAAAGAACAGGTTTGCACTCATGCATACTGCTTTATGTCACCTGAAGTTAATGGACTCACAATAATTGACACCTACTATGAACCCAACTAATGTCATCTGCACACAGATGAAATAGCATTAATGAAAGGAAATCACAACAGAAAATAACAGCAGTGCTCCCTCTTAAATATATTGTGTCTGTATGTAAGAATGCCAGTGTGAAGATTGTTTTGACCCCACTGATCTTTCTGACGTTGAGATGCATGTGCAAGGTTTTATAACAACAAGGATAGGCTTCTTGGCTTCTTTCATTCCAACATTGAGATTCCTTTGAAAAATAAATGATTATGTTTCTTCTCTGTATGAGTAAAAATTACTTTTGTTCTAGATTATTATCATACTCCCTCTTTTTCAGCTTGACTGGTGGAAAATTATTATCTATTATATAGAAGCACAATCCATTAGGAAAAAAATAAAACAAGAAGGTACATGTCATTCTCAGTAATGCAATATATAATTACTGGATAAGATACAAATTAATACTTCTTGTGTTTACTGTGGGAAACAATTTTTCAGCACTGTGCTAGCAATTTCCAGACCTCTAGTTCTATTTTCTCCATTCTTATGAGCAAATTTCTCTTTGAGTAGACACTCTCTAGAGGGATACTGCAACTGCATTTATAAGTGCACAAACAGTGATTCTCACTGACACCATATTCTTAATTGATTAGAGTCAGGAAGATTTGAAACAGCTTAGCTCATACAGTAGGTGCATTGTGGAGCAACTTGCACTTATTTAAAGACAGAAAGATAATTACCATTTCTACAATAGCAGAAGCACTCTCCCATGAGCTTTATTTTCTGTTAATATTAGAATTCTTTCACGTATTCCCCGTATTTCAGATTCTCCTTCTTATGCACTGAAAACTGGTTAACCTTCTCCCCTACTGTAACTTTCCATGTTCAGAACCAGCAATTAGAACAAGATAGAAAATCATCTGTAGAAAATAAAACAATCATCTAATTGGTATATGTTTTCAAATTAGTATAAATATTGTTGTTTAGTTTATATTTTATGGCAGCACCCACCACGGAAATCTAGCACTGAATCAGTACTCACACAATGACTTCTACCAACAGTGGCTAAGAAATCTTTGCTCCAAATACATCACATGTAATTGATTTATAAAAAAAAATAGAGATACCAGCTATTATGATCTGTAAGACTGCATTGAAATTAATCAGCAGATGCCATATCAAACACCACATGATCACAAATTGTTACATAATCTATTCAAGGACACAAGATCAACTCTTCTGATCCATAAAGATGGGCTGACTTCACTCAGTTTCAGCACTTGAGAAAAGGGAATTCAGAGAATAAGCCCAACTCCTCTTCCTTTGGAGCAAAGGCAAAACATAAATATTATCTACAAAAAGTATTAAAACAGCCCTTAAGTGCAAGGTAAACAAACCTTTACCAAGTTTCAGCATTCTTTCTTTTTGTGCAGAGAACTACTCAGATTTTTGTAACCGATAAATAACACCTTCTTCAACAATATATTCCCTTACTTTACTATGCTTTTCATGTATGCAGGCTCAGCCATTAGCTGTTCTCACTTCAACAGTTAGCGAGATACATGTCATCTGCTGATAAAACCAATTACTTGCGTTAGCAAAGTACTCCGCAATACATTCAGCATCCAACACCTTTGGAAATCCCAACAGTTTGCTGTACATTTAAAAGCTGAACCAGACTGAGAACTCTTCCTAACCCTCAGGAGGTAAGCTGAGTGGCTTTATGGCCAAAAGCTGTATCGATACCTGTACTTAACGTCCTTATCAAAGAAAGGTCAAATAATCCTTTCTTGGAATTACGCAGTGATTAATTCAAATAAACAAACTAGAGCATGTAATTCATAATCCTAAACGGAAACAACCGATTTTCAGAATCTGCCTCCTGTGAAAAAAAAAGCACTGCTGTTTCAAAACCATGATCATTTCATCTGATTTACTTGTCCCACAACATGTATTAGCCTATTTCCGAACAAGTGTGGAAAACTAAGTAGCTGGGCCTACAAAACTGTACTCTGTGGATTTCATAGAATTCCAAATGTAAACAACAGAACTTACAGTTAATTGTCTCTTAGATAAAGCTGACTTCAGCAATTAAGATAACAATTCTACAGTATTCCAGATGAAACATACTAAAAAATGTTCATTAATAACTTAACTGATACTGAGCTCCAGATGCTTCTTACTCTGGCAAGGTTCCTTAAGCAATGATAAGCAGATTTACATACTTAACTAATATGTTTAGTTAAAGAAAATTTCCAAATCCAGACTAACATCCAGATTTCTTATTTGGCTTCAGATCAAAAGACATACTATCAATAAGGATGAAATCCAGGAAAAACCCTTTAAACATCTGCTGAGAAGTAACCAACAGATACTTGATTTTCCTCAAATTCAATTTCAGACAAAATTTTACTTCATCCAGTTTGTTTTTTTTTTATATCCTCAAGACAGTCTGACCCCATCTTTTGCATATTCAAATCTCAGAACACAGCTCTTGCACCGGCAGAGACAGCAGTTGCTAAGGAAAAACTGTTAGTTGGCAGTTCACATTTGAAATGCCATCAACAATTTCTCTCATAGTGAGAACAAAGGCTTTTTGGAAGCAAAACCCTCACCACAACAACAGCATCAGTGATTTAAACAAGCAGGTTCAAAAATTTTCTTTTCCAAAAAAACATTTTCAGTTATTAATAAAAACAAACTACTGAAGCTCTACTCTTTCATAAAGGCAAAGGATGGAAAATAAAGTTAGTACTACTGTATTTTAGCTGGTATTCTTTGGCACATTTTTTTGCAAGTGTTCATTGTTACATTCAAGAAAAACTAAGATCAACCGTGAGCAAACACTTTGCAGAAAATACTTGAACCACTAGATGCTGTTTTGACTTCCTTCCAAAACGCAGAAAGGAAAATACAAATATATTGTCCACTGGAAGGGGAAGTGTGGAATGTAAAGGGAGCGACCAGAAAATATGGGCTTCATTTTCAAAATTATTTGAAATGAAGATGACTATTTCCAAACAAGCTGAGCACTCACATATATTTCTACTGAAAGCCAAAATAACTGTATAAACATAAGAGAGGTAAATGTACAACATGGTGTTACCAGAAGGTACATGGGAATGATGCTAAGGATTAGGAGAAGCTACACAGTGTTTTTTTTTGTTCCTTGGCGTAAATGAGAGAACAGAAAATGTGCCCATCAGGAATTTGGGACAGATCTGAATAACACAAAATATGATTGGCCTGTAGTATTTTACACCCGAAGCTTTCAGCCTAGTTTGCAAAGCATTTACGTATGGGAAATATGCTAACACAAACCATCCTGGAGGGCTCCAGCAGAATCAGAAATAAAACTATAAGAAACAAGAACACCTTACCCAGAGTAGCTTCAGCTGGTTCCCAATCTGACAGCCATGTCTCACAGCAGTTCTTCCCCTATACACGTTCCCAACTCCTCTTCCATGTACTGTCCATCTTTTGGCATTGTCAGATTCCTCTATTTGTTCCTTCTGCACTGTGTTCCATATGTAAATAAATTAGTCCCTATCTCTTCCACACTAACCTTTTTCCAGCAGCGGTTCACATCAGTTATATTAAGCACAAGTACAAAGTGTCTTGGAACATCAATTCTGTTTGTTTCTCTGGCATTTTTTGTATTCTAACAGTCATAATTCATTTCCTTTTAACGTGAATGCAGCTTTCCTGAGCTTTGTGTAATTATGTTCCTCAAATACCCGAACCCTCCAGACTGCTCTTTTTAGGTCCTTCTTCAGCACTCTTCTAACTATGGTAAAATTTTTGAAGCATGAAGAAGATTTTGTCATTTAAAAAATGTGAATGGATATAATAGATTCAAATGAAAAAAATGAGAACTGGTGTGTAACATTCCCCAAACTATCAAAGTGACGTAGAAGCTGCATTCCCACTTTCAAAAATGACTTAAATACATAAGAGATTTTGAAAAACTGTAATAATCTGACAATAATTATGCATTTGTGTGAATTATGCTATTTATCTCCATTTAATTACTCACTTGTACTCATGCCTGTGATTAATTAGATTGTTTTGAAGCAGCAGTATACAATTCCTGGAAGCTTACTATAAATGATATGCTAATTACTGACACAACAGTATAATGAGGTTTATACAAAGCTCTTGATGGGACTGAGCAATCCCACCCTATGACAGAGGCATAGCCAGGCAGGAAGGGTGCTTCCAGAGGCAGCCTTTGCCCTGGGGCAGGCAGGATAGCTGTGAATCAGGAGTGAGAAACCTGTACAGGTGTGGCCAGGCAGCTTCCATTTCTGGTCCACTGCCCTCTTTCCCAGAGCTTACAAAACATAACTTACAAACAGAGTTTACAAAACCTGCTCAGCATCCCCTGCATCTCTTCCTTACTCTACATGGACTGACCAAACCTCTTGTTCCTCTCTCACTTCAAGCACAATTCCCTTATTCTTTCCATTTATTCGTGTTTAGTACTACAAGATGCTTTATGGCTGATAAACACAGGAAGTTCAGAGTGTTTAAATGGAAATGAAGATATGAATTTAAAGAATTCAGATTATTTCTGTGTCAGCTTGGTTTTCCTACTCTGTCATTCTAATAAATGAGCGATCCTTTAGTACAAGCTTTAGTATTATAAGGGAAACAAAATCACTTCTAGACTTGCAGCTAACAGCACAATTACACGTGAATCCACACCAGGAAATAGTAAAGCAAGTATTAGGAGGGTTTTTACTTATATGTATTCTGTCTGTGCAGCAGTGTCAGAGCTGACAGCTGAAAAGACTACACTTTCCCAAACTCTTTCTTTTTAATAATCAGCAAACATGATTGAAGGAAGCAGTAAGAAATCTAATAAAAATGAATGCAGAAAGGATTAAGGAGACAGCTCTGTGACAATTTACGGTTCTACATAGCAGTCTCTTGCTACGAGTTGTGATAAGATAAATCTTGTTTACAGTGTGCTAATCCCATGTCCCAAATAATGCCAGTAAGCAATGGATTCAAGCCTTAGAAGAATGGAGCTGCTTGTGCATTAAATGAATAGCCATGGTAGCAGCAGCCTGAATGAGAGAGCAGAAGGTTAAGGGTTATTCTAGATTACAATCTTCAATGAGTCATTCACAGCTCCCTTCTTCAGAAAATGCTGGATGTAAATTTTACGTAAATCTTTATTTGAGCTTTTCTAGGTCAATGATCTACTTTTATTGTTCTCTGTAGAAAGAAATGTGAAAGTTGGCTTTCAGTTTTTTTCACATAAGAGAGATTTTATGCATTTTTTATGACTAAAAAGTACTCTCACATCGTGAAATAGCCTTACTCATGAAAAACTGCATGTTTATATAATATCAGATTCTCCCTTTAGATCAGTGTCATATACAAAAGTAAAACTTTGCATTTCTCCTTGCAGAGCAAGTGAGAGCTCATGGACTATTACTTTTTTTTAAAATCTCTTTATAGGTGCTAGGCAATTTTTCACTTCTTACCCATGTCCTATTACTTCAAAATATTAGCTAACTAGATATCATCTGACCTACTGACCCTGAGAGGTAGTGGTTTGGCCCAGATCAGACACAAGACTGGAACTCAGAAGCCAGATTACATTTCTAGATCTGATACTGAATTTGCTGGGCACTTGAGGCAGCTTATTTCACTTTCCACAATCACTTATCTTCAAACTTTCGTACTGTTGACTGTAAGATTTGAAACACTTTTTCTACATTAGTATCTCTCTTGCTTTGTTTTGCATCAATAGCAAAGAATTAGTAACAAAGTTCATCTGAAAAGTTACAGGAGCTCTGTACAAGCCTGATATTTTCAGTTGTTGCTTACTGGTAACGATAATCGTTCTGTTGTCGTATTTCACTTATACAACTTCCCTATGTACTGCACTATATACCAAAAGTGAAAAGTTAGTTCTTCACTAGTCAGCTTTTATTTTCTTTCTCCCCAGCTCATTCTGAGAAATGATAACCCAAATTTCTTCTCCTCCTGCCACTTGAATGCCTACATCTTGTATCGAAAGCTAGCCGATCTGAAAGCCATGAAGCTGTATTCTTCTTAATCACATCTGTCATTACAGGAGATGGTCAACTTTGCAGAAAGATTACTGTAATGGGTTGCTAATGGGCTATTAAGGGGCTTTCAAGTAGCAAGATGATCATCATAAGTAAGAAACGAGAGCCATTCTTTATTTCTCTGTAAGATTAATTTTTTTCCCCAGTAATTCCACGGATTAATAATGCAAGGTTTGTGCACCTCAGGAACTGCTTCATGGCTTCTTACCATATGCTATGCAAATTCAATAATTAACTCTTGACTTCAGAATTCAAAAATAAGATACCACTAACTCCATTTATGTATGGGGAAAATACCAAGGTGAGCAAAACTTCTGAAGGAAACAATTAGATGACATTCTTGAGAGGAACTTTGATCAGTTATCAGAATTACCTTAAAGCGTATTTTGTTGTACACATAAACATTTTTAAGCGGGCAAAAATGCACAAGAGATCCGTAACCTCAGCCCTTGTTTTGTTACTTCCTTGTTCTTAGATGAATTTCTGGATACTAACATCCTTGAGAGCTTTGCAGACTAAACAGAAATGCTCTGCATTCTGTCTAAGCTTATGCTCACAGCGCTGGTTTCCTTTCAAAAGAAAGCAGAAAACATGGAAAGTGGCACAAAACATTCAGATATGAAATACTGAACTTGTGTTCTTTCTTATATAACAAATGAAAATGAAAAACACACATTCTTTCCAATCTCAACTGGTTATACATCTTACAACAAACTGTCAAACCACTTGACTTACGTGTTGCATTTTGCTCTCATAAAGGTCTCAGTTTCTCCTGAGTTGAACAGGTAACCTTTCACTGGCAGGCAATGGAATAAAGAGGCTCACCTGCACTTGGACCTTTCAGCTTTAAAGGTTACTTTACCAACATTGTACAAATATATTTGCATAATATATATGTAATGTATATACAAAACTTTCTTTTGCCAGTAATACCCTTATTCTCTAACATTTCTTTTCAGGTAGATACCTTTTTCTGCCTTCTTTTGGATCTGCATCCTGACCAACATGTTCAGCACACCCTACAGTTAAAACAAGTTGATCTTGTGATTGTGCCTGTATTTTCTGACAACCCAGCCACACCATGTTGCAGCTCATGCTCTTCCCTACTATCCCAACACTATCTTGCAGGATAAGTGTCAGCAGGTGTAAACAGGAAAAAGGAGACAAGTGGCACCATTACAGCACGGCTTTCACTTGAGAGAGGCTACTTTCAGAACAGAAAGCACTTGCAGCGACTCTTATTTGATTGGCATCATTGTCTAGTGAAGCTGGCACACCATCTTGTGAGCAGGCACAATGCCATCAGAACAGATGGGCATGTGGAGAGGAAGCCAAAAGATAATGTATGAGTACCAAATGTGTGTATTGGAGGGCAAGTTTCCCAGTCAGGAACATCACAGTGACACTTTATAAGCTCCTGCACCTATGTTGAAGAGAGATAATGCACACACTGTACCTTTACAATAGTTGCATGGGTAACACACTGCAGCAATAGGAAAGGATCTGCAAGCACAGCAATTCAGTGACTGCAGGAGGACTGCAGAAACTCTGTGTAAGGAAAAAGGCTATGTGAAACCCAAAGTCAGTATCTTCATATCTGCAAGCTGGGACACTGTTTACAGTAGATCATACTGTAGGAAGATGAGAAATGCTAGACTGAATCAGATCAAAATTGTTGCTCGTGGCAGAAAAAGAGGGGATAACAGATGAGCAGGAACCAGGAGCTGTATTAAGGGGCCTCTCCAGGACACACGTACTCAATGACAATGCCTTTCTGAGATGGCATTTCCATGTGAAGCATCAGATTTAATAACAGCTGGACTTAAATCTATAAATCTGTGTTGCATCTTTGTGGCTTCATCAGTACTTTTACTTACCTCCACAATATCTTATATTAATGAGTACTGCAAGTGAATTATTCAGCATCAAATGAGCGAGCACTTCTCTTGATTTGTTACATATGTCACTTAATCAGTGCCACTGCATACCAGCACAGTTCTTATGTTGTTACAAATATTTGCTTTTTTCATATTTCCCAATAAGTCAGAAAGCATATGACATTTTTAAAATTTGCTCTGAAATCTCCTCTTGGCTAGAATTTGGTCTTAGTTTATTTTTGTCCTCCCAACACCACCACAGCCACAGCTAGTCTGGCCAGCTGCAACATTACATGGAATATAATGCAGCAAGTTGAATCACTGGCATGATAAATATTCATGAGTGGTTCCAGTCAATTCAGACTTGGCAATACTGCGCATCATCTTTAACTGGGCTTGAATCGCAGGAGAAAACAGATCACATCAATTAATGTCATGTACTTCAGTATAAAACCGCATTCTTTAGTCCCCTAGAGCACACGTACTGAACGAAGCCCATAAAAGTAGTAGTGGAATATAATACAGGATCAGGGAAATAATAGGAGTTACACAAGTCCTGAGAAAGTATGTATCTCAGCAGAAGACAGAGACAGCCTTCATTCCTGCCAGTCCATTACACTCCAACAAAGCCACCCAGAAGTATCCACTGATACTCCCATTGCTATATACTCTCTTAACCAGAGCCTTTTTTTACCTTATCGGCAGCCATAGGCAAGGATGTGATCATAATCTGCTTCCATACTTAATGGGGGTTTTTAGTACTTCCGACAGGTGTATCCCCAGACAGCCAAGGATGGACACAGCAATGATCTCCTTTATTCCCAAGAATAAGAAACAGAAAACTGCTTCTTAAGTCTGCATGCTTCTACTTTACATCAGTAAAACTTCAACATGCTCACGCAGCACAAATATTTAACACAGTGATAATAGCTTATCTTTACAAAAAGGACATTGCTTTGTCAATAGAGCATCACTGTAGGATATTGCAAAACACAATAAATCAAATTGGAAAAGTAAACTTTGGGTTTTTAATCTAGTGTAGTGTTTTCTCCAGTAATGCCACTGGATTTAAAGACTCATAGTATACTTGCTTTACTGCTTTTGTGCTGCTGAACATAGGCATACAAAAACTCTTTGTTTTAACACCTCTGACTTTTTTCAAACCCCTTTTATTATACCTTGAGATATCTTGAAAGACATCATCAAGCTTCACCTCCCCAGCTTTTTTCCCCTGACAATAGAATCCAGCCTGATCCGTTTCCTTTCTTTTATGCATGTTCCCACACAAATACATTGAAGCTCATTTTATTCCTACTCACAAAAACCTGAAAGAGAAAAATCTTTGATCCTTTTTGGTATGTATATAGCACTTTGCTATCTTCTTTAGTACTCACAGTAGAATAAACGATAATCAATAGTGATATCTACTTGAACATAGATGTCTTGATGGAAATGCTTTGAAATATATCACAGAGCCTGATTTGGTCAGGTGTTCCCTCTGCAGCAGCCCTGTATCTAAATTATACCATTTTTTAGTTGAAACTTATTAAAGGTTGCCATGATCATTTCAAAATACAGTTGTACCAAGCTGGCTTCTCTCTTGTCAGTATTGATCAGCTGGCTCAGCTCCTATAGCTTCTAATTTGAAGCAAACTATCCACAGAGGCCAGAGATAGGTGCCAACAGGAATGCATGCAGGCATTGTTATGTTTTGTTTCTGCTTTTTTATTTCAGCAAGACACTCCTGCTGCTCACAGTCTTTCAAACAGTTACATGATGCAGAGGAGAAAATTACAATTAAGTTGCATTAAAATTACTCCAAGGAACTCCAATGGAGTTCCCCTCCAAGCCCAAGACAGGAGCCAGATCTTATGGTCCTCACACCTATCTACCTTGTTTGAATAGGGTACCACATATATTTTATCAGTCCCTGGTCTCTTTGTTAGGAGATAACTCTGATCACCAAGCATTTCATCTAAAGAGAAGAACTTACAAACTAACTAGGACTGTATTTAAGGCTCTAGACTGAAAACACTAATGGTCATTTTGTGTGCAAGCACATTATTTTGCCACTAATTCCCCCAAATCTACTTTTAGAATTTCTGGGGAAAAAAAAAAAAAAAAGACAAAAAAAGGTATTGTATTAGTGATTTTACATGACGCATACAGAAATATTCACATAATGCCCTTAGAAACATACCAAATACAGACAACTTCTAAAGCACAATGGCTGAAATACTCAAAATGTTATTTGCATGTTGTTTGCAATAGGTTCATTTTGGCTGAGATATAAAAGCATTCTAAATTTAAATAAATAAATAAATAAATAAAAGAATAGGAAAAAAAAAAAATAAAACCAAGAAAAAAAAGCATTCAAAAATACTTTCATCAATATTTCCTCCCAGAAAAGTGCATATGTGAAATAGAAAAACTTCTTTCATAGATTTCCCATTTTATTTCAAGATTAACACAAAGCATTCTCTTGTAATAATTTTTTTTTTTTTTTTTAATGGGTAACATGCTCAAATCAAATTCCAGTTTAACTTAATGTGAATTTGGTTCTGGGTAAAAGACAGCTTACAGAGCACCTGCCAGAGTATAAACTGCTCAATACTGAAATGCCCGCCCTGTAGAGAACAACTTCTGCAGGTATTTCGTAAACAACTGCTGAGGTTACTCAACCTGTTAATTACTGTCGAAAATTCAGCCTGGTATCCAAATTATGTATGTTACAAAAAAATGCTTACGCCAGAGTTGTCAGCAGCAAGCTGCCTTCTAGATCCCATGCACACTGAGCCCCCAAAATGCCCTTGAAGCTAAGGAGGTGGAGTGTCAGTGAGGAATGAAATAAGGAATTTGTGGGAACACAGAAATATTGTGGGTACACACTCTGTGATGACAGTCGACTGCTCTGTAAGCAATTCTTGTACATCACAGGTTCCCAATCAAAGCTGCACACTTAAAGTAACTGCTCGTGTCGGGGGCTGTAAAGCAGGATGAACAAGTATCACTTGCACCCAAATCTTGAAAACCAAATGGATAAGTACACTAGCTTTAATAATTGCAACAAAGACCATTTCAGAGCACAATTGCAATTGATCCACTGACAAGATTGGGTTCAGAAAAGGCTACTGACAAAATTCCACACCTCAGGATAAAGTTAATGAGGCTGTCGAGGGAGCAGCAGGGCCAGATTTAGTGCCAAAAATGCACTAGTCACACTAGAGAGATGAGGAAGGTGAAAACAAAGCAGCATTAAATGATAAGAAAAAGCATATCTCAATGACAGACAGATTTAGATCCCTTAAAGTCCAATAAACAGAGGAAAAAATTGTTAAATCAATTCATAAGAATTATGCTGAATCCTGACTAAAATGTACATCAGACAAATAGTGCAGCATTAGAGATAGGAAATGTAAGGAGTCAGGACAGTAGTCTATGTGTCACATGAAATATGAGCAAGAAAAAGGCTCTCTCGGACTCCTTGGATGCAGTTTAGTACTTTCTTGCTGAGCTACAGCAAATTTCTACCATCTAGATGACAAAGACACCCTGGCATCCTTTTCCTGGCATTTCAAAAGCAACTGCAAAGAATATGGGGCTCAGGCAGAGCCCTTAATCAGCACCCACTCAAAGCTCAACAAAGAAAATGTCCAGATCTGCTTCCTAGGGTTTCTGAATAACATTTGTCTGTCAGTCTGGAAAAAAAATAAATGATATGAGAGAACATGGAATAAATCTCTGTTATCATGACTCATTTATGTTACTTACAGTTCAGAGGTGGAATCCACTCTAAGATCACTTCACTGAAAATCATGGCAGTGGATGACTGCTGACAAGTCCACCCTAAATTAGCTGAACCAAACTGGGAAGTCCATCTTAAGATCTCATAAGTATAATGCCAGGAGAAGACCATTCATTTAGTCCCCAAATGCACATGTCCAAATACCACAGTAGATTTTATTCTGTGCTTTGGTAAACCATATATGAAAGAATAGAGATTTTTCTTATAATTCTATTCTATAATCTTCAAATTTGTTTGGATTTTTTATTCTGACAAAACAGTGATGGTGTCCAAAGATGACAAGATCGTGTGCTTGGTATGCTTAATAAATTCAAATTAAATAAGGTACTTAAATTTACAGAGAATTACAGTTATTAAGGTTTCTTAAGTCCTGAGATAACAATAAGGATCTATCAAACAGCTTAATAATCTAGGTCAAAGCCACTGCAGAAAAAATTCAATATTGATAAATGAAAACGAATGTACATTGTGCAGATAATGGAAATTACTCATTCATCTTAGCAAGTTCTAAGCTGATATATCACAGAAAAGGCACCTAACCAATGTTGTGGAGAGAGCTGAAGGACGGCCTGTAGCAGGAATGAGTGCTCATAAAAAGAAAAGAAAAAAAATATGCACTTTAATATAGAAGGAAAATAATGAAATAATGCGAATAAAAATACTATAGATTTTCTACATCTCAAAGGGGATATTGAAGAAATGAGGTTCACAGAAGCAGATAAATATGATGAAAGCAAAGAATAGCTGTTAGATAAGGATAAATTGCTTTTTAAACTCATATTTTGTTTATTTTCTTGAAAAGAAGACAAATAGGAACAGGCATGACAAAAAGTGTATTAAGAAGTAATGAAAGCTATAAAGAAGGTCAACTGGGAGCTTTTCTTCTCCTCTTCCATAACACAATAAAATGAGGTAGTTATTAAATTGAAATGGGGCAAATTAGGAACTGATTAAAGGAAAATAATTTTTCTCACACAACACGTAATTAGATTTTGGAACTCCTTGTCATGGCATTTTGCAAAGGCCATAAATTTAACAAGATTCACAGAGGAATTAGATTCCTTGTAGATAAATTCTTGAGATACACACTGGTTGAAACTAGGAAATTTACTTAATGTTGACAAAGAATTACTTCAAGTGATTTAAATCTTAATGTTTCAGATATTAAGACCAACTTAACGAGTGCTTCACAGATGACCCCAATTAATCAGAATGCTGGACTAAGTCTCAGTAGAGTAATGCCCAGATACTTACGTCTCAAACATTACTCTTCTTGGCTATAGAGAATCATGGCTCTATGTGCAGCTTTAAAGTGCCAGCCAGGGTTAAAACCAAGTTTCAGGTCAGGGAACTGAGTGCAGAGGATGGCTCCTGTCCAGGGTTCATGGTCACAGACACCACAGCTGAGGAGAGACTCCACATGGAAGATGTGTGCAGAGTTTGTCTCCGTCTCTACCAACTAAACTTACTGCCACCAGATCAGTTTTTTTTAATGCTGACCATGAAGTATTACAATATAGCATAAGGCACAGCGTTTGGCCATCCTAACCCAATAATATGCATGATTCACATCGGTTAACCTTAATGCCTTCTCTATTCTGAGTAGAAAAATAAAACTAATTCATGCAGAAAAGACAGAAGGTAGCCAACTGATGAATGTATCACAAACACAAGTGTTTAGAGCTCAGTATTTCTGGAAAAGATAAGTCATCCATTTCTGGGAGCAGCAGCGTTAGCACAGCTCAAGAAATAAGCATGGGAGAACCAGAAGAAAAAACAAAAACAGAACCAGAACTGGAAAGGAGATCCAGGCTTTGACAGTTTGGCCTATGAGGTTTCAGCAGCTTTACACAAAAGAATAAATGCCTCTTCACAGGTGTGCAGAAGCAATGTGTCAGACAGCCCTTTTTGGCCTATGCAGTGTGATCAGATGGATATCAGCTGCTCGGGTCAACAGAATTGCATTTCTTTTTGCTCTTCTAACTTACAATTCCTTATTGAACTTCAGTATTGACTTGCTTCCAAATCACATACTGTACCTTCTTGCACTATTGCTTTTTAGGTAAACGCTAACAACACTACAAGATGGAGCTGATCCAAAGCATTTGCTAATTCATCAGTGGTGGGAAACCTACGTGATTTCGAGCAATGCAAATTGTTTTGGCTTCTGCACAGCTCCTACTTTTTTCAAACCCTGATGGCAAAGAATATTTCCCAGGGTTCATATCAAGTATTCATTTTAACAGTATTAATTTATGATGTGTGTTATTCCACTCTAGCTTGAGCAACGATTTGTTCAAAAAGCAAGCAATTTTCCAAAGTAAATACTCATTTTCCATTCTAACAGTGATGCTCTTTGCGGATTCTAAAAAATGGGCACAGTTTGGAAAATATCTTTTCCACACTCGTTGCTTCAGCATTATTAGGATACTTTCAAAACCTGTCCCTTCCTGCAGCATTTCAAAATTATCTGCCACACAGTACCAATTGCAAAATGGGAATTCTGAAGTAAAACTATGACTTTCTAAAAGAAATCTCTACATGTATTTTTACTGGTTTTATTGTTATCTGCTTCTCTGTCCTCAAAATATTATGGATCATTATAAGATCACTCAGTGTAAAAAAAAAATATATATATATATTAGTTTTCAATACAACATTGAATAAACTATCAGTAGGTCACAAAACCTCCCTAATGATCCCAGGAAAATGTCAGTGTAAGTGTGCCCTTTATGTTGGATTGAATATGTGTCTTAAATAACCTGCTGGTGATCCTAGTTAACTATACCAGATCATGGACCTGCTGGGACTCCATATTTTCTTTTTACTCATATACTCCTTTATCTTCATGGTGTTTACAGAGAAGACTGTCAAAACCCAACATCAGTGAATGATAGAATTGATAAATAATGCAAGAATAAAAAAAAAAAAAAAGCAGGAACAGATGCATGTTCACAGACTGGCATGTCATGGCTGATATTAACACTGCAAGTCAGCTCTTCATTCTAATTATATAAAACAGAGGGATTTCTGGACAACTGGACAAAGTTAATGTGCTTGACTTAAGTTCTGTCAATTAAAGCACCATTTAATTAAAATACACACTGTAATATTTGGACAAAATTGGTAACTCAGGTTCTCAAAGAATGTGGCTTTTGAACGTGACACAGCGAGCCTGAGAAATGCTCAGAGAATTAAGCCTTGACAATGGAAAGCAGTGGGGTGGAGAAATATAGTGTCTTATAACAAACATTTGGCACTTAGAGCAAAGCATGTTTTGTGAAGGTTTTCACCAATAAATTTCTTTCTATTTGATTTCTCAAAAATTGTATCAAAAGTTGGTTATTAACTATCTACTAAAGAGAAGTTAACATACAATAATTCTGGAGTCATGAATGCTCACACCACGTTGGATATCTATTGACCTAAGACCTGCTAACAAAAATACTCTTAAAATAAAGTGACATTTTTTCCCTCCAAGTATACTTGAGAAAATTGTGTGGTGCATGGAGGAGATTTGTACGCAACAACAGAAACAACCTGAGCGCCCGCATGACATTGTGTATATACCAGATGACATTTTCTTAAGGAATACAAAAACAACTCATAATTCAAATGGTACAACACACAAATATCAGTTATTAAATTATATCTTCCTGGAGAATCAATACATGATATCATTTTCAAATAATAATAGTGCTATTTCAAAGTTTCAGATTTCTAATCAGAAGGAACCATTATGCAAAAATTCTTTTTACAAAATGAACATCAGTTTTAGTCACTTTTAGTAGAAGAAAAAGTAGGCAAGGAAGCTTGCAACTTTTTGGTCTCTATATTATTTTTCTGCTTTTAGAAATACTGTTATAATCCTGTAAAACAGTAGATTTTGTTGGGTAGAGCTGACAAAATGCATCCTGAAGGAACTGCTTTAGTCAAGGCTGATGCTTTTCCTCAAAAAAACAAATGCGAAATCAGCACTGAGAGCTTTTGTTTCTGATCAAAATTCAAACTATTTAACAAGAAGTATTTTCAATACAGTGACTTATGTATACACAGTTATTCAAATCAAAAGACACGAGCTTTTCTACCAAAAAAAAATCACCTTTTCAAATACTGTGTGAGAAAAATCTTACAAGAGGGATTTTTCTCTTTAAATTTAATTCTGGCCTTGAAAAAAAAAAACAAACAAAAAACAAAAAGAAAAAAACCTGAATAAACTCTAAGTGGATCAAATAGTTTCTAAAATAACCCATTTATAAAGAGGATTCTACATAGCCATAGAAATGTTTATAAATAGATGGTGCATACAGAAATACAAAAACTGATTTTGCAGGAAAAGCACGATTTTAAGAGATCTGCAGCTGTTCTCAACCTTGAGCACTGTCTATATGAGCCAAGAGGTTTTTGTCTAGTTCTGAAGCTAAATTAACTTCATGGCTTGTTTTCTATCCCCTGGGGTAAGCCCCTGACGTATACCATACTAGGCAAAAAGCTTACCCTCAATTTCATTTTCCACAAATTGAAATGCTTTAAAAAATAAGCATAAATGTATTTCAAAATGCAATTGCTTTGGCCCTAAATCTAGCTTTTCTTGGCAGAGTGCATTTGTTTTTAATCTGAATGCTAATACTTTGCAATGTGGCATCATATATAAAACTGTAATTTACGTTGTGCCAGAGATCTATAGTATTGCAGTACTAGTCAATCAATAGCTGATTGGAATAGTGTTTTTTATTTCAAGTGAATATTAAACTGTAACATAATGCTGCAAATTATGCTATAGATGATATGTACGAAAATAGAGCTGAACAACTCAATTCATTTCAACCGTCTCAAAGAGGAGGAGAGCAGGTTAGGAGAAAGAGATCTGTGATTTTATATCAGGTTAAGTAAGTGTATGATACATATCTGCAAAGGCTATACTGTTGAAAGACAGATCTCATGGAATTCTGAAATAAGATTAAGATTTTCATAATGACTTCAATGGGAATTAACTTCAAAAATTCAAAGTATTTGCACATTTCCAGATCCCTCTCCAACTTTTACTCCTGACAGCAGACCTTGCTATGACTAGGGAAACAATTTAATTTGTTTCACAATTATATGAAACATATTATTTCAAAACGTAGTCCATTTTGCTACTTTTTTGTATGACATAGGCAGAATTCCTGCCTGGACTTCCTTGTGTAGGAGTGCAAAGCAAGCTGTAGAACTAATTCTTGAATTTTTCCTGATTTTCTTACCATATTATTTTGCTTTTGTTTCATCATTAGTAAGTAACCTAATACAGATCAGGCTAATAAGGCCTTACACAATCAAACATCATGCTTCAAGCTGTAAAAACTAGAACATTTAGCCCCACATTTATCAAGGAAATGGATAATATCTACCCAGGTGTTTAGCTTCCATACCAGCTGAGAAAATTTAATGAGCATTTCTCCTATAAGAGCAAAACTGTTTTTCACACACTGACAAAATATTTGCACGTTTGAATATCCAGAGATTATTTTGAAAATCATTTTTAGGATCACGTTATAGAAGGAAATCCTTTTCAGTAGTTTTACTGCATATTTTTAAGGAGATGGAAATTTCAGCAGAGAAAATTATATATATTTCTGTTTAAGTTTTTCAGCCAATACAGGTTCCTTAAGTCCTTTAGGTTTTGAATCTGGTACAAAAACTTGCTTCTTCATAATGACCTAGATGCATTTTTGCATGTCTGAACTGATACTTAGTACTTGGAGTAAGCTTTTTTTAGAAACATCATACAGTTTTCCTTCTTTTGTCAGTGTAAGGCTGATATCTCCAGCTACTTTCTTTAATGAAACAATCAGTTGGGTTATTCCTCCCTTACTGGTGTCCTAGAATGGTTTACACCAGCGCACAGTCTGAGTTGGTTTGGAGACTCCACGAGATGCTCCGTGGATCTGCCACACAGCCCATGAAGCTGCACCACGTTTTGGGTTAAGGACACTCCTTTCTGCTGTTCCAGCCCCTCCCTCAACCCCCTTCCGCACAAACGTGAGGCTCCACTCACCAATCCAAGGGAGGATGTCTGAGAGAAGGCTGAAGGTAATACTCCATGGCTCTTCTGTGTCCACCCACACAGTGAAGTCAAGGTGTCAGCTCAAGTCTGTAACAGGGAAAACACACAAATGTAGTTACTGCACAGCAGCATATCTTCTCCCTTTTCAAATACTTTTCAAATGCAGCAGAAGAGCTGACTCATGACTCGTCAAGAGAAAAGGGCCAAAGGACTGGGTTGGATAGCAGTGTTACAGCATGGGAATATGAGATTAGCATCATCTGCATCTTTCCTTGACAACTTGCAACTACAATTATTTGGCAAATCTATTGAAGGGAATACAAAAAATGGCCACAGTGGCTACAAATCATTTAAACATTTGGCGGCTGATACTGGAGCTAAAGAGCAAATTCCTCCAGAACTGAGGACTGGCTTCCTACAAGAGCCATGGAGAGCAGTTGTGCTGTCTTGAGGAATGGCGATTACGTGCAGTTTGGATTCTAGTCCTAATTCCAGAATGTACATATTTTCCTATTTCAAGTGTTATGCTTTGCATTTTTCCATTTCTGCAGCCTTTCCATTTTGCTGCATAGTGACTGATTTACTGTTACTATTATATGCTCTACCTTACTGTGTGTGTTTTATACGAGGTTCCACAGCGAAGAAGCTTGTTTATTTCATGTCCTTTTATTGGGGATTTTTATTCTAATACTGAAATTTGCTTGTTTGTTTGTTTGTTTTTACAAAGGCCTAGTAAGTCCATGTAGCTGACCAAGGCTTACTGAGCACAGAGAAGAATATTGTAAGATCAGTGCAGAATCAAAATTGAACAGGAAAAATCTCTGGAAGTTTTAAAGGCTGTCATACACTGTAGCCATGAATCTACAAGCAAATTCATCTTGCTGCACTTCAATCTGCAGAGCATGTACAGGGAAAATGTTCTTTCAGCGGCTCTTTCATACAAAAAGCCCTGACAGTTTCAGTGGTGTGAGGAGTTAGCTCAACTTCCTTTTGATTCTGATTTCTGATTGTCATGTATACACATACACAGCAAGGTGTTTTAGTTTTAATTCAGTTTTTAAGAAAACATCAGTGATATCTGAAGTTAGATTTGATTCAGTTCCCTGTTTGCTATACAAATAAGTACATATTGAGTAAAATGATTGCTTTGTTTCATCTTTAATTCTTTTTTTTTTCTTTAGGATATTAATTGTATAAAATACAACATTGTTCATTCCCACTTAAAATTACATGCATTATATGATAGCATATGCTTAATTTTCTTGGCTAACAAACTCTAAATCACTGTGTATATGGGCAATCAAGGATATCAAACAAAATCATAACCAAAATAAATCATATGAGACAGATAAAGCACCAACACTACAAAATAGGGCGTAGTACAAAAGCAATCACGCAAATAAAGATGGAAAATAAAAGGAATGTTGTAACAATAGTTGAGATAAATTATGACATCTTTAAGTGCACAAGAAACAAGAGGTTATTACAGGAAGCAGCATTACTTCTAATGGCATGGGTATTCTGATGACAAAAGAAGTAAATGTACAGTAGACTCTGTTTCTAGAAAACAACATGAATCATTCTGGGAAGAAAGAATAAAATCTGCAGGAAATCACGAGTCCAGCAAGAATTGAACAGCTGAAGACTGACAAAAATGACAACATCGGAAGTCATCTAAAGAAAAATACTCACAATCTTTGGATGATTTAAGTGGGAAAACACAGAAGAAATATTAGCAAGATCTTTGAGAGAAGGAAGACAGGTGACAATTTCTGGCTGAAAATATCATCTATTGCCATAGGCTGCCATAAATGACTTCCATTTCCTAACAAAGGGTTTTTAAATATAAATAATAGAAAAAAATCCACTTAATAATAGTTGATATATTCAAAACACAATTCAAACTACAAATAAGATAAACAAGTATTAGAATAACAAGATGATATGGGAGGGTTACCCATCATTGAGTCTGTAACAGAAGCTAAAAGTTCAAGAAATGATAGCCTATTGCTTCCAGTTGATGAGTTTTAGCTTTCTCCAAAGGGTAACATCACAGAATGGTTTGGGTTGTCTTGCAGATGGATAACAATCACAGACGCCTCAAACTGAATGCTGAAAGAACTAACACTAACTACCAGACACCTGGTACAAAAACTGAGGGGCAATTGAGCATCAAAAAAAAAAACAAAAAAAAACCAGAAAACTCTCTCTTATCTTACAAATAGTGAACAGCCCAAGAGCCCCTTCAAGGCAGTGTGCTGACAACATCTCCCCTGGAGCAGGGACAGCTCTCAAGGTCACCTCTATGCAGAAGTCCCTCCCATCTTGATATCAAGATGCCTTACAGATATTCTCAGTGACTAACAGTATCTTTAAGCTTTGTTAGCTTCTATTTTTCATATACAATCACTTCGACATAAACTGTTGACCAAGCCTGGGACTAGGAGTGGATTCAGCTGCACCTGGGCTCCCTCCTTCTGTGGTTCAAGGAGTTCAGAAAGCAAAGGTGTCCATTCTGCACCTCAGGACTCGATGGGAGGGTCTCTGGACACATGTATTTAAACCTATCTACTATGCAGTCAATAATCAAAAGTATCCAGCCATCTGAAACAATTTGTTAAATGACTATTTTATATCAATAAATATAATGCTACTTCTCTCTTATGATTACAGAATGGTTTCAACCCATGGCATATAGTTCCAATCCACTAGACCACATTTTCCAAAGCCCATCCAGCCTGGTCCTGAGCACTTCCAGGGATGGGGCATTCACAGCCTCTCTAGGCAACATGCTCCATTGCCTCACCACACTCATATCATCTTAAAATAACAGCAAGGTAATATCTTCTTTTAACCTAATCATCAACCACAGTTGCAATCTCTTGGTTGAGATCCTATTCCAAAAACTCACAAGCATTTTGGACTACTATCCATAATAATATAATTTAAGCAAGCAGGAGATCTGGGCAGGTTTGAATGCATACCCCAAAGGCTGGAGGTAGGCCTTAACTTACCTGTGCTGAGATCCTCTTATAAACCATGCTGCTGGAACAAAAGGAAAGTTGAACTGAAAATTAAGTGCATTTTTATATACTTTTCACTTGTGTGCTGCATTCCTATGCTCCATCTGGTTTCTCTTACAACCTACATCCCTAATGACAATTGACAGTTCAGGAATTTTATGATCTTGATTCTCATTTTTGTAATGGACTTCTTGAGAAAATAAGTTGTTTTGGGACACTCTGACTTGCCAAAATATGCCAGACCCAATATCTGAATCAAGCATTCCAACATGTGATTCATGCAATTTTATTGCCTGTCGTGAATATTCTTTCTATTTTCAGGCAAGAAAGCAATTAAAGACTGCCTTCTGTGTTTAGAAACTGTAAAATACCTCTTCTGTGACAATCACCATTTCTGTTGCTTTAGCAGCCTAACTCACTAACCATCTAACAGTTTGAATGCAGTGATTATGAATCCCATACCAAGAATCACCCTTGCTACTTTGTTATGACATACATTACAAGAAAAAAAAAATAAACATTTTCTCATGGCTGTCTTGCTTGGGATTTAGACAATAAGTATTCACACATATTAGAACTGCATATTTCCTGAATCAGCTTTCATCCTGTCTCTAGTTATGGCTTCACTCAGACCCAGAAACCATTTTGTTATGGAAAACATTTAGCTCTTTGCAAATCCAGTGCTAAGAACAAGGCGAAAATGTGTCCCTTTCACTGCTTCAATTTTTCCTGTGATTCTTCATTGAGACACCTAGACTCTTAGTAATTCTACCCTCTCCATATTAGGCTCTTGGCTTTAAAAGGTCATGATTGGCTCTTGCCACTAATTGCACATGCCCATTATGAAAACTGATACATTTTGAGGTGCCTCAACATTTACAAAGCTCTAGAGCACAAGGTACACATGGCTTCTGTCTTATGCACAGGCAACGGAAACAAGCAGAGAACAGCCTGAGCTCACTTGTCTACTGAAGGGTAATATGTTGTGTTTGTTTGCATTTTATAAAAACAAACAAAACAAAACCCTATTGCATTATGTTAAATAACATGAAGGTTTAGCATAAAATGTGACTGGAATGAATATAAAGAAAAAGCTTTCTGTCTCATTAGATGGTGTGAGTTTCAAAATCTGTTCTAGAAGTATTGTAAAGTGCATAGTGTTGTAGATTAATGCACTGAATACATTTCCACAGTGCTTGATGTGTTTCATAAAAGGTCCATTTCAGAAGTGTGCTGTATTATAGGTGAACAGTCGCAGTAAATAATCTTGTTACAGAAACCTAAGCAATTTTTACAAGGCGTATTTCTGGCTGACTGAACAATTTATTCTCCAGATGTCACATTGTATTTTTCCAATATAAAATGAAACAGCTTTTTTTTTTTTTTTTTTTTGCTTTTTTTTTTTTTCTTTTAAGGCAGACTCTCTTGTTTGATGAGACTGCATCAAAGGTACTTCCTTAAAAAGAAAAATCTATTATTAAAACTTGTCATGGTATAAAATGTACACTATGTGATTACAATATGTAATTTAACATTTAATTTGATTGAGAGTTACAAAAAAAAAAAACTGCACCAAAGTGTGAACACTGCTGAGGACATCTGTGTGCATTTAAAAACAAAAGGGAGAGGAACATCAGCTCTCAAATCGATCATCTATGCGGATCCTAAAGGTAGCTGACTAACTCCGTGTATAGTTAAAACTGCCACATCAGATATTACTGGCTAATAAACACATATGTTGTGTTATAGACCCTGGAGATTACATGATAATTTGATATGATAAGAACTGCATATCCAGAAGGCAAATGCAATTAAAAATATTTTAGCTAAGCAAAATATCAATGGAGATAAACTTTAAATTGCAGACTCATTTTCCAGCATGCATTTTCTTAGCTTCCGAAAAGAAATATTTGCAAATGGATATTTCACCCAGTAAAATTCAGTGAATATTAGCAATCTACCTTATTGATGAAATACTGAAAAAATAGTCCTATACGCTAGCAATTATCACACATTTGCATTTTGTTGTGCAGTGTTCATTATACAGATAGAATATCGATACCAAATGATACAGATTTTTTAAAATATTCCCCGTTTTGCTCTTCACTGTCTTTTACTCATGTTTCGGTTACTCTTGCCTTCCACAAACTGTGCATTTATATAAACCCATATAAAAGTGACAGAAATTGAATCCTGGAATGTCTGCTTTAGAAAAAGTGTGTCAGAACCAACATAAAGTGGATTTAAAGTGTGATGGAGTCCTGAAAGTTTCTTCCTTAAGTGAACATGAATTTTACAGAAGTCAGACTAACACTGAAAAGACTTACCTTGATTCAGTTCTCTCTTGGATTTCATATGTCAGCACCCTTTGTGAACTCTACAGACATATTTGGCTTGTACAACATCCAAGTCACACTAGAAAATACAGCCTGGCCCATAACAAATGTTTTTCTGCCCTCTCCCCCCTACCCAAGTCTTGCTGAACAAATCCTAATTCAAAGCCTCTCTCTCCGTAGGCAACAACTTCCATAAACAAACAAGTATCCACATGTATGTGCAGATTCAGTATTTAGTTATTGCTTGCAGCATGACTTCAAGCCCAACCAATATCAGAGCTGATCTCTTTGCATAAAATGTTTTGCAGTGGTATAACATCCTTCAGCCCACATGTATTTGAGTGAGTCAACTGATCATCATGAAGAGGCAGACTATAACAAAAGCACAGCATGGAACGAATGAATTGTGGATACAACAGAACTCTCAAACCCTTCTTTCACTGTGACATAAATTTGTTGCTAGCTTCTCCATTAATTCAGTCCATTTATGTCGGAAAAAAGTAATGCTTGTGCTTGCATGCTAACAAACTGGAACACTTCATACAAACATGAGGAAAAACTTCTTTTCTGTGAGGGTGACAGGGCACTGGAACAGACTGCTGAGAGAAATTTGGGAATCTCTGTCTCTGGGGATATCCAAAACCTGCCTGGATGCTTTCCTGTGTAACCTGCTGCAGGGTCTCCAGAGGTCCCTTCCAGCCACCACAATTCTGTCACTCTGTGACTTGCAAATGGTGCAAGAAAGCAAATATCTCACTTTCATAGGCAACTCTTCATGTGGTAATAGTAGAAATTATCAGCTGCAACCGTGAACAGATTTACCTTTTGACAAAAAAATGAATTCCTGACTGAAACTGCATGGATATATCTGACCTGCAAAAACTTCTGAGTTCTTATTAACCGTCACCTTGACTTGCAACCAAACCCAAAATGATTTACAGGGGAGAATAACAAAGTTGCATCAAAATGGACAAATACTAAAATCTGTTAATGAAGATAATCAACGTATGTCTGTAGATTTCTTTGCTATAGTAGCAGAGATATGTTCCAGTGATATATTGAAGCATAACTAAACATATTTTGGAAAATAAATTTCATGTAGAATTTCTTTTTGTGCTTTAAGTCACTTAATGAAGTTAAGGCTGAAAAAATAAATAAAAATACCTTGCAGTCTATGTTGTTGTCTGGAGCCAGTCTGGACTGTTTTTTTGTAGATGGTTCACTGCATAATCTGGACAACTATTGAGAAAATGCTCTTTTCCAACTGTGTTCTTTAATCTGGATTGTGTTAAAGTTCAACTGTTAAAGAAATATAGCACTGCAGATTTCACCCAAATGATATTTCTGCAATGCAACTGAAAGGTGACAAAAATGTTAACAGCCAAAGCAATATATTTACACTGCAGGATAGACTGGAATACAGCTGGAATTTCAGCAACAACAGAAAATGTTTCATGAGATGCCATTTGAGGAAGCTTACTGTCAAGACTAAACTATAGGTTGAGCTTGTTTGCTATCATGAACAACTGTGGACTATCTCAGCAGTTCTTTCTGGCTAAAGACCACTGCCTCTATTGTACTCAACTTCAGATTCAGACAGTTACATTTACACATGATCTGATCCCTTTGAAACACTGGATTGTCTGGATTGCACAGATGTAAACAGAGAAAAAGTTGACAGTTGTATGTCAGTTTGACTGCTTTGTTGATGGACTGTTTAAGGCAGTGCAGACACAACATTTGGTTTCAAATAGGTGCTGAAAAGGGCCAAATAAAGGAATTCTTGAGGACTCCAGAGTTAAGAAGCATAACGTAAGTTGTGACCAGATATTTTAAAGTTCAAAAGAAAAGTTTGCCTCACACAGTGCAGAGCCTTATGTCCTACTTGACAGCATCCTCCATGGTTGCCTTCAGTTCTACAATCCAGTCTAAAATTGCATCACGGCAGGCTTGGGTACTTGCTTCAGTTACATCAGATTAACTAGCTTCTCTCTAGGTTGCTTTGAAACAACATTCAAAACTGGATGGCAGTAAATGAGCAATGGAACTTCAGAATAGCCTCTGGAGGGAGAAATCTTTTTTGAAACAAACAAACATGGGAGTGTGAGATTATCACTGTCATTTGAATTCCTACTCTGCTTTTCATCAGGCAACAGCAGTCAGAAAATTGAGAGTAGCTGTGTGATAAGGCGAGGATATTCATTTCAGAACCAGAGTGTTGATCATATTACTCACTGCTGGCTAGCATACACAAAAGCCAACATATCATGATGACGGTTCACTAAGTCTTCAGCTTCTCACTCACTTCCAATGTCCTCCAGGAGACTCTGAGATTCTGTTCAAGTCCGTTATGTTTTTGAGGCTGAATCAGGATAATTGGTCTGTCTGTCTTCTTGCCTGAGAACTACAAGATCTCTGATCATCAGCTTATTAAGGTGATCACCTGTCAACCACATGAATGTGTTGAAATATTCTCTGTTTTGACAGTCCCCTTTGGCCTACAATGGGAGATAGTTTCAGAGCTACTTCTTTAAAGTGCAAGGAAATGAGTTTGGTGCTTTTTTATACGTGACCCATTATTCATATACAGATACTGGTGAGAACCATTAAAATACTTTAACGGTACTTTAATACCACAGAAGGCTTTTGTTTTTCATGTTAGGGCAAACAGATTTGTGTAAGTTTTTCTCACTTAAGACAGACTGGGTTAATCAGATGAAAATAAAGTAGTACCTCCAGGATCTGTCCTGGTTAGATCTTCAATACGTTGAACATCAGTACCAGTGTGTTGCCTTATTTTCCCTGCTGTGGTTCATCCCATAGCTAGTTGCTATCTCAGATAATGTGTCTACTTAGGACAAAATCTTTCCTTTCCAAGGATGGTACCTCTGCACTAAGCACAGCACAGCTAAGACAGGTAGATCTGTCATGCCATATCAATGGAAGACCTGGGTCCTGTATGTCCTGAAACAAGACAGAGCTTTGGGAGTCATTACAAGTGCCAGAAGCATGAAACTTATACAGAAATGCACCAAACACTGTAACAACACTCCACAAGCATAAGCCAATGATATTAAATATTTTTATCCTGAAAGTAAGCCCTATGCATCTACCTTTCCTTCTTGCTTGCTTTGGAAAAGGTGTGGAAAGTAGGCAGAAAGTCACAGTTATGGATGTAAAGCACGCTGCCCACTAGCAGGTAGCAAGGCCCAAACAACCAGCATTAATCAACTAATGGGTTCAGACACAAGCATGGTAGTCTCATTTAGAAATGCTTTTCTCTTTGCTTCCAAGTTTTCAAGCATAAAGATCAACCCGAAGTCCCTTCAATGCTGTTTAAGTCTTAGAAAATGCCTGAATCACAAGGAACCAGTTCCACCACCACCACATTCCACCAGGGAGACACATGTGCCAATATGACAGAGAATATCAGTAGGAGATTGGAAGCACAGGGATCACAAACATAGTTTTAAAGTCTCCTCTTGTCTTAAAAGCTGGCAATTAGTAGTTACCACAGCAAGAATCAAGAGAGCATACGTAATATATAATGGGCCAGACACTGAAACATTCACCAATAATTAGTATTTCTAAGAGTATTACTTAAAGTACCAATGAGCTTATAAAATAATTGCAAACTTTGCACTGAGGCAAATTGGAATGGAACCCTTACGCAAAACACTTTTAATTGCCCATCATTTCCTATGCTGCCATTTTCTTCAACTAGAGATAGTTGCGTCCCTGTTAATTACACCTCCCACAGTCCAGTCTTTCTTATCTCTGATCCTACAAAGAAGTAATAACACTGCTCATCAACTATCCTATTACCATAGAAATGATGGCAACGTCATAAATTCTGCAGCCTGATTTCTCGACAGGGTTGATTAGGAACAGATGATGAGCTGTAGAAAAGCTGAACCCTTGATTAAGCACAAATAGCTCTTATGATGAACAAATATGGGAAGAAAATATATTCAAAATCATGTCAAGAATGAGCATGTTCTTACTGTAGATATTTTTTGCATTGTAGAATTGAGTTTGTTTTCAAGGCTCCCTAATTTATTTTTTAAATGCCACAAACATATATAATTGGTGCTCCAGAGCACCAGAATCACTGGAAAAAAAAATTGGTATTGTAAAATACTACACAGAATCTTCCGTTTCTCTCACAATATACTTAGCATTAAAAATTCACTATGGCTATCTCAGTTCATCCACTGATGAGTATACACATCTGCATTATGTGTACACAAATACAGATAAATCATAAGCTTTTAATATTTTCAACTAGATCAATTCGAATTCAAAAGACACCTCATTTAGAGTCATTTCTGGTAAGTTCTGACCAACCTCTTCATGAAGCCATTCCCAGTGAGCTTCATGAGAAGGTTACTGACATGTACTTCTTCCACTTTTGCAGGAACTTAATGAATGAATCAGTGTTAGATGCTTACTCGTCTTCTAAATCAAGACATTTATTGAGTCTATAGCAACTAATAAAGGAAAATTCCTACTTGTATCATTCAAACAATTCACCCAAATGTAGAAATATAATCTGTGAAAATATAAAAAAGTGTTTTCCAATACAGTTCTAGAGACTGTCGTTTCATTTTAAATTTTAAGTGCTAAATCCACCATTGGTTCTTTACTGGAGACTTAACTCCAATTTCAACCACAGTTCTATTTTACCAGTAAAAGTGTGCAGAAGGGTGTGCAGACCCATTCCAGGCCATTTCTGTTCTCAGGCCTGATGCAGTGTTTCTTCTATTTCAGACTATTTAGTCAATGCCATTAATCAAAATCCTATAGCAGAAAATGCATGCATAAGTCCTACACATTTATTGCCATGGCAACAATTCAGGCTCTTGTTCATATGTCAAGCTACATCAGTGGAGATAAATTCTATTGTTTTCACACTGACAGTTCTCTCTGTGTTGGACTTAATCCATGGAAAAATATAGCTTTGCTTCTTATTAAAATAAAACACAGACCACCCAACTCTCCAAATCCTCATTCTTCACAAAGTATCAACTGAACAATCTGAATAGTTACACAACTATAGTTTGATATTTAGGTTTATGATAGTAATGAATGTGTAAGAAATGGCGCAGTCCTACGATATTGTTTTAATCTCTGGGATTGGTCAGGAATTTAATTCTTCCTGAAAAGATGAGCTCATTACTGTGAAACTAAATAGTTACGACACCAGAGCGTAGTGTTCTTGAATTAGATTGCAGTATTTTTTAAAAAAAGTCTGTAAGCTGAGTGAAGTTGAAGTAATTCTATTTCCAACTTAGCTTAGATACTGTATTTTTCGTAACATAAATATTAATGATTTTTGTGTAATCTTGTCCAGAGAGAGATTTTTTATTTCATTGATCTCATAACAAAACACACTCTCATGAGGGTGATTCACAAGTGTGAATGAAAGATAAGCATCATTTTTCGGGCATAAGCCTCTATTTGCATTTGTTATGCTATGTCTTAATGTCTGAGACTATTTTATGTGATTTTACCACATACTAGACCACAGTTTTGCATCCTACTTTTTTCCCACAGACCAATCTTCCTCATTATCACAGAGTAACGAGAAAACAGTCTCTTGTTAATAAAATACTTTCAATGCTTCAGCATCTCATTATTTCACATCTATGTGCATGATGCTTCCTAGAAATGCACAAGCCTCATATCACCACTAAAGACACGTCCTTTTCAATCTGACCCCTTTTTCCCTTCTTCATGCAGATTTAAGCTCCTGCTTTTACAGCATGCTTCATATTGACAAAGCCTATTACCATGATATACTATACTGGAGTTCATTTCAACTAATATCCAGCACTACATCTGTTACTGTCAGTGCCCAATCTAAGTTCCTGTGTCAATGAAGATGAAGACAACCATTATATTTACTTATTGTCATGCCATGTTATGCCAGTATCAGAAACAGCTTCACATACACACAGTGTGTGACTTGCATCAAATATATATATTTTTAAATGGGGGGCTTTGTGTAATTTGTAAATATACTGTGAACTTCATTCATATTAATGAAGCAGCGTTTGCACTTTACTGGCATTTTGATGCAAATTACAGTAACTCTTTGTGTGCCAGGTCTGCCTCTCTACGTGACACAGGCCATGCTTTCAAAGCAAGGTTGCTAATTCCCTGGATGAGCAGCACAGGCCATGCTCGCAGCTTGCCTTCTCAGTCACCTGGGCTGCTGGGGAGGCTAAGCACAGACTGGAAAAACTTGTCAAGTAATCTGTTTTTGAATCTTGACATGTTCACGAGAAATATATAACAAAAGATATTTTGGTGCTTGAGAAATTGACAGCAAATACTTTTTTCTGGACTCCAAAAAGTAATGTTCCACAGATATTTTCCTCGCCCTAATTAAAAGCACCATGTTTCTCATGGCTTTTAAAACCAGAAATACGTAAGTCTTAAATAAAAAAAAGCTGGCTTTAAAATAGTAATATCTGAAGCAGAACAAAAGCAGCTTTTTTCCGCACACACATGAATTACACGTGAAAATAAAATTTTAGTTCCCAGTTTAGTACTGCCCTCTGGTGATATGTATCTTGGATATGTATGTGACCTAGACCAACAGTGCATCAGCCCTAGATCTGGACAAGACTTAAAATGCAACTTAGGCATTCAAACCTAAGTCAGTAATTCTAAAAACACACCGTTTAAGCCCTCAGCTTAAAGATGCTGCATTTCTGCCCGCCAAGTTCCGCAGCATGAAACGTGCTTTGTGCACAGGCAGAACTGCTGCCATCTTGGCTTGCTGTCTTGCAAATCCATCTTGTCTTCTCCTTCAGGAGAAGGAACTCCTGGAAGTGGATTCTCCGCTTTCTAACATACATCTACGTACTGACCAACTCAGCTTTGTTTTATCTTTCACATACTGATGTGCCTGCTATCAAACAAGTGTCTAGGGCCACAGATCTGTCTATAGGCGATTGTATCTGAGTTGCAAGGAGTCATTTTAATCCTAGACAGATGAAATGTATGAATCTTCCTTTTAGCAGATGGTTTCCTGCCAATTCTGCTGGCTGTTTGTGAATCTAATTAGGAGGAAACAAATGACCCCACTGTTATTATACAGGTCAATGTTTCTCAACCATTTAAAATCCATTAATCTCTAAGCTTTTTGAAGAAGAATTCTTGGTTCCCAACAGCTTTTTACATACAAATGCATAAAACCATAATAATTTTCAATATTCATTTATTAATACTGAAGAAAACTCCTATCTTAACCTGGTATACTGGAAAACACTGACACATTGTTCCTGCCATGAAACTAATGAACAGTGTTCTTCTCACAAATGGAAAAGGTTTGCCACATACTTGTGAGTTGTGTTAAAATTCTTTTCAGAGCTCATTGAGGGAAGCTATAAGTTTCTCAACTTCTTTGAAAATCTGGTCTTTCAAATCAGTGGCACCATTAAGAAACGGTATGAGAAAGTGGTACTCTTGATGTAGCATTCTGGCAAACACCAGTGAATGTAAGACTCTTAATGAGATCATTTAAAATGTATATTTATTTGTTTGTTTACTTTTTTAACCAGCCAAAAATATTCGTGCATCCTAAGTCCGAGTCATAGCTGTAGTTGAATGCCACAAACACATAAACCTGGTTTGTCTCCTTGAATGATAACCAAAACAAAAAGAATGAACTTTTCCTCTGAGTTCACTGTGCAGTACTTACATTATTAATCAGAATTATGTCACAGAATTATTGCTTTGCTTAATAATGTGTTTAATGTAAATTTAATGCAAAAGATCCATGATAAAGGCAGTCAAGCCTCTATTAAAATCTTCTTGCAAAGTTCAGCCACTGCATTAGAAGCTTTTGGCTAATAGCCTAATGTTAATTTGGATTCTAATCACTTGATATTTAATGTGGTTTTGTAATTAGATTTTTTTTCCAGACAAAGCAAGAAAAAAAACATATGGGTCAGAGTGCATGACTGTCATTAACTACAGTGCATTTCTGGTACATGTGTAACCATAACACGACTTCTACAATGAAAGTGCAGATTACACCCTAGTCAACAACCTGTGTTTCATTCTGCAAATGGAAAAAATACATGACAATCAAGTGATAAATACCTGCAGCTGTTCACACATACTGTTCCAATTTAAAAGGTTCCCACCCTCTTAGCTGGTCCAGAATAATAATTTACATGTTCCATCTCTAACTTTGGTTCAATCAAAAATTAGTTAGACGCTAACATGTCTCTGATAAACTCAAATCACTCCAAATTAAATAGTTTGAGAACAATTACATGATTAACTGTTCTCGAAGAAGCGATGATACAATAACCATGCAGGAAAGAGGGCACAAGTATATCCAGTTCAGTATGGGCAAACAGAGCACGTATCTGAAGTTATGGACAGAGAGAGGGGCTGTAATAAACAAATGCATCTCCTTTCTTTAACTTCCATAAAAATTTCCAACAAAACTACAGTAATCTTAAATCACAATCTTTATTTTCTCAAACTCTTTTAGCTTTAAACTGATTTTTGTATGCTAAAATACCATTAGGTAGAAAGAAAAGTTTATACTCTAAAATAACCCATTAATTCAGATGGAAACAGTATCCTTACATAAAAATGAAATAAACTTAAAACCATGATTTAAAGCATTATTGGTTTGCTCTTAACTAAATGGTGCACATGTACACATCACTCAATTTTTATCTCACCTGTTCAGCTATATGGCCAAATCTCACACTGGCCAGAATATTTGAATGAATTTTAAAACAGATTACCATCAGTGGGCTGTCCTACAAAAAGAACATGATTATTGAGCATTTCAGTTAGACTCCCTGGGATGTCACAGCCTAATCTGATATACCTCAACAATTTATGGAGCTAACAGTACAGAAAATAAAAAATTCAACAAGCTCCAAAAGCAGGTTTTGCTTTAATAAGAAGAAAAAAAAAAAACAACCCTACAAGCTGTCTAAAGTTACAGGTGTGAGGCTCTAAAAGTGGCTTTCATCAGAGATGTAATCATTCTCTTTAACACTCACAACACTGTTTCCACTAGAAAATACAATCAAATTTCTTGAAGAAACTAGTCTGGTAAATGTTTTCTGGCAAAACGTATGACAAGTCAAGGCAACAGTAGATACCAGGAGAATCTACTTCTGCTTCCTTCATTTTCAAAGTACTGAATATTCAGAGTTGGTTTAGGGTTCGTTGTTTTCTTACTACTTTCTTGGGGCTCTGTTTATTTTCTGCCTTGAGGAAGACACTAGACATCTGAAAAATGTATGACACCAACGTTATGCTGGCAGTCTGAGCATATCTGGGAAGGGAACATTGTTGCTGTCATTCAGAAACTAAAAATACTGACGGTACAGTACAGAGTTTTGAGTTAGAAAATTGAGATCCAGAATATCATACATATACACTATTTGCAACCAGTGATATATTTGAGAAAGGTTCTCTATCAGTGCATCATGAAGCAGACAGCTGTTGATAAGGAGCTCGTATCATTCTCTGATTCATTTCTCAAATAATTCTCTCCTTGTTGGTGCTGGTGAAATAGATAAGGGACATTAATTTCTTCACCTCCCTTCCCCTACAGTACCCTAGTGACGATGAAAATATGGGGCATGGCTATACCACCAACACATCAGCAAGTGCACATCTTGTAGCTCATTTGTACCATACCTAGATACCTAAGAATTAGATCTTGTGTCTAAATACATAGCAGCCTCTCAAGTTCTTGGTTTTTGGCCAAAGATTACAAAACATGCTAAATAGTATTTATGACATTTTTACTGATTCTCTCTGCAAATTATTTCACGTGACCGAAGCATGGTTAGAAATTAACATCCTTTGTCTCGAGGTCCAGTGAATTGGAAATGTAGTAAACTAAGTTGTGCTGATTTAAATTGCTTATAAGAGGCATTGATACCATCACCATCCTATCAAAACTCATCTGTAATTGTCAAAAGCTGAGATAATTTCACAAAAAATAAGTTCCACAAAAACACCTGACAATAAAATAAATGATTACGTGGCAACTCATTTTTTTCTCAGGGAGAAGTAAAGCCAGAAGAAATCTAATGTATCTTGATATAATTTTTGTTAAAATCCTATGTTCTCCGTACATCATAAAACCCAAATGAATGGCTTTTGTGTCAGGAGACTACCAGGTGCATAGGAAAAGAAACAATCTATACCCATAGGACTAACATTACACCAGACTGAAGTAGAATCCCAGTGCTGTTGAATGTTTGCAGACAGATTGTCAAAGAACAAACATTATAAAAGCTAATTCTAATGCGAGACTTCGAAAACTACATATTCTACAGGCCGCTCCTGTTTGAAAACCATGACATTCTCTTATACATCCTCTTGTCCAGCGGCCATACTCACACTCATTTATCAGTGGATGGAAAGAGAAGAGAAGGGAAACTTCCATCCCATTCTGCCTCACTATGCAAATCCTGTCCTCTGGTCATTGCTCTATTTCTTCTGCTGATCATGTTTGTGTACTCATCTTTTCATACTCTTCCAGCTTCTGTTACGTGCTTTTTAGCAATACGCTGCTGTAACTCATTTCTACAAATGTCCCCAGACCTAAATTCTATTTTTCTATTTTGTTTTTACACACCTACAACAAGGGAAAGAAAGATTTCCATCTTCCGCTAACCTGAACCATTTGTCCACCATTTCAATCTGTCATTAGACAACAGAGAATGAGGTAGCAAAACAGATGTGTCTACTATTCACTCCAAGAAGTATAATTTCTATGGAAAGTAATCAGTAAGCTCAGAACCTGCAAAAATATCTTTGAGATGGAACAGCATCCTTAAATCTCATCTCCAATGTCTTTAATTCCACAGTCGTGGACCTAGCAAGGATTCTGCCTCCAGAATATCTTCTGGGGTCACTCTTTTTCCTTGCTGCTGCAGCAGTAGGCATTGGTTCCATCTTGTTCTCACTATGTGTTCCATGCAATTGCAGCACTTCAGTTGCACTGGGAATCATCTGAAGTATCTAATAACTATTCGCAGTATTTCACCCGTTAGGAATACTTTAAGCTCTCCCTTAAGAGAGCTCACAGGTTTTCTAATAACATTTATCACTTTGAATTAAAATTGCACGTTGTGCTGTGTATTGTTCCTATTTAACCACATAACAAATTTGGTGGAAAAAAAAATATCATCTAGTAAATGATCTTTCAAATAAATACATATATACGATCTAAACCTGAAAAATGTGCACAGGCTGTGAGGGGGAAAATATTCCAGAGTCAGCTGTGCAGTTTTTCATAACACACAGTTAGAACAAATATAATGCAGCTAAGTCAAGCAAGTCATGATTGATTTATTATATTGGAATCCATTAAAAGTATTCCATTGCAGTTTTAAAACCATATAGTCATTAAATATCTTTGAAAATACACATTCTCTACCATCATTATGAGATATTCTTGACAGCACATCATTTTTAATGGCACCATTATAAACAGGATTCATAATGGCTTTGTTTAGTGTGTAACAGAATTGGAAGTCAGTAACATACAGACTTGTATTCTGCAAAATCAGATAAGGCACTAAAGTAAAGATGAGTGCACAATTAATATATGAATAATTATTCTATGTAAAATGAAACATTTTAAATAGTGCGTCAAATAGGCATTAAAATGGAACAAATGAAAGAGTGGAATAAATTTAGTGTATATTACTTACAAGTGCAGCATGAACTACTGGTGCTGATGTGTGATCTAAATAGGAGAGGAAAGATTATGCCCAAGGCTAATTGAAGCGATAATGCTGGTGCCTAATTGCAGCAAACTGTTATATGCTTAAAACAATTCTCAGATCCACAACAGGCGCTTTAAAACACGGCTTCAAACTAACACCTGCTTTGTGTTTAGTTCTTCCTAATAAGGTGACACTGGAAGGACAGATCTTCCACACATCCCTTCAACTACAGTGGGGTGAGGGGTTTGCAATTGTTAAGCTTCACAGGGAAGAAAAAAACCAAAAGCCTGTAAAGCCTAAAAGATCTCAAAAACACTGAAGTTTACCTTTAGTTAATATACATAGCTTAGGGATCTGGGTACTTGAAATTGAAACAAGACTTATAAGACGAAAGAAATAAATGATAACCCAGAGAGTCCAGTCCCTCCTTAACAACAGCACCAGAAGAGATCTCCTGCCTTGCTCAGCATAAAATGTTTTATGCATAAAATGTAGCATTGCAGCAACCCTAATCATCAGACTAGGATGGGCCAGAACAGGCACTTCAGAACAGACATTCCCCATACAAGGCCAATAACTTACCAAAAAGGGCTAGTAACTGAAAGCAAAATTCTTCAGTTAAAATCTCCACTGACCTCTACTGCAACACAGCCACATTAACATAAAGCCATCAGGTATATGTAATTACTTCTTCCAATGATTGAAGACATAAATTGACGTTGACAAAAATCCTAACTGGCCACGTAACTTGTCATAACTAAACAAACAAATAGATGTAAAAGTTTGTCATTGTTTCAATATATGTTCTTGGTTGTAATGCCTTCAGATTTTCTCTGAACTCTATAAGCACTTATTCTATAAGGACTCCATTTATCACCAGTGATATCAAAATATCGTTTATTACACTAATTTAATTCAGTGAGGACCACTCAAACATTATAGCTAACACAGCCAAGAGATAATAACCAACACATATGCTACCATAGCTGAAATCTATCATACAAATGAGAGATGTGGATCAAGTATAAACAGTCACATATTAGAAAATCAAGGGAATTTCAACAGCAGTGGAAATTGAGAAGATGGTACAGTAGTGAGGATGCACGAACTGAAGGCACAGGGTAGTTGCTCAAGAACCATGCTACCCTGCTTTTGCACAACAGGCCAGTATGTTGCATCTTGATTAGCAAGATTTGTTCTGGTTTTTAGGCCTAATTTTCTAGAGTACATTGCTAACTGCATGCTCCACCACCTCAGAAGCTCAGTTTCAGCATGAGCTCAAGCTCTGAGACAGGTCTGCAGGAACAATACTATTATTAACTTCCTCACATTCAGTCATGTATTGTGAGAAATCGGATCACGGAGAACCTTAATGGAACGATTTACAAGTGTGTAAATCTTACAGCAAAGATCTCAGATCCATAGCTGTAGAATGGACACATTACCACCGAGGCTTGTGAAGAAATGTTTAATCTAGTTTCTAAGCTGCAGTGACAATTTCTACAAAAAAAAAAAAAAAAAGCCAACCAGAATTATATACTCTTCTCAAATTAGACCAGACTTATAATTTTCTTACAGAATTGTTTCTTTAACAGCTTGAAATAAATACTATGTAAAAAATGCACTTATCTGATTTAAGATGACAACATAGCACAAATGAACAATTTGGATGTTCTACTATTGTTGAATGCTTGACCTTTTAACCTTCATTTCACTCATCTGGTCCATAACTGTGCTGTTTGTGTAATACGTAGGTTGCTCTGAAAGTAATGCCTATCACTCATTTCCATAGAAACTACAACAGATGCAAAGAGCACACTAACAGTATTTGATAGATCAAATTCTCAACTATGTAACACTTCTTCAAATGTGGTCACCACCATCAGCTATTGATCTTAACGACCGATGAGCAAGATTCTGTATGCTACACTTGTAAACATCTGCATTACTGTCATGAATGTGACTTGTCTTTTGCACTGTTGTTGACACTGCTAGAACACATCACCCATCACCCTCACTGTGTTCACATCCACTGTTTGGTTTCCAGAACATTCAGCAAGCTTCAATTCATGTCAACATGAATTTTTCCACATGGAGGAATCCAATGACACAACTTCGCTTCATACGCACTCCCAAGTCAGACATTTTGGCAGACTGTCAATTGTCACATGGCAGCAAAATACAACAGAATACTGGTGGGAAGGTTCAACCTCTACTGCCATACCACCATAATCTGCCTCTGACATTGCAGGTCAACATAATAAAATAGGAGGTATTACTTTCAGAGCAGCCCTTGTATGTAACAGAACGACCTTCAACAGCAGTGTCTTTGAAGGAGAACAGGAACATTTACTATAGATTTTATTATAAATGCCTTAATGAAATTCTAATCAATAATACTTCGGAGAATGGTAAAGGAATGGAATACATTCATAGGTAAAAGGAGACGTTATTATCTCAGTTCAGTAACTATGAAATGGAAAGATGAAAAAAATCTGTTTTTCATATTAGAGCCAAGCACAGCTGTACAGTTATATAATAAGGTATTGCTTGTATCCATGGCAATAGGGAGTAATTGATGCACCACAGTTATTTTTATAAACCCAAACAAAAAAAAATTCAACTGGAAATTTCTTCTCCAGTTTCTTAGCATTGTATTTTTTTTTTATCTGTACATAATGTACAAATTTATAGTCTGAATACACTACTGATCTGACTCGTTGAATAAAACATGCTGGGTGTTTGCTGCATATTAAAGAAGATGGAATCTCACATCCAACAACTAAGTCTTTCATAAAAGATTACATGAAAAACATTTCTTGGAATAAGATATATTAACTAAAATTCATATTGCTTTGGATTTGGGATATATACACCCTGGAGATTTTATCTTTTAGAATGTTTTGCAGATGTCTCAGAGTGGAAAGTGTAGGAAAATTTTAGTGAAAGTCAATGGAAGGCTATATTATGAAAAAAAATAGCAGACATCTAAAAGCATATAATTTATTATATCTCAGACTTTCCGTGACATGGTTCAATCTCTTGGCCCTCCTTGAGTAAAAACATCAGATGTGCTGTTTTAAGGGAAGAACCATACTTTCCAATCGCTCCTCTTCTTAAAATTACACCAGCAAAGGATATTGCTTTTTTTTTTTTCTCTCCAATTCTAGTTATGCATCCAACTAGATAACTGAAAAACTGAAAGAGAATCAGGTTCCCTCAGCAGTAACAATCCAGTCTACAACAGAAACAAAAGTAGTAAATTTCATTTCCTCTCTTCCTTTCCCTTTCCCCCCACCCCAAATAAAGATCCATTGACTCACCTGAATTTGCATTTGCAATGACTAGCATTTCCATTGTTTTTAATAGCTACAAAGATAGAGGATTTCTGCTGTAAAGACAAGTATTTGGTCAATTCAAACTATTTGCAGATTAGAAAAGGGGAGTCTTTTGCAAGTATCGATATTTTTTAGAGGGGTACAACTGGTCTGGAAAATCTGCATCACTACTTGTTTGGACAATAGTGCTATTTAAAAATTTTTAATACCTGAGAACCTTTAGACATTTTGAGAATAGAGCAAGGATATAGATACTATCCTACAGGTTTGCTTTTTTTCCTCCTCCCTGGAATTCAGAGATTTGTCTGGAAATTTGCAGTAACTGGGCTTCACCTTAATGCAGGACAGAAGCAAATACAAGTAAGCATACAATGCACACATATACAGCATCGCTTTTACCTAATGTATTCTAGCTTTAACTTCCCGTCTGCAACTGAAAAATTACAGCCATTTTTTCTAATTCATTTCTTCACTGCTCTTGATAGCATTTATATTTGATGAAAGTAGCTAAAAATAATAACCCTGCATCATTTTCTCTGTTTAGGATATTTCTTCTTCTCCTTTCCACTACTATATCAAAATGTCTTTTTGTTGAGAGACTCTATACAGGGGATTAAAATGCATTAACACAAGAAAGGCTACGGACTGTGAGTCAGCAAGAACAAAAGAACCAAATACATCATGTAAAAGCTAATAATATTTAGATAGGGAGCCCAGAATTTAGCATTTTCATTATATTTTTCAGTTAGCATGAAAGTTTAATCTTCCACTAATCATTTAAAATGTAAAATAAACAGAGCTTTCAGCATGTCACAGTCTATACTCAGGTCCCCAGGAGAGTGAAAACCACAAAAGAAACCCAACAATATGATGCTATATATTCTGAGATATTGCCATTCAATCTGATTTGCCACATGCCCATACATTTTAATGCTGGCTTCATTATGTAACCTCTTCTTGATTAATCATTGGTGAACAATGCCTAAATTGCACTCCAGGATCAGCTTGAACCAGGGCATTGTTAGCAGCAACATCCATCCAAAAAGCATACCAGATGGTCTGAGGAAAGGTCAGGATGGTACTACCACAGTGACAATGGACAACGCTCATGAACTGCTGGTAGAAATACTTGGACTGAGACTCCAGTCACTTTGCAGAATATTCTGTGAGACTGTTTTTTCTTTTAAATTCATGCTAAAGAAATATTTTATCAAACTATTTTATAGCTGTTCTTTGCCTAACCACAGTCCACAAACAGTGCAAGGTACATAAAGCTACCGAAACATTTGAACAGTAAATAAGCATACATTGACTTTGGCATGAGTGCCTTTAAATTAATAACTATTAGCACATTTAATTGTTTCTTCTACCACTGTATTTTTCACAGTCTTTGAAGAGCTGCTTAGCATCTGAAGCAGTCTCAGGCTGAAATATGCAGCAAGTATCTTAACACACAATTCAAGAAAACAGTTTCTTGGGACACTGAACTCCCTCCAAGGATGACCATAAAAGAGCCATGCTGTACTTACTCATGATTACAATTGTTGGCTAACAGTGCTAGATGAATAAAGAAAGCACCCTCAACCACCACTTAAAAGAAGAAAGCACTTAGACCCTCCCTACAGTTTTTGCAAATGGACAAACTCTCTTTCCATCAGCCCATGCTTTTACATGTTAGACAAAAGAAACATTGCCCACATCACACGGTACTGAAATCACACACAAAAGAAAATGGAGAACTTTTCCCTGCAAGCTGATAAAGCAATGAACATAACCCCACAAAACATTCTTATATCTATTCAAACTAGGGCTGGTTCTCAGATTACTAACATATTTCTGTGAAATTCCATTATGAATCCTGCACTGTTCATTACAATTACCCTTTCCAGCTGCACTGTGATTCCCTTTACAAGAGGTGTGGGTTGCTGGGAAGCAAAAGCTAAGACAGACTGCTATCAAAGTCAAAGAACTTCCTTACATTTGTTTCTCAGAGGAGACCAGCACACACACTTCTCAGTGATATCAAACATAGTCAAATTCCTGTAGCCCAAATTTTGTTCATCAGTTCTCCTTCAGCCCTGAGCCAACAGAGCTCCTTCTGTGCTGGTTGTACATTGCTGAATGGAACAGATTCTCTTCAAGAGATACCTCTATTTACCCCTGTGTACAAAGCATTCAATTTCATGCATTATCTCGCTTCCTGCAGCCTAAATCTGCTTCCAGAAATTGCATCCTTTATGTCAGACAAAAGAGGACTCTGGATAAGGTACAGCAACATCAACACTTTCCAGAGCTGCCATTGAGGACAGTCAAACTTTCCACAGTGCTAGAGGCCATAGGAAAGAAAGTGCTTTAGTTTTATAGAATTGCTAAATGTTTTTAAGATATTAAAATCACAGAGAATAAAAGTGGAAGATGCTCACGGCACAGAAAGCATTATTTGGGTAAGAGTCATTTACTTTTAAGGAGGATGAAGAGTACTTTGTGGACAAGCTTGCTGTCTGCAAATGAAGACAAGATTAGTTACTAAAAGAGAATTTGAGTGCAGTTATCAGCTCAAGTTAAGAACTTCCAAGTTTAGTATCGTCTTTAGAAAACTTAAAGATCTGAGGAGTGACTAGTGGGTGAGGAACATTACCTTTAAAGTAGATATTCCTTGCTTTTATCTATAAATGATTATCTGCATTATCTCAAGTGTGTGGTGTGCAGTGATAGTCAAATATCATCAGGGAATTTAGCACAAAAAGTACATAATATTCCAGGAGTATACATGGATTTCTCCTGCTGGCAGAGTGCACTTACTGTGGTCATTGTGAGACATGTCAACCATCTGTGTTATTTTCCCTAGCTCTGGTTTTAGCACAATTCAGTTGGTGAATTTTACACTGCAGGGAATTTATTTCTCATTATGACTTGATCAAGATTGGGCATGATTAAAACATACATGACGATCTTACGGGAAAGCTTCTTTCAAGGCCAAGTCTTGTTCCTACAAATTTTAATTGTTTAATGATTTTCCATGTCGATTCCTAAAGTGGATGTTACAGTGAGTTGTATATAATCAGAAAAGATTCT
Source organism: Centrocercus urophasianus (assembly GCF_019232065.1). Lineage (NCBI taxonomy): Eukaryota > Metazoa > Chordata > Aves > Galliformes > Phasianidae > Centrocercus > Centrocercus urophasianus. Next base: position 2,940,151 of record NW_024884755.1, on the reverse strand, counting down.
TCCCAGATTAAAACAGTTTCTTTCAAAATTGTGTTTGATTTTCCAAGGAGAATAGCTTGGTTTAATTAATATTAAGATAGGTATAGATTCTACTGAGGCACACATAGTGATGTCTAATGACTTGGTTCTTTATTACAAACATTTCCATATGTTTGGATTGACTGCTGTTTTTTACAGCAGTTGCTTCTATATACCTTAACTTGAAGGCTATGAGATTTTTTATTTTTTAGACTTCACAGAGTACTTCAGAGAGAACTATAGGTACAGAAGAATTTCAGAGAAAATTTGATGGCAGCATGAGGGCAATTAAATTTGTTATAAAAAAAACAGCGAGTCCAAATTTTCCATTCCAGATAAACATGTAATCAGCATGACCGCATAGGATTTGTATATGAAATTATTTAAAATCTGTTTTTAACAGCAGCTCAGTAAAAGTTTTTTATGCAGGTTTATGCACTTACAGACCAGAAGCGTAGATTTTTGGAAGCGATTCTTTTCTATGTAAAGATGAAAGGGTTTAATGCAAAAATATCTCTAGGACAACTTGAAAATTTTAAATGTGAGCTTATGCCAGTAACATACAGGTAAAAAAAAGTGAAATTTCATAAAAATAAACCGGTAGTGATATCTTCTGGAAATAGGGCAGGTGGGAATGCTTTTCTATGTTAGAAAATTTCAGAATAAATACTACTTAGCTATCAAAAGTAATTAGAAAATTTTTATTCCAGTAAGCTGATGGAAAACTATATCTGCTGAGTATTTTTGGCAATGGGATACAGCCTTATATTTTCCACTGGTACTTCAAATACTATCACAGCACATCTAAGCAGAATCAGTATCTCCAGAAAGGCACCATTTAAAGAAATTCCCTTAACCCTGAGCACAGCTGGTTTAAGTATAGTCTTAGGGACAGGTGTCCGTATGGGTTATCAAATGCAAATATGTGTTTGATTCATATCTACCATTAGTCAACAAGAACACCACAGTCACAAGGCAATGTACTTATCCAAACTATGTTTACCCTGCTTTCAGGTAGAAAGAATGACTCATATATATAAATCTTTTTCTAGATATCACAATGGAATAAATACACGCAGATGTCGCTACCCCGTACCATTACATTCCTCTCACTTGGGATTCCAGCCAGGAAATAGAAACTTCACCGTTGGAGAGACTCATAAATAGTTAAGTACCTCTATCAACAAGGGATAAAAGGGAAAAATAACCAATAAAACTACATAATGAACAGCTACTAAACAAACAGAGCTGTAGCGTTCAAACATAGTCAAGTTATTGCCTAGGCTGTTGCAAGGATTTTACAGTAATATCATTTGATTTTCTAGCTTCACAGCAATTATATCAAAAGTCTTTTACTCATTTCAGATGTGCATCATTGTTTTTGAAATAAATTCTATTATGAAGTCCAGAGTGGAAAAGAACAACAAGAAGCCTTTCAAGGTCACAGATAATCATGTTTGATATTATATTTGTAAATTTTATCATCTTCTAAATCCTAAAAGTCAACTGCTCCTAGAATACAGTAAAATACAACATTTTCTGTCACTATAGATAAGAGAAGCTCAACTTCTTGATTCTAGATACAAATAGGAATGTGCACAGTTCAGGTTAAATTGACTTTGGCTTCATCACACATCATCTGAAATCATACTGCAGTTCTCCAGTGCTTTTAGGACATAATTAGATAAATTCATAGATTAAGCTACTGGCAGTACTTGCTCTTCTGTGAATAGTGAACCAATTCCACAGCACATTGAAATACAAACTGTAGTTGCAATACCAAGTTGGCAATGCATCTTTGCTGTCGATTGTTGCGTGCCATATGGACCCACTTAAGCCTTTTCTTCTTTTGGCTCAGGAAGAGAAGTCAGCCATTGTGGCCAGTCATGAGGTCAGTTTGGATACCAAATGGCCCAGGTGCAAAAACTTCAGCAGGGACATCTGCATCCATGACTGGTATTTTTTTGGCTAGCTTTATCTCAACCCATATTTATCTGCCTTGCGTAATGTTACAAATTGCTGCCAAATAGACCCCAATAACACTGTTCTAATTTGTGTATTAAGTGATCACAAAATAAACTCAGTATATGACTATTTTTTGCATCCTATTCAACTCTTTAAATATGAAAAGAACTGACATTCTTTTTTCAGACTATTCCTTCTATTATGTACACAAATTCAGGTGGAAGTTTTCACAAACTCAAATGTGGATATTAATTATTTCCTTTTAAAAAGTTTAATCCCAGACACCAAAGAAAGTTGAGATACTCAAGAGAAAAGATTAAAAATGTAATTAAAGTGATATTGATACAGCTACAGCCTCATTCTTTGTACCAAATATGGATGTTTTATCTTTTGGTACATAATTCTTAGGAAGACTAAATAGATGCATATTAATCAAGCTTATTTTGTGCTCAACAATATCAGTTAACAAATATCTACTGGATATTAATATTATACTTACATTTCCTCTCTGATGTCCAAGTAATCATAATGGTCTCTCACTTGCCTAAATAAAAAACAAACAAACAAACAAACAAAAAGCTTTATAATATAAAATAAAATAAATTTTACCGATACTGTTATGAATTGTAGGGCTGTAATCCTATTTGAAGAGCAATTAAAATGCATGCTATAATAACTCATGCATTTCATATATTAATATTGTTGGTACAAGATCCCCAGTTTGACACTCTTAAAACAACACATCAAGTTTAACCTTCAGGTTGGACAGAGTACAGGCAAAGAGTACCTGTACAAAATCTCGATTCTCAGGTTCATCACCATACTTCTCAGATTAGATATTGTCCTAACAGCATGGAATGCAAGAATCAAGGTAAAAAATACAGAGACTTGCTAAAACAATATTTTTTTAAAAAATCTTTCATAAGGTATACAAAATATATATATGCATATGTGCAACTAAAAAAGATAGGTATAGCAGAATTCTTCTAGTCTCTACACTATCATAATACAGTATACTTCTGGTTTCATATTGTACATCGTTCAATCGTACAGATTTCTTATTTTTAAAACAGATTAAACCAATCCCCTCTTCATTTTGATCTGGGGAAAAGTATATAACTCCCTCTAATATAATTCATCTTTGCCCCGATTTCCTACTATGTTTCATGTCAAGCATACACAAAACACTTTTGTCCTTGGGTTATTTTTCCTGAGGTAAATGTTGTGCACTGGACATAGAATTTACAGAAAAATATTACAAAATATAGACAAATAGTTTACAGGACTAAGCAGCATTGCACCAGGCTGGAGTAGGCTGCTCTGAAGTGAAGATGTAAAGGCAAATAAAAATGGCGATTGGGAGCAGCATCCTGATAGAAGTAGTTCTTAATTTTTAATTTCACTTCACCAAAAACAGTCAAACTCCATGAGTAGGGTTAACACAACAGTCTGAACACTATGCACAGGTCTTGAGGAAATCACCGCCCAGCAGAAAAAAGATTTTATAATCTGCTGTCTCCAGAACAAGTCCACAAGAATGTTTTTTCTCCCAAGAAAGCAGGTGACCATCTGGAACTCAGTCAACTGGCAGTTATTTGACATAAAACCCTTGTCAAAGGACTGACAGTGGCTCAGTAGCAGATAGACACATGCTTTTGGAGAGCCAAAGAATTTATCAGCTGATATTTTATATCAACAATATGGAATAAATACATACAGGAAATTATTCAGAATTCCAGACACACATGCAACACTGATTGGCATCTCAATAATGCCTAAGAAACATTGAAGTTTCTTTACTAGATTTTTATGCATAGATTCTGTCTCATATCAGTAATGAGCTGTTCCATTCCAGTCAGCGCATTTCCAGGTTGCATTGCCTGCTTTCAATGACCACTGTGTCTCAATTTGAGCTCCATGCTTTAAAATATAAATAGTTTGCAGCTGTCTAATTTAGATATTTATATGGACAGTATATAAATATATTCCTGTGTACACCGTATGTTTATATGCTACATTGTTTCCTTCCATTTTTGTTCTAATAAATACATAATAGACCTGAACTATCTGAAATTGAGTTTTAAAGAATTGCTAAATGTGTCTGCTGTATTATGTCAAAGATGAGTAATAATTAACTTATGTAATGCTCTTTAGGTAACAGTACAGAAATAGCGTGATCCTGATGTTGTATTATGTTGAAATTCTGCTTTGTTGATGAGTTAATATCAGCTGTAGCAAGCAAATTCAGCATAATTTTTCAATACAGGATACAAACGTCATCTGAGTCCCTCTCTGTGCTGCCCACATGAAGATATATGTGATGGCCATACTATCTCTACAAAGCCCTTCCAAAAGATAGTGGCTAGGAGCCAAAGTCACAGCCTGTTCTCTAATGAAAACAGAAGAGATGATAAGAGGAGCCACAATCAACACAAAGCATACAGGCATAAATCTTCACAAATGTAATGCCATATATTTGTACATTCTGTTTACTTTTAAAGTCTTCAAGTAAGCCTTCTTGGATTCACCAATTTTACGCTGGCTTCAAACACATCTGGAAGTACTCTGTATTACTAAATGAAGAGGAAAACAATAAGAGCGTACCTTACCAAAATATGACTGGAGTATTTATGTTTCCTGGAAAACTCTGTAAAGAAATGAAATGTGACACCTTCCAGAGTACACGCCAACAAGGTCTTTAGTTATAGCCAGATCCTTGAGGATGATCTGAGATTTCTCTTTTTTTCCTATTGTTCTTCTGTTATCAAGTTACCTATCAGGAAACCTGCAGTCAACCAGGCATAACTAGGACATAAACAGAAGTCTTCATTCCTTGCCACACATGGACTATGGCCATTTAGCTGGCTTACCTACCTCAAGCAGTTCCAAAACAACAAACACAAAGATATAAAGCGAATATAAACTTATATTATACATAGGTTGCTCAAAAAATAATGCCTCCTATTTATTTCCATGGAACATAAAACAGATACAAAGAGCACTATAACACCGTTTGATAGAGCAATTTCTCAACTACAAAATATTATTTTTCAACATAGTCACTACTATCAGCTATGCGTTTTTTTTGCCAGTGATGAACAAGAACCTGCATGTCCTGTTCATATAAAAATCTGCACCAGCAGAGGTGGCCCACTGTTTCACAACCACTATAGTGGTGTCATTGCTAGGAAAATGTTGCCCATGCAGTCCATCTTTCATTGGCCTGAACAGAAAGAAGACAGAAGGCACCAAACCCAGATCATATGGCAGGTGTGGTAGGACAGCCCAGCCAACACTGGCAATGTGGTCTGTGATCTTCAAACTGATACGGGGCCTGGTGTTATTATATTAAAAGAGAAAGTTGTCTTATCCTCTGGTCTGACTAGAATTTTGAGCCTTCAGCTTAGTCAGCATCATGAAGTAGCAGTCAGAATTGATGGTTTGTCTGAGTTCCAGGAAATCCAGAAGGATTTTCACCTCTTTCCTATCCCAAAAGACAGTGCACATTATTTTACCTCTGAGACTTCTGTCTTGAACTTTTTAATCAACAAGGAATTCAGATGTGGTTACTCCATCGACCACTGTTTTAACTTCAGCTTACAGTGGTGACATGTGACCAGTAATGATGTGACCCAGGAAACTGTCCCCTTCTGTTTCATATTCAACAGGTTCTGACAAACTTGCATAAGGTGTTTTTCCTCTTCTTGTGTGAGCACTTGTGGGACCCACCTGGCACAAACTTTATGATATTCCAACATTACCACCATCTTTTCCAATGCACTGAAGCAAATACTCAGCTCCATACATAGTTCCATGGTAGTAATCTGCCAGTTTGCACAGATGAGCTGATATAAAAACTCTATGCCAGACTCAGACTCTACAAAAAGACTGTCAGCACAAATGTAAAGGATTTGGGGAGTCTGAGATAAATCAGCCTTGAATAATAATCTTCTGATAACTTAAAATTCCAGATGATCTTTTTGAGTTCCAGGCAACAGCTGTATTCTTAAAGCCTCACACACAGCTATCTGACTTGTTTTTTAACAGTACAAGTAGATAGTGCTGTTATTTTCATATTACTACAAATAATATCCAGCACAAACATTTTAAAGAGAAGAACTTACTATGTGACTTCACAGGATATCTCAACACGCTCACACTGTTCTCAGAATATTTTTAGCAGGCATTTTTTCAGTAATACAAGCATTTAAAGGCAATTTCATAATTTATTTAGCATCTACAGGCAAACAAAAATGCATTCTTCCCACATAATATGTCCATAATAATGCTCATGGCTGAACAGTATTTTTAGTCCAAATGCAAGGCTCCAAATATCCTTACATTAGCACTGTTTTTTGACAAGTTCTTAATTGAACTCTCTGATACTGTAAGCTATAGCAGATCATCTACATAAAATGAGATGTCAGATCTTCCCTATACATCTGGCACAATGCTATTACTTTCATTGGATCTTTACAAGACATCAGATATGTTAATATTTATGGAGTATACACTGAGGAATACTGCTAGAATTAATAAATAATAAAGCTAATATTTTTTGCAAAAAATAAATCATCAAATATCTCATTATAAACGGGTTGTCTTCAGTTGCAGATAATTTAGTACAGTAATAAATAACAAGAGAACACAGTGCTGATGGAATTATATTCCATTATTCAAAATATCTTGCTACTCATAAGAATATTCCTTTGTGTTCAAAATCATTGAAACAGAACTGGTTTAAAATTGAAGGTACTTTCAAACAAATAAAATGAGGTTGCCTCTAATGTGTCAGCTAGAAGTTAATGAATACATTTATTTAAGACCTACTGCTTTTTTGATGTACTTCAGATTCATCCTGAGATGTGTCTTTAGCAAGATGCATCTCAGCAAGCCTAGCCCATTGTTCCTATTGTCTCAGGAATAATAGACTTCTTCCTTGAAAAAAGTGTTATCTACTTATTTAAGGTTGCCACTGAGTCTTAACTGCAGTGTTCATAGAATTCAGGCGAAGCATTTGTAGTCACCAGAGGCATAGCTATCACATAAAAGTCTTGTTCTGAGCAACTATTGACAAATTCTTGAGAAGACTTTATAAAGATCTAGTGTGTTGCAGCAATGATATAACAAAACCAAAATATTTGGTGCATACCAATAACTGCATTCAACATTTTAAAGAATTTTGTCTAATCTGTGATGTAAGCCAGTCTTCTATAGTTTAGTTTGGTAAAATCACTACCAAGCATGTTCAGCATGGTCTTTCAGTACAAGGAGATAAGCTTGGTTTCTTCACTGTACAGCTGGGATTTCCATAGAAGGATAGGGAATAAGTATAGAGTTCTCATTGAAAGCCAAAGGGAACTGATCCTGAACTCCACTAGATCTCCTTATTTTTAAAATCCCAGTCTATCCTCCTTGACATGAGACACGTCTTCATTGTCTTTCTATGCAATGCCTATGCCAGGTATGCACTGTGCAAGAATTAATTAACTGATAGTAACATAACTAAGAAACTGTGGCCATGAATCACTGTAATTTGGTTTCAGACACTGACGACCAAAATTGAAATACAATTTCAAAATTGCAACCCACTGTCAAACACAAGGGAAATAAGAATATCAACATGGGATTATGATTAAACTCCAGAACCTTGACAAGTAACTCTTGGCTCTCTTGCTCTATTTTCTTATGACTCTCTTACTACGGACCTCCTGATCTATACACAGCACATGGCTAAAATTTACATATGATTCTAGTGAACCACTAAGTTCAGTTTGCAATTGAATTTCTCAGTACATGACTTAGTGAACTGGTTTTATGTCAGAAGCACATAAGAAAGATAAGCACAGACACATTTTCAGCCCACAATAAATAAGTTAGCACTGTACTGTTTAGCTTTCTGCGTCTGCTTCTAAGTGATGATTTGTTTAAGCTTCAGGGGGTTTAAACATATACTGATCAAATATTACATAACAGCGTAAAGGGAAATGAAACAAAATTGATGTTTAATTGTAAGTCAGGGGCTTATGAGACTAGATGCTAATATAAAGTGGAAGGCATGAACTAAATTATCCACCAGGTGGATGATATTACATACCTATGTCTGCAAACCTAAAATCCTGATAACACAAACAGTGTTGCAACAGACGGTATAACACTACCTAAGCCAGTAGGAAAGCAGCAGAATGTTATTTACTCAAATTGCCAATGTTTTCAACAGCTCTGTGTTGATTAACACAGAGAGATGATGTGGTTCTCAGGAATCTAAAAAATTGCTCCCTCTTTTCAATCATCATTTATGAGGTTCAGGTTGTTTTCGTTTTTGGGTTTTTTTTTTTCAGTTTATTGTAGTAACACTGGTGGAAGGGAGAAAAAGCAACCCACTTACATTGAATTTTAATGATATTATTATGCAGATGAGACAAACTGCTCTTGTATCCAAGAAAAACTTTCAAGCCAAATTTGCAGTAAGCGGAAGAGGAACTGAACTTCATGGGTTTTTAGCACCAAAGTCCAAGAGATGCCCAATGCCCCTATAAGTGTCCTAAATAGCCCTCTACTCAGTAATCCACCTGATGCAGAGATTGTATGCCAAGTGGGACAACAAGAGCATCAGAGAAGCAGAAGAGAAATGGGCAGAGCAATGAAAGGTAAGCATTTTGGCTATTCTTTTTGTGCTGTAGGCTACAAACAGTGTGATTACAGGAACTTCTAGAGCTACTTTCAGTGCTCAGGAACAAATAAAAGGGGGTCCATAAACTTGGCCCTAAGCCACTTTCATCTTTCCTTTATTTGCCATTGGACTCAAGCCAGCAAAGAGCGATGATGTAAAATATGGATTCTCACATTCAGAGTCTGCATCTGGCTTTTGGGATCTCTACTTTCCATCTTCCCACATTTGAGGGTTCAAAGTTCTTTACACTGATATATAAAGTCTGTAGAAGAGTATATGACTCCTTATTTTGAGGGATACCTACCTGTCCTACTTTAGTTATACAAAGACAGTTTGAAACCTATTCTACAAATAACTGTGTAGAATTTAAGGCATCCAAAGAGTCCCACTGAAATCAACAGGGCAGGCAAATCACAACGTTACGCAGATAAGCGGTGTGGGACTGGTGCTTTGGGCATTATACATCTGCTTCTTCACAAAAGATAAGATGAGGTAAATCTTGTTTTCCACCTGTGCACTGTGTGAAAAATAGAACTTAGGAGAGAAGCATCCTAAAAAGATAAGTGACAATAACTCTCTTGGAGTTATTCGTAAGTTTCTTTACAACCACATGTCTAACAGCTACAGATTACCAACATAGAACAGAGAGATAAATTGTACAAGAAAAAAAAGGTATCTTTAAAGGCATAATGGAAAAAAATATAGGCTCATTTGCCTTCATTTATTTATTTTTTTAATTCCAAAGTGGTTATTCTAGCCATTTTTTTTAAGGCAGGAATTCTGTGTGTTTATCCAAGTAAGTATGTAAGCATTAATAACATAAGAACACGGACATTGTTTGGGATTAAATTAAAACCATTTGCCTTATGCATGCTCATTTCCTTTTTTACTACTCAATTCCCCTATGATGCCATCTGATCACTTCTTCAATGTCCCCTGTGCTTTTGCCTTAACAATCTTGCCTGGTAGGCCATTCCACACGTTTGTGATTCTCGGCATGAAAAAAATGCTTCCTGACATCTGTTCCAAATTTGTTTCTCTTAAATTTCCATTTATGCTTCCTTATCCTAACATCTGTGTCATTCCGAAAACGGTAATTCAGATTGACGTTATCTGTGCCATTTAAGATTTTACATTCCCTCGCTGAAAGCTACTCGTAACCATGCAGTGTTTTTGCAGTTCTTATTGATAGTTAGTTTAGAAACATTTCCTAGTTGTAATTCTCATGGTTTAGGTCATACTTCAGCTTTGTTGTTGGATTTTTATTCTCTGCTCAGGCACATTTCCTTCAAATTGGGGGCTAGCTTTGTACTCAGTGGGACAATTTTAGCCCATAGGTTTTCCCACAGCTGTTGTATAAGAGGAAAACAAGTAGTATTTGGCCCAATAAACTTAATGCTGGTATCAAGAGGATTGTATATTATGCTAATTCCTGCTGTGGGTTTATAGCGTGCCTTTGGTAGCTCTACAAATCCTGCACTTAGGAAACATTTCAATCATTTCTCTGTAAGGCTTAAATATAGAATTCAGTTGTCCTTGGTGAATATTACTCATAAGTTCTGATAATTTCACCCTATTTTGTCCAGACAGTGAAAAGATCATGAAAACTACTCTTATGATTCTCTCATGTCTATAGAAGAATTTAGGACCAATTTATCTATACCTTCAAATCCAAATTCAAATCAGACTGGCACTCAAGTGTGCTGTTTTACCTGCCCTTAATGAAACAAATTAATTCCAAGAGATGAACTGTCAGACTCCCAACAAGCAAAGCAATTAACAGCATGTTTAACAGCAATTAGAAAGCAGTCCTGTTTTATATGGCTTGTAATTATAGTTCAAATTTTAAAACATACACTTTGCAATACCAGAAAAAAAAGGGAAGTGGAGCAAAGCAATAGAGTAGCTGATTAAGGCTGGGAGTTTATGTTGAGTAGAAACATCAACTATTGATCGTTTTTCATGGTAGCAGAGAGGTATAACTTGTACAGAGCTCCAATGTCATAAACAAGGTTTACCCTTTCACTTCAAAGTACACAAATTACTTAGATTATTTGAAATTACCAAAGGACTGGTAAAACTTCAGGTATTTTTTTGTCTGACTTATGTTTGCCTATTGAATTGGTATTTCAGGTTTGTTTCCTGAAGAACCATTAAACAGGTACAGCCTAGAAAGGCTCAAGCAACAACTGCTAGCACATAACTGCCCTATATTACCCCAAAGTATAACCTTTTAAAGTGAATGCATCTAACAAACCTGAAAAAAAATATTCTAATTTATTCCACCATGCTGGCTGAGTGTTTTGGAAACATCTATACATCAGGAAGATTTTGATATGTAACTTTCATTCTGACATAAGCTCATTATTTTCTCTGTGTACATGAACAGATGACACACTTAAAAGTATTATTATTCCATTCAAGTTTCTACAGTAGAGTAAGAGAATGAGAAGAATGTTTCTCTATACTTAAAATGAGTGGATGTTCAGTTTAAATAGCCTAGGCTTTTGTAATGGAAAGCTCCATGTCTGTTATTTAGAAACTTTATTCTAGATGGTAAAAAAGAAGATAAAGGTGACCATCTTTTTTTTTAATTTGTCTTGATTCATTCATCTAGATGAAATAGGGGACTTTGAAATACACAAATGTGATCCAGCTTATGCCTCATTAATACATCCAATTAGAATTTAAAAAATGAAAAAAGCCAGCAAATAAACTACAAGTAAACCTGGCAGAACTGCCTGAGTATGTAGGAGGGCAGGCTTAGAATAAATGAGATACTCAAGCAGCAGTGTTTCACCTAAAAAGCATTTCACAAAGTAAAAATCCTTCTCATTATAGCCAGCAGAGAACTGCCTATTCAGCACACTAACAGGGGAAAGGTGGAATCAGGAGGAACTGATCTTGTCTTTTAAAAGAGGGGCAGAGTCTTTCTGCATTGTGTCTTTCAGGTTACATACTTATGGCTGGAAAGAAAGGTATCCCAAAATGGCTGATAATCTGGCACATAACAGAAATTCCTGTATTTCCTTCCAGGTTGTTCTTCCTGCCTTACAGAACAGGCCTGGGCTACTGACCTTGCTCTAGCTAAACCTCTTCCCTGATTAAAAGGTAAGATTTTTTCATGGTTATATAATTTTAAAGCCTATTCAGATGTGATAACATTTTTGCTCCTGTATCTTGGCAACATGATTTATTCTGTTCACACTGAGTGTTGCAGTCTCAAAAAGCTGTACCATCTGGGTTGAATTAATAGCCTACCCAGAGAAATAAATGAGAATGGTCTGCTATAATTAACATGTAGGTAAAGTATATTTAACAGATTATTATAATTAATATGTCAGTTACTGATTTCATGCTAAACAGAGTTGCAAACACAAGATATTAAGATTAGTTACCCTATCTGTGTGAGCCTTGAAAAAAAAATGCAGCAGAAGAACAGATCCACAGGATCAATAACATTGACCTTAACATTAAAAATGCCAGATATGAAATTCTAAGCAAAGCAAGGCAATGTAGGGCATTATGGAACAGCACTAGCTAATCACTGCTATTCAGAATTCAGAATTAACACCAGTAATACTCAAATCTGACCTGAAAAATAAAAATAAGTAAAAGGAAATAAGTGATGAATTCAAACACTACTGAAGGCATCCATCTACGAAGACGGACCGGAGAGATCAGTTTCTTAAAGCTATCTTGGTGTGCATTATATAAAAGTAACATATGTTAAGAAAGCCAGCAAGAGATGTGGATTTGATCAAAATTCTGTAGCACTGCCACCCGCACAACATAACACTTCTTTGGTAAGCTTCTCAGAAGACACAAAAGCTGGCTAGGTTTTCACAGGTTACTAAATTCCAGCAATTGATCAGAATGAGTTCCACAACAACAACCATCTCCCGTGATCATAAAGACCCATTTCTGCAGCTGTCCCACAAAATGCATCACCTTTCTTTAGGCTCTTACGGACATTTTCATCTGAACTGAATATTACAACGTTGCCAAGAGCTATCAGGCAAAGAATTAAATTTCACAATATCTGTACATCTTTCTTACTGGAAATCCAGAAACACACAGAAGACTGATGATTAATATCTGAAAGTAATACTACTCTTCAGCACAAATTAAATATATTTCAAATAAAAGAGGCTTCTAACTGCCTCCCACCCCCCACCATTGCATAATTAGGTCTTTTGTGTCTCCAAATTGTCTTTAAACTGATATTATTATAAATGTTGCCTATTACTGAAAGACTAAGGGTCACTTGACAATGGCGTTAGGCACAGTACAAACAAAATACATTGGAGAATCCATTGAAAAAATCTTACAATTTAGAGAAAACAAAGAGGAGATGAAAGGGGCAAATTAAATTCAAATGCAGTTAGAGAGCCAAGGGAATTGTCTGCTTTGTCCTGACTTTCACTTTATGCACAGACACAGAAGTTACGTGAAATGCAGGAGTAATATTTTTAAACGCATTTGGGATGACAGAATCATGAAACACTTACAAATAAGGCTCCAGATATTAATACAAAGAAACCTAAGCCAGACACCACTATCCAGTATGTAGATCCCTAAGAACGATAAGGAAAAATACACTGAATTCAGTACTTAATTATTTTTTAAAAATAACTAAAAAACAAAAAGCCAAACGACTGAGAGGTTCATTTCTGGTCTTTAAGAAATCAAAGGCCAAAACCCAGCTACATTAAGCTGGCAGCACTATTTAGATGTGCTGTACTTGATCCACAGTCAGCATCTCCTCTTCGAAAAGTGGAGAATTGCTGCTCTGATTCAGAACTGAAAGGCTAGCATTACAATACAACCCATGTTAACCAATGGTGTTAAAATAAGACACGATATAACTATGGCATTCGTGCCATACAACGGTGATAGTCTGCGTACAGAAACTGAAGCACTCCAGAAGAAAGGACAATACACTTTTAAGGAAAACAGTGTTTATACTTGAAAAAACATCAGTCTAAATGAAAGAAGAGCAGTTAAGATAAGGAAGCAGAGGATAAAAGATCTGAGAAGCATCATGATAAGCTCAGGTCACAGCACACAGTCTGCTTAAGCACTGCAAGCTAATCAAGAGCTTATTCAGTTGTTGCTCAAGATCAACCAAGTTTTATGGCATTATTTTGGCTGCTGGAGGACTCTGTATTTTTTCAATGGGTATCTTGGTGAAGAATCAACTCTGTAAATGTTTTCAATACAGTTTTCTAAGTTGCTACCATGGCCAGCATGCCTGTGCAATTTTATGCGAACCATATTCAATGTACAGTTCTTTTACTTCACCTGCAATTAAAAGTTGGGGAAAAAAAACAGGAAGAGAAGTAAATAAACACCTTTTTCAGAAACTCTTTACTGTGCATTTGTAGGGCTAAGATCTGTACAAAACACAAAAGCAATAAGGTATCAGCACTTGGTATTGTGAGGGCGTTATCCAGATTTCCCATCAAGTTTCAGATCCATACAGGCAATAACAACCATTATTGGGCTTTTGGGTTTTCAGTCACTGCTGTGATTGTCAGTACAAAGGGCTCTGAGTGACCTGATGGAGCTGTAGGTGTCCCTGCTCATTTCAGGGGAGTTGGACTGTAAGGGTCCCTTCCAACTCCAATGATTCTACAATTGTATAAAAGAAAACATTTAAAATTACTGATAAAAACCTATTATTTTTCTCCCTTTCAAGAAGTGTTGAGAGTTTCTGACAAAAGAAAGAAGTAATTTCACTGAAAGGGATAATTAGCAGTATGTTTAATGAGAAAGAGGATAGAGGGAAGAAAACACAACAATAAAGTTAAATTAAATTAAAGAACAAGTTCCAGGAGTGAAGTATATGCTGGATTTTTTTTTTTTTCCTTCCTAAACGCAGATAGGAAAAAATCAGTGTAGATTATTGAAAGTGTAACCATTGGATCATATATTGATCTTATACTCAACAGCTGGGTTCTACTGAATGCTTCTCATAGTTTTCAACAAATCACTTTCTGTAACGTTGTTGAAGAAACCAGAATTGCAATACCTGGCAGATCTAAAATATCATCCTCAGACAGGGAAATCACTTATCACAGCTTACAGGAGACAAATGATGCCAAAATAATAAGAACACACCCTTATGAGTGACAGCTGTGTTATAACAGGCCATCAAAAGAAGACCCTTCTGGTATGAGAAGCCATTCCAGCCATTACCACATCAGCAGGCAGTGATCTTGTTTTGACACACCCTTAATTTCATGAAGACTTAAAGGAGAGCAAGGAGAAAGGAGTTAAAACACCCAGCAGAACCAAAAGAAATCTTTCTTTGTAGTTGTTTTCTACGTTAGAAATGCAACGCCTACTAAAAACGATCCTAATGCTTTAGCTTCCCAAATGTTCTTGAAACATAGGCCACAGTTATAGCAAGAGGATTTTGTCCTTAGTTCTCTCTCAGTGTGCTGGCTCAGGGGAAGGCTGATTCTCATCAGGCTTTGACTGTCAGCCTTCTAACGGGTGCTGCCTGGGGCATGAAAATTCCCTCTCTTGTCTCCTCCTGATGATGGAGTGACTGGAGATCACCTGAGAATACCTACACGCAAATTAACAGCAATCCCACAGATAGAACAATAAAGGCCCACAGAACACACTCTGCATTATGAATTAGCCACCCACAACAACTGTGCTCATTCAGCACACCTGAGGCTGTAGAAGAAGAACAGGTACAAGTCCGACTTGGTGCCCAGGACTAAGACACAGAAGGAAATGATGACACCTACCAGCTGTGCCTACTGCCCTGGGGAGCTGCACGGCTTCTGCCTGGCTGTCACTAACCGAGATGGAAGACAAGCCACTTGAGATGATATTTGGTTTTGAAAAACTTACTCAAGTGAACGCTTTTCAAATATATTAACTTCCATCTTTAAATCAATGTACACACTAAGATCAACAGTTATAAATGAGGATGGAAATCCAAACTGATTATAAGATTAAGGTCTGGTCTTGCTTTATTTTCTTAACACGGGCAAAATTTGTGTCACCTTCATTTCCACAGCAGATAAAGATATTGAACTTCAAGTGCCAGCACTTAACATACTGGGCTGGTCATACAAAAAAAATATTTAATTTCCTAATTGAGCTTTTCTCCTACTGCACCATATTTACAATGCACTTGACAGAGAAAATGAGTGTTTTTTAGGACTAGGTTTATTTGTAGATATATATATATATATATATATACACACACATATATATACACAAATACATGTGTCTCACTGTCACTCTTTCACTCATGCAATCAAAGCAGCTCCACCACCGAGTGCCAGACTAGGGTTGAAAATTTGAATCAGTAGTTAATTTGTATTATTTTTTAATAACAACTGCTTTCCTTACTTTTCTTTATGGAAAAAGCATTAAAAAAACACTTATAGAGCAACCTTTGGGAGCATATTACTGCACATATTATTTGCAAACAGTTGAAATGTAGTGTATTGTCTTGTATAGTTCAGATCTGGGAAAATCTTTGTATATGAATGTACAGCATACATATAAACATCTTTCCAATAATACCCTAGCAGGCTGTTTTATAATAATGATAAATTGCACTAACAGTGAAAACAGCTTCTGTCTTAAATTTTCAAATTATGAAGTTTGCTTATGCTAAGCATTTTTTTCTTTAAAAAAGAATATTGTAAAATTACAGAATTATAAAAGCCTAGCAAATTATAAAGGTCATAAAAATAATTAACCTGAAGAAATTAAAGTATTCAGTACTATAGGATCTAGAAGACATCAAGTACAGGGCCCTGTGCAGGCTGATCTAGTGGTTGGCAGCCCTGCTGCAGTGACAAGGTTAAGTGGCACATCCTGCTTATTTCTTCCTTTGAAGAAGTTTGGTTCTGTTCTCCAGAGAAGCTGTTCTACCAAAGTGTACAAGAAGTTCATTACTATGCATTACATTAAGTATATACACAGAACTGGAGCAACACGGAGCATCATTTTGTGACCCAACAGCAACACAGCTCCCTCTGTGCACCACACCTTTTAATTAGCACAAGCAAAGCTATTAGCATTTGTAGCTCCCAACAATAATTTGCTTCATTTTCTTTTCTCTTTTCTTTAATGTGATTTATTACCTTTTCTGCAAAAGTGCTGATCAATGTTCCTCACTATTAAAAAGTCTCAGTGATGAGGCCCAAAAACTTCTTGTGTCACAGTAACTTGATTTATTATAGCAAGAGTGCTAAGTGCTTACAAACAAAAGCTGAAATTAATAAAAAGGTTAATTTGAGATTACTCTATTTTATATTAAATAGCATTTAACAGTCACTCCTGAAAGCTGTTGCTTTCTACAGCAGATATGTTCTGCTGTTTTACAAGAGATAGGACTGCAAAATCTACTCTCCAAAACAAGGAGCTCTGTTATGGCAAAGATTGATATTTTAATCAGAACACAGGCTCTAGGAGTCTTGAGGCTTAAAAGCACTTTTCTTTTCCAAAAGAAAAAAAAACCAACAAACAACGCACACAAAACACCAACAAACAGAAGCTTCAGTATCCGGTACTATATTTGTGACATCATAAAATTTTGGTCAAAATTCAGTATTTTGGCACCTTGCTCTACTTCCAACATAAATGCACGAAGCAAATACAAGTACTGCATTTCAACAGAAATTAAGAGGTAAAGTTAGCACAGACAGGACCAACTTGGTGTTCTTCATTCAACTCACTTAAACCTCTCCCATTCCACTGGAATGATGCTGCCTTGGAAAACAAAGTACCACAGCCTGGGTAATTGCAGCCTGACCACAGTTTTAAATACCTCTGAAAATACAGTCTTCAGATGGAATACCTCATGCATTTGTGTTTAGAAAGGTTTGTTGGGCTGCTCTGAGCATGTGATTGGGATTCTGAGAAACTCTATCTTCCATACACAGACTATAAAAAACAGAGGGATTCAGAGAGGCAGCACTGAGCTCTGCTCACTGGTGACAGTGGCAGAACATGAGGAAATGGCATGGAGCTGCCCTGGGGAAGGGTCAGGTTTTGGGTTAGGGAAAGGCTCTAGGGCTCCAGAGGGCAGTGGGCTCAGCCCCATGCTGCCAAAGCTCAGGGAGCATTGGGACAGTGCTCTCAGACATCAGGGTTGGGTGGTCCTGTGCGGAGCCAGCAGTTGGTCTCAATGATCTGTGTAATCTTCCAACCTGGGGTATTCTATGACTCTAACATAACAAGCCTATTAACCTGTTAGTTTCGGATTAAACTGCAGTACTTCTTCCGTTATCATGATGGAATTACCGTCATGTATTTCAGAATGGTTCCTTAAAGTAGATTAGTTATACCTAAAATGGTGTGCTCTAGGAAACACTTTTTGACAGATATGTTAGATTTGATCAAACAGAATTCCTTCTGAATTGATGGAAATTCAAACGTTTAAAGCAGCACATTTTACAGAATTACATAAGAATAAATATTATCTCAGAATTCAAGTTCAAACATCTCTGATTAACTAAACTGGGTATTGTAATTTATATGAATCTGTAATATTGATAGGCAATGTTCTATTGTTATAAGTGACAAATGACTTTAAACATGCATAGCAATAAGACATTATTAACTATAATGTAACTTTTGTCAGGCAGTAATTTGCATTTAATAATTTCAGTCATTTCATTATTCGGAATTTGTATTTTCCCTTTTGGGCTCTTTGACTGCTCTGTTCCTCCAACTCAGGTTACTTTTTCAGTGCAGCAAAACGTTGGGATATAATGGTTAAATAATGTGAAATTGCACTGACGCCAGTGAAATAAAAGTGAGTTTTACAAAATCAAGTTCCTTCCCTGAACATAATAACAGTAAATTTCTAGTGTCCTGTAGTGCAATATCCATTAGATTTATTATGTTGCAATTCCCAATCCCACTAGTTCTGCCTGAGGGTGAGTATATTACATTTCATCACAGTTTCATTTTCTCCTACAGATGAGAAATGGGAATGCTATTGCAGTTATGTAGCATGCATGTGTTAAATCTGATCTCTAATAAAATCAAACACATCACAACTCACAGCACTTTAGCACAGCATCGGCAAAATGAAACACCATCTGTCATCATGTAGAGACTGCCTTATTGTAACACAAAATCAAACTGCTCGGTGTGAACATTGTTATTTAATAAATGGGTGAATGGAAACTGATAATTATGATCTTATTTATTTTAAATGACTGGTTAAAGCTGCATTATAACTTATCAATTAGATGTATGGACATTACGCTAACACCAAGAGCAGGCATCCATACACCAGGTCAGAATCGTAAGTGCATTTAGTTAAAGAGTGAGATAAATGTGATACACACACTTACAAAGACTGCCAAAATGCAGGCTAAGGATAGGAACAATGAAGCAAAAAATCCATTGTCTGTACTAATGCGACAATTGTAGTTTCTGATGGAAAAACAGCTGCAGGCTGTGTTGTTAAAGGAGAGCTGCTTGAAGCAAGCTGGAAGGTTTGAAGATGCAATGAACATCAAGCCATGGCATTAATGGACTGCAATGCTAAAGGTTAGTCATCCTCCTAATATGAGCTGGATTTCTAGGGGCTGATAGTTTGGCCTTTTTAATTAATACCAGACTAAAACATAATTTTTGCTGTTAGTAAATTAATTACCTTAAAGAAAAATGCTTTTGTTAGCTAAACTGTTCCTTTCAATTGTCATCAACAGATAAAATAAGATTTCATGTTTACAATCGGAAGAATGTGGATCTGACAATTTTAATGCCAATTTCTAATAGCCTAGGTTATAACAGATGGCTGTTATAACAAAAATTTGAATCATTTTCTCTCAAAAAAATTCTCCATGCCCAGAATACGAAGTTTCCAAACAACTATTATAATTTCTGCAAAAATAATAATGTGTTCTGAGGAAATGTAAATAGTTCCATGTAGCCCCCATATCACAGTTAAAGGTCTCATGAGCCTGGTAGGATGTCAACAGAAGCATCTAATACAGGAGCATTCTCATGGTGTGATTGTCTCAGGGAACAAACAGAATTCTAGTGAAGTCTCATAGCTCTGTCAGTGCAAAGGCTTTCTCCATCCCAATGATATTGTATCTTCCCTTGAACAGCCACCAGAGGTCCAGGAAAACTGATCCATATATTTGTGTTTATTAATAGTCTGCTGATTTAGAACTCATAATTACAGAAAAACTGAAATATTAAAAATTTTATTACTTGCCTATTCCATTTCAGATTGTGTTGCTTTAAGAGTTTTGTTTTGTTTTTCTGTGGTGTAATTTTTTTTTTTAAATACCTATGAACTGCGCTTGCCTTAAAAACCAATGTATGCTGTTCTGAATGTGCTATTTAAGGAGCTTGTATGTAAAGATGGGTCATTAACAGAAATCCATGACTTCTAGAGTAAACATTGTAAGCATGGTTAGATTATCTTCTACTTATTAGACTACAGATGCCATTTAAAAAAGTGGACAGCCCAATGTATATAGTCTTAAAAAGAATTCTCAGCATTTAAGATTGCAAGAATCCAGACAGTTATTTCTTTGGCTATCCTTGTTGTTCTCAGACCTTGAAGCACCTACATATTTCATACAGAAATACCTACCAGGCAAGACTCCAATAAAACTTAGGCACCAAGTGGTAAAATAAAAACAGTAAGTGTCCTTTATCCCATGAATTCTCAAGGCACTGTAGGATACAGTCATTTACCTACCACTGAAATGCAGCCACTTGCAGTGAGAAACACAGCAGCTGTTTAACAGCCCATATTAACACTACACAGCAGTCTAGGACAGGCAGCAAGGAAGAATACCCTATTGAGAGGAAAGTGGAAAGAGAAATTACAAAACCTAACTATAATTACCAAGGTTGGATTTGGCCCAGGAAACAGTCACTATA
The DNA here is from genome assembly GCF_019232065.1 of Centrocercus urophasianus. Lineage (NCBI taxonomy): Eukaryota > Metazoa > Chordata > Aves > Galliformes > Phasianidae > Centrocercus > Centrocercus urophasianus. The sequence continues at coordinate 2,919,600 of NW_024884755.1, read as the reverse complement.
GTATCTTGAATAACCACAATAAGTCTGTGGCTTGGTTTTATAGCTCAGCCAGGAGATGGCATCTCAATCACTGCAGAGCTCTCTGCCACCACAAAGGGATGCTGCTTTTAGTGAAGAGCAAAAGGAAATCAGGGATGGAGTATCAGCTTTACGCATAGTTGTCATGGTTCTTGCTGGCTAAAATTAGATCTTGAACATTAATTTAATGTGGAGATTTTCTGTTGATTATGTCAGATTAGGAAATTACACAATCATATATGAGGCTTCTGAGAGTACAGAAATATTGTGCATGCAGGGATATTCTTTGGGTATGTGCTTCATTTATTAAAGCACTTATACAAGGGAGCCCTCAGAGAAGTAACATCTTTCCATTGATACTCTGGAGGTTTGGCTGCCACAAAATTACATACGCTCGTGTTTTTAATGAGATTTAAAATATCATACATTGTATCTTATTTTCTACATTTAAGATGTTCACCATTATTTGGCTTATTTTGTACCTAATTTTGCATTTCTGACATGCAATCTCTCTGCATGCAAAACATTCTGTAAAGAATGTTTTAAAGAAATTTCATAGAGATTACATTTCGGATTTTTTTCTTCAGCCCACTCAAAAAAAGCTCATAGCATTTTCCTTTGCTGACACATTTGCTGCAGGCATTCATTCATTGAGCATTTGTTTCTATCAAGTCAAACAATTATACCTTGGCCTGTAAATAGTTTGCAGTATCTATTGGAGTAGATACTGAGTGTCTGCTGTCTGTTCTCATGTCATACATAATTTGAATCTTTCCAGCTTTCTCTTTTTTTCCCTTCAGAATTTTTTTTTTAATACCTAGCTTTATTTCTTTGAACATTATGGAAATAGTGATCAAAGAGAATTTTTATAGGGGTAAAATACTTAGCTCCTCTTACTCTAAGTGCTAAATAAAGGGCCAGCAATTACACAAAATAAATTTAAAAACTATTTAGTTTTAACTGCTCAACTTAGGAAACTAAATCATTATGTAAATACACAGAGCCAGCTTTTTACACGGTCTTCATTTACATAATAAGAGACGCTAATCAAAGGTCAAAAAATGGCAGCAAATATTTCTGTTAAAAGTAGAGACAGATAAGGCAAATTATGATGGCAGTTTTAGCTCAAGGAACTGTTTTGATCTGCAAAAAGTTTCCAATAATTTTCAAAACTGTGTATTTAAATTAAAATATTGAGAACAGTAGGCTGTGCTTTTCACCAGTTTCCTGCACTAGCATTACATTTCTGCTATGCTTAGATTACAAGCAGGAAGTACAGCTATTTCAGTAATTTAACTTTAAACACAATTTGAGAGTATGAAAAGGATAATGAATCAGTCCGAATATTTGCACAACTTGTTCTATGAGTACAAACCGAGGAGTTGTTCAGATCACTGTAATATAATCTTATTCATATGTGAAATCTTACTCCTCTAAGGAGTCGAAGGAGCTAAATGAGTGCTCCTTTTACTTTCTCTTCCTCCCTTTTTGGCCCTATAGACTATTCTAACCAATCCAGCCGGCTGTCACAACTGTTTCTCAGTTTGGAACTGCACCAGCTACACAACTACCAGTTACCCTGCAGTATGTCCCACTGATGGTCAAGCTAACAGGTTAGAAAGATTACTCTGATGCACATTATCTCTGGAGTGATGAAAGGGCCGTGGTTTTTCAGGATATAATAAGGTAGAATGGTAGCATAGATAGAGGACACACTACGTCACTGCAAACGCTTCTCAGGAGAATTGAAGTATTTAACCATAAGTCCAGTCAAACATGAAATCACATGAGATTCATTAAAAGTATGCCTCTATATTTTACAAAGAACAGCACATATTTGTAGTGAGAATAAAAACTGTTTTGGGAACAAGGGAAAAGAGAAAGAATTGGAAAGTTCTGACCATGCCAAATTTCCATCTGGTGGGTATATTCTACACCACAGTCCAACATCACATTTTCTTCTGGATACTGAGGATCACAAATTGCCAAGAAATAGCTCCTTAGTCTGACTCTTGGCACTTCTCTGCTAAGTACTGGCTGCCATTCACTGAATCAAGACAGGTGATGCTTGCCAAACCTATTTACCTGACATCCCTCACTGGCTCTGCTGTGCCTGTCTACTTCTACTTGCCTCCTATTCAAATAGCCCACTCGGCTTTTGCACCCTTCCCCCCCTTTTTGCTTGAGCAACCAAAACTACAGCCTATTCCCCAGCACTGATTTCTTGGTGACTAGTATAAAATGACAGAGAAAAGCTTCTGACATTTCTGACTTCCACTCTGCCCCTTCTGATTATCTAACTCATAAACACATGTAAAAAAAATATGCAAATCTGAACTTTACAGCTGCATTTATACCTGGCCTGGGATGTATTCAAATGCTTGCCCTGTCTTTTATTTTACAGCAGGTAAGGGCACAGCTTATAGTACTTACATGGCGCTATTGTCAAGGTAATAAAATCTCCTGTTAGAAACACCTCACAGGTCATTTGCTTTCTTAATTTCTGGGTACATAACAGAAGTATTTATCATTTACAGTGGGAAGGAAAAAACCTTTAAGACTTTTATACTAGCACCTGCCCCTGCTATGACACCAAAAAAAAACTGATATGAGGATATAAACAAGTACATGAAGTGGCTTTTGATTCTCATTCCTGTTTTGTTCTGAGAAACAGAAGATTAATAAAATTTCATACAAAAAGCCAGCATTTATTTTACATAGTCTCAGATATATAGTCATATTATGCTTTTGCAAATGAAAATCTAAGTCCTTGATCACAAAAGTTCATGGCTATGCCATTAGGGACTGTCAAGAATTAAGTTCAGTCTGTGTGCAGTCCTGATAAACATTTGTAGGTATTGGAGCTCACATTCAATTCTTAGTGTTCAGTGTTTATTGGCAATGAAGATTCTATGAAATCAACAGATAAAGAATTGTTATATCTAATTATTTCTTCTGAATTCTCAAAAATATACCTCTCGACACTATAGCAAAGCATAACATTTTTTTTACCTTGTATGCAATAAATAGAAAAGCATTCACTGTGGATCATGAGTGAAAGAACAACCCAACAGTCAGTAAGAACCACAACTGCACAAGCTTGGCCATTCTAATGGTACTTAAACATCTAGCTTGAGGCTTCCTTTCCCATTATGAGTATTTTGACAGAAGCAATCAAGTGTGCTTAATGCACTCTAAAAACATTGCATAACACCCTACTCTTAAGGCTATGACTATCTACTGTGCTTTCCTCTTCATTTCTAAAATCTTTAAAATGTTTGCTACTACAGTGGATGAGTTTGTTGAGCAGTTTGTGCTGTATCAAAGTGATTCCTTCTTAGGTTTGCTTTGGATGAAAGAAATGACATTTTTTCTAGATCAAAATACATTGCTTTAGTGCATGCTTTATAATACAGTGTTTTAGTGTATAAACCATAGGCAACAGCCCTACAGGTTTGAGCACAAAAGCATTACTGAAACTTAAAACAGTAACCCTGCATTTATAAAGCTCTCCTTATTTGTAGATTCTTATTTAGAACTTCTCAGCAGTAGCAAATTCCATAAAGAGTTCCATTCATAGAAGCACCAACCAACAGGGTATAGAAATCGTTTATTTGTGCATTCCAGGTTCTTTTTAATTTCTACTTTTGTTACTAAAATTAAATTTAAATGACAGTATCAACTGCTTTCATTGCTTTCCACTCTTTTAGTGTTTTCTAAGTGTGGTCTCAGTAACATTGGCATTCCCTCTGTCATTTATTTCACTTAGCTTCTCCAACAACAAGAAATACAAACTTCATGTTCCTGACGCTCTCTAGCATATAGAAATACCTAATTTTTAAAAACTAGAAACCGACTGAGGAAGGTTTTAGTTAAGATCATCCTGAAAAATCTACAGCATCAGAAATCAAACCCAATGATCAGAAAACATAGCTATGGGGACCATATGGAAAGCAGACAAGCAGATAATGCCTTAGACACAGAACTATCCTAAATGCAGTAGAATATTTACTGTTTGACCTACAGCTCACACACTCCACTGTCATGTATAAATCACATTTTTGCAATACCAAGAGATTTCACTTGCAATTGCAGCAAAACCTCATCATAATAAACTGATTGACAGAACACTTCTACCTCACAAAAATTGGTGAAGACAAGAAAACATTCCTCGTCTATATTTCACATTCAAAAACTTCCAACAATTTTAGTTGTAATTTTTATGTGATACATATAGAAAGATGGATATATTCAAGCAGAAGAACACAAAGTTAATATCTTTCCCACGTACAACAAAATAAGCCATGTCTTCTGTTGCCTGCATGCACTTTTGCACACTGATTTACAGTTAAACTACCACCACAGAAAACTGAAATAATAACTTCTCAAGCACAGCTCACATATTTCCAACCACTTTCTTGAAAGGTGGCTATTAATTCCCCCTAGAGAATGTTTGATGGAAAGCAAACAGGTTATTTTTATGAGTTGATAAAACTCATGACTTTAAACTGTTTTCTCAATTGCTGGTACTGTACATGTACTGTACATTTAATTTGGTTCTTTGTTTGGAACTGAGTTGAAGAACAGCAACCATATATGCGTGATATTTAATCACAACTACCTTCTCGTGGGAGTTTATTACTCAGCAAAATGATTCATTTAATTGTATATTAAGAAGTTGATTATTCCCACAAGTAATACCTTTTCAGTTATGTGTTAAGCTTCAGTCTGTCCCTGTTGAAGAGAATCATAAGAATTATAAAATGGCCTGGGTTGAAAAGGACCATAGTGCTCATCTAGTTTCAACCCCTCTGCTCTGTGCAGGGTCACCAACCACCAGACCAGGCTGCCCCGAGCCACATCCAGCCTGATCTTGAATGCCTCCAGGGATGGGGCATCCACAGCCTCCTTGGGCAACCTGTGCCAGTGCCTCATCACCCTCTGGGTGAAAAACTTCCTCAAAAAACATGGAGCGCTTCATGAATTTGCATGCCATTCTTGTGCAGGGGCCATGCTAATCTTCTCTCTATTGTTCCAATTTTAGTATACACACTGCCAAAGTGAGCACTTCATCCCACTGGCCTTAGTCCAGTTATCCAGCTTGCCCAGAGTCCTCTGTAGGGCCTTCCTAATCCCAGGCAGATCATCATTTTTTCCTAACTAGCAGTCATCTGCAAACTTACTGGGGGTGCACTCAATCCCATCATCCAGGTCATCAACAAAAATACTGAATAGGACAGGCCCCAACACCAACCCCTACGAAACACAACTCATGACCAAAGTTACCAGTTGGTTTTAAATTTTAAAAGTTTTAAATTTAAATTTAAATAAAGTAGTTTCACCACTACTGCCTGGGCCTGCAGCCAGTTCTCTACACAGCAAACAGTGTCTGTCCAAGTCATGGGCTGCCAGCTTCTCTAGGAAAATAATGGGGGAGACAGTGTCAAAGGCTTTGCTGAAGTCTAGGTAGACTACGTCAACAACCTTTCCCTCATCCACCAGGCTGATCACTCGAACACAGAAGGAGATCAGGTTGGTCAAGAAAGACCTACCTGTAACTGTCTAACAATTTGAACTGTTTCATCATCAGAGAACTGAAGTCTACTGGAGCTCTGATAAATGAAAACAGTGAGGCTCTGCTGAGTCAGTGAAGCCTCTACACCAGCAACACAGCTCTCAGCAAAGGAAAAATTACCACAAGAATGGCATGCAAATGCACAAAAAGTCCTGGAAAAGTTGATGGGCTTCAGCCCATGCTGAAACCTGAAGCTATATCTGCATCAAAAATACCTATACATATCATAAGACTCATTTTCTTAAAAGCTTGGATTTTTTTCATGGCTACCTGGAAAGGCAATCACACAAGGCAAAACTAATATGCTACAATGTCAAAACCATTCTAATGAGTTTGATGAGATCATATCATGAATCTCTCGTTTAAATGAGCACAATTTAAGATGATCACTGTAAGACAATAAGCATGTTGAGTATCTTCCATTTGCAATTAAACCTGAATTGGACTACGAAAATGTTATCTTCTCTATGACAAGAATGGTTGATTGCTCAAAGCTCCAGAGTTTGAAGAATGAGGAAAAAAAGCAAGCACTAAAATTAAAATTTTCCAATAGGTGACGATGGAAATCTCCAAAAGAAAGGGTGAAGCTTTATTAACTGTTGAGAAGTTTTCATCCAACTACAGATGGGACTTTTAATTCCAGATAAGTGTTCCATTTCATTTAATAGTCCTTAAAGAACGAAATATAGGCAAAGACATTTGAAGCAAAGACTTGCCTTCAATTTGAATACGGAGAGGCATGGTAGCAGGAGAGAGAAAAGGAGAACATTTTGGTACAGCAACAAGGAAATAAGGAAGGAAAACAGTATTGCCTCTCTCCTAGGATTAAACTGTGTTACGCAATCCAGAAGGGTTTTGTCTTTCAAAGATGTTAAGCAACTTGAGGTGACACCATTATTCCCCTCAGTACAATTTGAAGGTGGCTTCTGAAGGTACAATGCATTTGATGCTCTGATTTCAAGATGAGAGAGATTTTTCTTTTATTCTCAAAGTACAGAATGACAGCCCCAGAAAAACTGATGACAAGCTAACTGGGGATTTCTTCCTTCTGGATACTTAAGGCTACTTAGTAACCTTTCCCAATCTTTGTTAGAACTCAACTATAGACTAGAATATTATATACAATAGAAAAAAAAAAGGAACTCAAATGTCAACAAAAGACAAAATGCAACGTACATGAAATAGGTTCTAAATATACAAATATATTTTTGTTTAAAAACAAATTATTTGTTCAGAAGCTTTGCAGCGAACCAGGAAGCACAAAGGGCAAGAATCTCTGCAAACCCTGAGAGCGCAATTCCCATCAGCTGGGACCTCCTCCTGGTCTTTAATCATTCACTATGCTTGTTTAGAAATAATGCAGCAGGAAGATGTGCTGTGTTCCTAGGCAGTATGCCACCTAATATGTTCATAGCTGTCACAGAGAGCCATCATCTTCTCTTTGACACAGGTCCCAGGTTGCCCATTCACCTTAAAGCTAGTTGCAATGAGAGAAACACTTTCACTCTACCTTGTCCCCCTTTTCAACTAAAGCTCCACAGATTTGACATTTCTTTGCCTAACTATTGGTAATGTAGATGCTTTTATGGTGTACTAAAATGTACAAGTGAAATACTAACACCAAAATCATGAAATCAAAATAGTAGTGTTTAAGCTGAATTTTAAGCCTTAGCCAACAAGCAAACTGCTTACCTTCAAGCAGCAAAATGGAAGTTGAAGACCACCTGAAAAACTAAATTTTAATTGAGGCAAGACTGCAGAAGGAATTTAGGTTGCATGGATTTTAGAAAGGTCACTAAGTCTCTCCTACCTCCTCCATTTCCTTTCTGCCCTTCTTTCAGTCTTTTATTTCCCTCTGCACCACACAACTGAAAAGAGCATTTGGTCCAAAGTCATTAAGTACGGTATTGGGGTGAGCCACATATGTGGATAGGGAACTGGCTTAAATGTCACAGACAGAAGCTGTTTATGAGACAGAGCAGTTTGGGACAGAAGGATTAGTAGAATGCCACAAGAATCAGTATTAGGACCATTTTTGTTCATTTTATATATCACTGACCTAAGACATGAAATATGTATGAAGGTGAAGAAATTTGCTGATGAAACAAAACCAGAGAATAGAGCCAGTAAAGACAAAAATGGAATGGCAATAAAATTCTGAATGACAAATAGACAGGGATCACAAGCTGATACTGTTAGTGGCTTCACTGGCATCTGCAATTCATTGTAAAGAAAGATAAGGTTATGAGATTACAAAAAAAAAGTAATAAAAGGTGGTGCTCTCTCAATAGCCATATGCCACAAAACATTTAAAAGGAGTTGAATTCAGTCTTGGTACTGGAGAGAACTTTACAACCATCTGCACAAGGATTAACAGTATTTAAATTAATAAGGCAAGAGATTCTAGGATAGATACAGTAAACAAGAGTAGTACTTGGAATAAATCATTATAATACTACATTAGGGACTTGAAGCCACATTTGGAATGCAGCCATGGTCCTTGTCCCTTTAGTATAAGAAGAATATTATGAAAGGGAAAATACTAAAAGGGCAATGTGAACATTGCAGAAACTAAAAATTTATTTCACTCTCCAAAGGAGTGAGCAGCTTGTTATGCTTCAAAAAAAAGAGATCCTAGGAGATGGAAACCTTTTTGAAATATACAAAATACTGACAGGAATATAAAAGAGAGAATACATCTAGATTGGAAAAATTGTAGTGAGGTGAAGGGAATTGGGAAAGTTTTTGCCTCAATAAATGTATTTAAAGATCACATAAAGTGGAGAGAGAGAACACGCAAGCATGGTGATGACCAGCATTACCTGAGCAGCTATCTCGAGAAATAGTGTAGATCTCTGGATGTCGTAGAGCCTTTCTGCTCTATCGAAAGGAATTGCACACCTTACCATGTGGCAGATGATAGTGAACACCAGTTCCCCAGAGGACAAAGTTATAAAATTGACCGATCAGAATCTCTAACTCACCTAATCCTACTGCCCTAGCCCATAATAACTACACCAATACTGCACTAACATAACCCCATTAATCAGTTATACATACACTATTCCACAAGGACTACTCAAAATGCCAGTCCAGCACTGGTTTCCCTCAGTCTGTCAGCTTCCTTTCCAGAACATCCTCAATCCCTCTCATCCAGGTCTGATCTGACTCTTCTTGAAATCAGTAGAAAGATTCTTATCATCTTGTAAACAGGCTGACCAGGAAACCAACTGCTCATGAACAGATGCAACAGATGCATGATGATGTAAAATGATCAGATTTACAGAAACCACTGAATGGCTTTTGTTGCAATGCTGTTAATTTTTAAAAATCTGTTATTTTCCTAGACAGAGCGGTCTTTTCATACCAGAACTAATAAGAACTAGCTTAACACCATTAGACTGCTAAAAATTTTTCATTATGTTTAATTTGGGAATCTTACAAGAGAATTTTAAATCAATTTCCACCAAAATTAAAACCACACTGCAGAGCTAATCCTAGAAGGGTCCACCGTAATGTAATTTCAGTCCTTCTGAAGCGACAGATTAAAATCTCAACAACAACAAAAAGAACTGCAATGAAAGGACTTTAAATACCACACTTGCTACCAAACAGATCAAATCAATTGGCAGAAATGAGTTCAGTTTATTTGATAGACACAGCAAAATACAGAGTTCGCTTTCTTGTCATCTGCACTAATTATCCAAACATGAATGGCTCCCACTAGCTCCAACAGTTTCAAAGGAGTTCAACAGCAATGCCTCAGGTTGTAGGGAAAGAGGAAAGGAAGAAAAACAAAAGCAGAAGCGTCACTGCGTTTGTGCCATGATTATCAGTGTACACTGAAACACACATAGAACTTTTTACAATTATGAAGGCTGCTCTGGAAATAATGTCTCCAACTTTATTACATAAGCCCATGACATCAGAGGTGAATAGATACTGGTGGTATGGCAGTAGAGGTTGAACCCTCCTACTAATATTTCATTACCTTTTATTACAGCGTGACAGATGGAAGCAGAGTCTGACATAAGGGTCTGACACTGAAGCGTGGATGAAGCAAAGGAGTGTAACTGAATTCCTCCATGTTGATTCACATCCACCACATCCACTTGCTGAATGTTTATGGAGACCAGACAGCAGATTTTAGCACAGTAAGGCATCAGGTGGTACATTTCAGCAAAGATGTTTCACAACTGCTATGACAGCAATGGTCACCTCCACTAGTGCAGATTTTCACAAAAGTAATATGCAAGCTCTTATTCCTTGCTAGCAGAAGTGTGTAACTAATTGTGGTGACTATGCTGCTGAGAATTTGATCTATCAAATAGTGTTACTGTGCTCTTTGCATCCACCGTAGTTCCCATGGCAACAAATAGGAGCATTTACTTCCAGAGCAACCTGCATAGTTGACAGATCATAGTTGTCACTGGGAAACTGAACAAGTTTTCATACCACCTGTGTTTGACACCTGCTCAGAGTGATTCTTACTGGAACAGGATTGTCATAGTTTAAATCATTATCACAAAAAAACTCTTATTATATATAATAATATATATACTATATGTATAAAATATATACAATGCCCTTATTGTATAAGATCTGGAAATAGCTGTATGCAAAAAGCAATGCCAAGCTGAACTTTCCAAATATTGCTCACTTTAGAAAATGATATCCTCAAAAACAAGCAACTTCTTGGTACTCAGAAGAAACAAACTTTTTGCTACCATTTACTCTTATACTGCATTTTTCCTAATAAACAGAAGCATGTGATAGAACACTGCTTAATTTCTACACTGAAATTATTTTTACGTATGGCAGTATTATTTCAGGGTTCTAGTCAGTGGAACAGATGAGGTCTTTCTTTCAAAAAATGTATTCCCTGTGCATTCATGGTAGTCAGCATGGCTGTTACTGAAGCACACATGCACTTAAACCAGTAATTAAAATAATGTCTGCTTAGAGGCCAGAGTGATTGCATTCTTTGTATTGATGTGACTTCACAAGGTGTAAAGCACTGGAGATTCAGCATTTTAGTGGGTTTTGCCTACACGTAAGCATAAGAATGCTGCTTACTGCATTCTGCAGTGAGAAAGTATCACTATTTGCTGCAAATAATTTTATACACGTTTGCTTACAGGCAAGTAAGCCTAAGAGACTAGAATAAAAGAGTGATACAGATCAGTTTGTCAAAATCTAATTTAACAGTTTTTGATCATAAAGATAACAACTGATGACTTTATGCAAGCTGTCCTGAAATTCATCATAAAACACTAAATAAAGGATGAAAGGAGTTTCAAAAAATACAGTGCATGCCCTCAAAACCTTCAGTTTTAACAAAGATATTTCTTTTTTCAAGTACTTTCCATCTTCCTTACCTATAATTTCTATAAATTAGCAAAAAAAAAAAAAAAAAAAAAAAAAAAAAAACAATCCTTCTAACTCTCCTGCAACAGATCCTGAATTGGATAAGCCTTTCCCCTGGCTCCTAGCCTCTACATATCATCAGATATTTTAAATGCCAATACATCACTGATGTCAAATTCGAAGTATTCATCATAACTTTCCTTACATTAGAAATGAATCATAACTTCTCACATGTCTAAAAAAAAAGATAAAGAAAGCTGCCTTTAGCTGCTCTTATTTTTCTTAAGCATTAATAAGCTTTCAGTAACCCACTTACCTTTTTCTGGCTCTAGAGAACATACCAGAAAAGGTGTTGAAAGTGGAACAGGAATTCATGTTATGCCTAGAATACACTATTAAAGAATCTATCAACTGAATATTGATTTGCCTTACAAATACAGTCCACGATGCTATAAAACTAATAAGCTTACCCTCCAAAAAAGACAATATTGACATCAGCTGAAAGTGGCTCCAGAGAAAAATCAAATGGCATTTCAGAGGTGAGAAAACAGAAAAGAACACAAACATGTTTGTTTTCTATGTTGTACAATTTCCAAAGACAATTCTGATGTCAGAGTTGACTAGTCAACTAGCTATTAGCAAACTGAAAGCGATTTTAGCTATTTTCAGAGTATGATAAACTAGTGACTCAATATGCCAGTTTGAGAGTAATCATAGAATATCCTGAGTTGGAAGTGATGAATTTCAGTGGTTTCAGAATGAATCCTACAGTATATTATAGATGTCATAACAATCCCACTCTCTCCAGAAGTTAGTAGTCATGGAATATATCACACAGTTTGACAAGCAAATCTCTCAACAAGATCAACGTTTATTTCCTATGACCTACAAAGCAACTCTTATCACAACAAATGGAGCAAGCCCAGCACATCTCAACATAAAGACAGATTGAGACAAATCTATCTACATTACAAAACCTCAGAGGACTATCAAAGTAAGCTAAAGATATATGTGCTCTCTCAATGCAAGATTTTAAAATCCATCTTAACTCAAAACAGTACTTTCACTGCTAAGCAAGAAAAAAGCCCCTAATGTGCCAGGAGCTAATTAGGAAACATAAGATCCAAGGTCTTATGTTCCATGTATTGTATTAAATAGCATTCTAATAGCAAGATACGGTCAACTGTAATTTTTGCCAGAAGTAACCAAGGAAACCACTTAGCTGAGTGCATACACAGGGGGAGATAGCAAAGGAAATGGACTCGCATCCAAATTCAGAAAAAACTTGGAGAGCTAGCTGCAGCAAGCCTCCAAAAGATGCAGCTGTTTGGAGAAAGCTTATCCATATTTATTGAAACTTTTTTGGTCTAAAAACCACAGAGAAGACAGAGCAGATTCTCGTACAGTACTGAAAATAGAATGGCAGCCACAGGTCATGAGACAGTGGTGTTGCAGTAATTCACACTGTCAACATTCATATTGTAGTAACTCTTGTATCTTTGATAAGTCTTGTTTACAAGGACTGAAAGTCTTGACAACACTTAGACAAGTAATCTGAAATAGTTGGCAATTTTGTCTGTGCTACTGTGCAGAAACAGATTTTTGAGAGAATGCAAGCATCCACTCATGCAGCAACCCAGAGAATGCCCAGAACCAGCTCACTGGGTCCTGCCAGGTGGCACGGTGACCCATTGGGTGGCATGATCTCATACATCACGCCTCTGGCAGGAAGCTCCAGCTGAACAAGATTTCTGCCTCAGATGGATGCGATCTTGAGAGCAGCCTCAAAAAGGTTTTAAATATAAAGATGCTAAACTCAGTCTGGTCACAAAACCTTTAAGCAGTGGCAATTACAGGAGGGCTGCTTGCAGCAGCGCATTGCAAGCTTTTTTGGAACTGCAGCACGTTCTTAACCTAGTGAATTAAAGCGGTAGATGCCTACTAAAAGTAATCCGGACAGTTTTCAAGAAACTTTGCTATTGCAGAGCATACGTATCATCACAATATGAACAAAATTCTTTAAAATCAAGACACGCAAAATCCCCTTTAGAATTTTGTCTGTGTTTTACAGAGCATTAACTGGTGCTATTTCATTTGCAAGATATAAATTACTAGTTTTATTTCAGAGAATTGCAGATAGTGCCTATATCCATCCATGCTCCAGTACCACTACTGGCAACTGAGAATATTCTGATTATTTTCCATAGGAATTTAAGTACATCTAGATAAAAGAATCATTTAAAAAGCAGGCATGCATTCAGTTCTTACTGAAACCAATGAGCATTTGGCATTTATCTGCCTTTAAAAGAATCAAGGTCATCTTGATTATCAGGCATCTTTTTTCATTAAAATATAAAAGCGTACTCATACATGGCTTAGGACAGAACCAGCACACAGCACTGAAAGATTTTCTTAGTGTTGACTACAGTGCTTTTTTGGGCATTTTTTCCTCCTCAAATTACCATTGTCATTTTACCATTCATTCACTCTAGAAAATTATTTTAAACATACTGATTTCATTCATTTTTAAGTGTATAAATAATAAATAATAAACTAGTGGCAGAATATTGACTGTGACATTCTTTAATTGTTATTGGGCCTTTTTGATAATGAGCCATTGTTTGATTGGCTGTACCATAATTAGGTTTTGGTTGGTTGCAGGATTTTTTTTTTACTTAAATAAATAAAACAAGATTAGAGTACTGCAGCTGTACTGGAATAGAGAGGGGAAAGAGGAATGCCTCCATACAAATTCACAAGCAAAGGGAACACTTTTCTACAACTTAAAACCCAGCTGCACAGCTACTTTGCCAAAACATTGGAGGTTTTTTCCTCCTAAAAAAATAAATAAATAACACTTCATTTTACAGCCATATGTGAACACATCCCAACTTCTATCTGCTTGATAGCCTGGAATGGGATGCTACCTTCTCTCTGCATTTATCTATTTAGATGAAGTGGAAAAAAAGTCAAATCACAACAAAGACAGAGTGGAAATCAGCGTGGTTCTGTGTAATTCAAGAGACAGGGCCACAGACAGGAAGAGAGAGTGATGTAGCAAGAAGAAAAATGAAGATGGTTGCAAATATATTTCCAGAGGGTAAGGGGAAAGACGTTGAGATTGCTCATTTTTTGGCTTAATGAATAAATCATTTCTGTTTCCTCCCCCCGTATGCACCTGCTGCTTTGAAAAGCCCCTTCCACAACCAACAACTGAACAGCAAATGCTGCACAATGACTCGAATGTTGCTGGAGCTATGCCAGCAAAAATTACCACTCTTCAACCAAGATAAACATCATATTACTTCATTACCCTTTTAAAGCATATGCAAATTAAATCCATTATTCTTTTTTCTTACAGAAATGAAGTTCCTTTGGCTGGAATTCAGCAGCTCCCTTTGTCATCGTTGACCATGAATGGATGAACTTCATGTAGATGATGCCCATTTCCCATCTTTGAATCAAACATTAATACCATTTGACAGTAATAAATAACATTTATCACAATAGGGATCTACTAATGATTTTCCCACTAAGCTGGCTCATCAGAACCTATCAGCTGACAACTGCATAAATGAGATTAGCATAACAGCTGCCTATGACAAATGTATCTAAATCATTTTAATGCCAGCTAGCTCTTTGATCTCCCTATCACGTTGTTGCCAAAACTAAATCCATTTCTTCAAGATACATGTTGTTTATTACAGATACATGTGTATATTCCACACCATTATGTACTCCAGAGATTTTAGTAATTAAAAGAATTAAAAATACTGATTGGATACTGCTACTATAATGTAAACTTGCAACTCTGCACTTCAGAACAGCATTCCACTGCCTTCTTAATCCCCTCCTTTTTCTCCAGATTGCAGAATTCAGTGTTTAATAGCTGCGTGTTTCCCTGACACAAAAGACATGTTTTAATTTAAACACATATTAACTTCTCTTTCTGAGCATTCCTTACAGCGGCATCATTTTCATACAATTTAAACTAATTCCCAGTAATATAGGAGTTGGCTCCAGGAACATATTGAAGCAAGGAGTCATTGTGCATGTTTGTATGAATGCAAGACTGACAAAGAAAATCTCACTGGTAGTGCAGTGTATTCATGTTGTGACAGTTATTAAAGGGTTGCCTATGAGATTGTCATACAAACTCATGACAACAGACCTCAGACAAACCAAATGACAATAGCTCTTGTTGCACTTCCATAACAACACTTGTAAAAGCATCTCACCTTCCAAATACTGCTCAGCAGAAAGCCAGTGGGCTCCTCATTATCTCAACGCAGATAATCAGAGTTCTTCAGGGCCTTGAAGATAGATGGCTTCCCTGATGTCAAACACACACAAGACAAGATGTGCCTTGGTACTATAGGGAAGCCATCAGGTTCACAGCCCATAGATTAACACATGATATTGCATAAGCCATGAAGGATATAACGCACTATAGGATTGAAAAATAAATAACCACCAAGAAAACATCAAAAATCAAATTCCCCCAATATGTTTTTTGAAGTATATAATTGCCTTTTTCAAAAATATTGACCTTTATAACTATTTCACATAAAGATTAAAAAATGTCAGTTTGTATCTGTTGGCACATGTACATTTCTAAAAAAAGTTATTCTCACTCCCCATTTTTGAACCATTTGGTAGCCATCAACCAGCTGAAACATGCAGGAGAATCTCAAATGTCTGGATTAAGCTTTTTAGTGGCTTCCCACTAGCGGCATGCCTACATTTGAGAGCCCCTCACTTAAGGCTCAGCCCTGCACTTTCCCTAGACTGTACATCTTCATATATGCAACAAATTTGATTTGGAGTTCATAGAAATTTCTATGTTCTTCCCCATCTGCATTTTCAGGCAACTTCTGCTTAGAAGTAATCAAAGCTATTAATGCATAAATCATCTTAATGGCTACCATATGAATAAAAAGAATGCCAACTAGGTATCTGTGCTGAGCTCAAATGCATAGGCATTTACACAACAACTAAGACAAAGTAAATTCTGCAGTGAGTCTTTTTGCTTCAACTGACAACCAAACTAGAAATATTGAATGGCACCAGAGCTCCATTTTTATAGAAGCTGCACTAATTCACAGTGGAAAAGGTTTCTTTTAGAAACGTTAATTTTGAAAAGTTTGAAGTATTTTGCATAAGCATGGAAAACTGGCAAGTATGAGAACTAATGAGATTGCAGACTGAGATCTGTTAACAGTATTCTAGTTACAGAGCTCTGTAGTAAATATCTTGTTTTTAATGCTGTTAAATTCACAAGCACTTTGTTCTTTCTTGCATTTCAATTAAAATTCATGGGATGTTTTCTCCACATATTTTTCACGTCTGTCTGCATTTTCCATATCAGACAAATTTCTGGCCATTTATTTTTCATGTAAAATGAACAGAATGCACGGTCTTTTGTCCAAGCCTTTTGTTTTCTAAAGCAGTCCATTTTTCATGGATGAAACTGAGGTACACACTTGCAGTTTTGACAGCATTTCTTATCATTCTCTCCAGTTAGCATTGTCACCTTTCATTATTTAATTTTGAAGCACAAGGAAGGCTGATTTATATCCACGAAGTATAATTACAGGCAGATGGAGGGCTCAGAAAGTAGAAACACTGAATTAGGGCTGTGGTAAGTGCCTGTAAGCTTCTTGTGAGAAGTCCTCTCTGTGCCACTAGCTAAAAACAAAAAAACGCAGCAATTTAAACTAAATGAATCCATGCTGTTGTAGGTGCTGAGTTAATGAAAGTGAATACAAAACTAATAAAGTGCATTGGTTGTGGTTGCAACGTAATTTATGATGCTTTCAAGTACAAATGATGAAACGTGTTTGTATTAATCAAAATAATCTATGAATGCGCCATGGTCAAAAAGGCTTTTTTCTTGCTTCAAACCTCCACTTCTCTTGAAACCATTTTGACACAAGTCCACTCTGCGTTTTGAAGAGAGAAACGCTTTCTGTAGTTCTTTCATATGATAATGTACAGTATATTTTCAGCTGCCTTTTTTAAGTTTAAACAAATGGAAGGCTTATTAAGAAGATATCATAATTACATGCAGTTATTTTACTAGCTCTTATCTGAAGCAAAAGCAAGCAATTAATTTAGAACATAAATTCATTCAGGACACTTACTGAACTTGAGGGATAGACCAGCAGGAAAAAATACTGCTTCACCTTTCCTGTAGAAAGAGAGCAAACTGATTTTAGCAAGCTTAGTACCATCTACAAAAGAGCTCTTACACTTGAAAAATTAACTAGAAATTCAGAAAGCTTTAAGATTCTTTAGCAAATAGCTACAAATGCAAAAAAAAAAAAAAAAAAAAAAAATTACCTCAGTAGTCCAAAATGGAGTATGCAACTCTGACAAACAATAAAAAAGCTACTATATTAGTAGATATGCAAAACAACAGGCCTATGGGGCCAGTGGTTCAGTTCTTGCCAGCAGAAACTGAGTCACAGAAACACAAAATCATAGAGATTGAAAGTGACCTATGAAGGTCATCCAGTCCAACTTCACTGCTAAAGCAGGATCCCTACAGTAGGTTGCGAGTTCCCAGATAGATTTTGAATATCTCTAGAGAAGGAGGCTCCACAACCTCTCTGGACAGCCTGACCCAGTGCTCTGTCATCCTCAAAGTAAAAGTTGGTTCTTATTTCCAGTTTGTGCCCATTGCCCCTTGTCCTGGCACCGGGCACCACCAAAGAAAAAAAACAACCCAGCCCCATCCATTTGACTCCTGTCCATTAGATATTAATAAGCATTGATCAGATCTCCCCTTTGTCTTTTTTTCTCCAGGCTGAACAGCCCCAGATTCCTTAAGCCTTTCTTCTTAAGGGAGACACTCCAGGCCCCTAACCATCTCTGCAGCCCTCCTCTGGACTCTCTCCAGCAGTTTCCTGCATTTCTTGAACTGAGGTGCCCAGCAGTGGACCCAATGCTCCAAAGATGGCCCCACCAGAAGAAGAACAGAATTGCCTTCCTCTACCTGCTGGCCATGTTTTTTGCTTTTGTTTTTGTTTTTTCATGTGCTTCAGGATACTGTTGGCCTTCTTGAACCTTGAGGGCAGACAGATGGCTCACTGTCCACAAGGAGACACAACCAGCTCCTTCTCTTCCAATCCCCTTTCCAGTAGGTAGCCTACTGCTTCCTCAATATACCATTTTACTTTCAAATTACAGATCAATGAAGAAGTAATCACTAATAAAAACAGTGAGACTTGTTCTTCATTCTAAATGTAAACTCCAAATGGAAAGTATTATGAGCACTATTAGTGCTTATTCTATTTCCTCTGCTTTAAGCATTCAACTCTCTCAAGTGCTGATCGCCACATTCCCCCATCCCTAAGCAAGGAAAATATTTTACATGTGTTTGACATTAAGGATGAGTAGTCATACAGGAGACCATGAGGCCCTTCATGAGCTTTAAGATTAAGCATCCGCTTAAAAGTGTTAGCATATGAGTGAGGGCTTCAGAGTAAGAGCTGCCACTTCAGCTGTCACAACAGCGGTGATGTGCACCAGAACAGGAGCCCCAACCACAGTGATTGCTCCTGCATATCAGAAAGCTCTGCCCAGAGGGAATTCCTCTGAATAGGCATTTGTCCAGGTTTGAAATCACAGGGACTTGCTGAAGCTGCTGCCCTCACAGGGGAAGGAGCTAAGGAAGGCAGAAGGGAGCAGGAGGAATGGGCAATGACCACGTTCTTCAGACACTGCTTCACTGCCTAGCTCTAACCAATGCTTAGGGCACATTTCTGTTAAATGAACAACTTGGAGACTCAGGAGGGCAGAACAGGAGCAAAGTCCAAATTCTTCAGCAGTTGCTGCATTACTCACTCCAGAATGAATGGAATCTTTTGCTGGAGTTCCTCTGAGATCATCAGGTTCAGTACATTGGGAGCTCAAGGTGTCGGTTTTTAAAATCCCAGTAATCTAGAGATCATACATAATGGGTTACCTCCTGTCTTAGCCTTAATTATTATATTCTAGTCCTGATGAATCAAAGTCAATTAAAAACACTAAGAAACATGCATACAAAATCATTCACTCCTCTCTTTTTGTTAAGAGAATAAACAAGAAAAAAATGGAAGAACATTGAAAACAGTCCAAGATTTTTCCACTTTTAGTCAGAATATTGCATAGAAGCTTGTTACATATTTCAGACAAAAAAATGCAAATCCTCTTTCTCTCAAATGAAGGACAGAATTTTTGTGCTGGAATTTTTTAATGTTTTCCAAGCTACCAGTGAAACAACTGTTTTTTCTAGCAGAAGCATTTGGCGAGCACAAAAGCAGAGTAATACTTCATCTGCCTGTAGCTGTCTTCACTTGCAAATCTCAGTAGCACTAATTCATTTTGGAGAAACACTAATGATATTTTTTTCCCCTCTTGTCATCGATTGGGCTTGGAATATTTCTTTTAATGAATGTGACATAATTCATGCACAGTCACTACTGAACCTAGCAAATTCTTAATTAGTGACAATTTTGCACCTGCTGTTATGGGTAGATGGCAGTTCTCTTTAATTTAACTTGAAACCTTGATTATTCACTGGAAACTGCAGGAGACACCGATTATCTAACATGTTTCCTTAAAAGAGCATAGCAGTTCGAGCTGGATAAATACAGAAAAATCATTTTCAAGAATTTTCCAGCAATCAAAACCCCAACCCAACAAGGTACACATTGTGCCACTGCATTCGTGAACACCACCCCCTGGGTGATAATGGTACCTCAGATGCCAAAAAGTAAACACTATGGTGAGTTTGACCATATTTTTAACCTAAACTTAGTGAAGTTGGAAGAATTGTGTTTTGTACAGGACATAATCCTGTTGGAACATGTATCTGTCTCCAGTACCAAAGCCTTCTACAGAGATATCTGAAGCATGAAACACAGCTATCGTGCAGTAGCTTAGGAAAGACATTGTGATTGGAAGAAGGAACACAGAGTTGAGCACAGGGCTGCTGAGTATATGTATACTCATAACTGCACAATTTTCTTCTTTCTATATTCTACACTCAGGATATTAAATATGTAGGTGGCCCTGAAAGTAACACCTCCTGTTTATTACAGTCACCACCATTAACAATACATTTTTTTTTTGTAATTAAAATTAATACACTAGATCTCAGTTACCTTTCACCTCCCTGCAATGGGAGGAGCAATGACCAACCTGGCTCTACTAGGATTCTTTTTCCATCTCAACAAGAAAATCATACATGCATACTGAAATAGTTTCAGCTGCATTATTTTGCCTCCCCCCTCTTTCTAGGGGTATAAACATATCCATCAAAAATAGGCAAAAACTCCACAAGAAAGTGCACATAGAACACAGTAGAGCCAAAAATACGAGAACAAGTAGGTACTGAAATCTAATTATTTTCCTGACTCAGTCTGTCTCCTCACTAAGCTGTTAATTACTCTCTAGATAACTGACATTACAATTAAACTGAATTCACAATTGGAATAATCATAGAAAAAACTTTCACTTCATAATTATTCAGATACAAAGAAAATTAGACAATGAAGAGTTACATATCCAAGGATTGCTTTTAAAACTAAGGAAATCTATTTAGTAGATACAGAACTAACGGCACGAACAAGCATTCCATGATCTTTCTTGCAAGTTATCAATTCTGTGATCTCTAAATTGGGAAGATTACATACTTGTACAGTTCTCATAGTATCTGAGGCAAAAAGGGACATAACTTAGGGTTGGTCAGATAGTACTGGAAACTGAATGCAGGCCATTGTAACCATGTACTACATTAACAAGAATTCCATCTCTCATATGACAGTACAGCCAAATAACAAACTGAATTTGCCCTGAACAACTGAGTTTGTCTTTTAAGTAATAAAACCTTCAAGTGCCACCAAGATACAGTGCACACTAGAGAGCAGCAGAGAAGTTTATTTACATTGAGTGTATTTGTGTAAAGGAGCACCTGTCCTGTGTTTGTCTTACAGCCAGAGTAATGTTGAGCTAGACATGCAGACTAGGACCCTGTCAGCTGCTCCTGACAGCTCACATTCTTCAGCAGCCTCTGCATCAACTATATCCTTCTGCTGATGGGGAAGCAAAGCCACAGCATGAGATTTCCTCTTGAACATATTCAAAGATCAAACTTGGTCGAGAATCTTAGAGTAGCCATCTCCATACAGACACTTCTGTCTATGAAGATAGTGGTTTCATCCACAAGAAAAAACATTTCTTTGACAAGAAAACACAGGTATTACAATCAGGGTTTTCAGATAGTCACAAGGTGTTACAATAACTGTGCTTGAAGATTTTTACAAGTTTCCTCAGAACAGTATTTTGGATCTTAATATATAGCAGAACACTATGAAAAAGGAACTATGCACACTTAACATCAGTTTAAAAACTGTCCTTGATAGCAGGTTGTGCCTGCATGCTGGCTCAGCTTTAGGAATTCAAGTGTCACACGGAAAATAAATTTGCGTTCTTGAGTATTCAGTTTCAATGGGTGACTATGATGAACATAGACAGTGAATACAAAAGAAAACACTGAAAAATGGGGCACTTGCTCTTCAAGCTTCTAATAAATCTACTTAAAAGTGTTTTCTGCTGACTCAAGGATTGCTGATGTGGATTAGAATTCAGTTTTAGTATACACCAAAAAGCAATGAGTGTCAAGATGCCAGGATTTCATCTCACTATTTCTGATCTAGGCAATAAAAGGTCAGTAAGACTCCTCAAGACATGCAGAAAACAACTTTTTGGCTGCTGCAAAGCAGCCATGAGAATGTCCTCACAATAAATGTTTCTATCCATTTTCAACCATATAAACGTGTGTCAATTTTTCAAACCTATGGGAGAAAAACAAGCTGCTTCTCCACTTCATCTGTTGTTTAGAAAGTTGCTGCTTTGTCTTTAGAGCTCTGTTGATGCTGCTTTCAGCAAGCCAGAACTCCATTGTTATAGCCTCTCTTTTCATTTGCCTCAGGGGACTGAAAGGATGGTACAGATGGTAAACAAACGTGCTTTATAGTTTTTGAGCTTAGACTGAGAAATTCAGATTAGTTTTTCATTTCTGGAGTGCAACTAAGCAAGGAGATTACCCAAATTTATAATCATCTGGTTCTCTGCTCTGTGCAGCTCTTCCACATTTACAGTGTCTAGCACAGATTTTTCTCAGTCTCAGAAAGTTGACTGGCAAGTTTTAAAAATTCATTATGTTCCTAAAATTCATCAGGCTATTATATATGGTGCATGATATATGCATATACCTGAATTAGCATGCACTAGTCCAGTTCATAACTTGAACAAAAGGCAAAACAGACATATGCTTCCTTCATTGCACCCTGTAGCTAGATCTCCATCTGCTGATTCCTGACAAGATGCTATTCTCAGTTTAGATCTTCAAAAACAATGAAAGACAACTTGTTTCAACTCTAAGAATAGCTATCCACATATCTGACCAACATAGATCTAAACAGTAGCATGTAATTAGAAAGGGACAGATTTCAGTGAAGTACATTTTACAGAAAGATACTGCAGTGAAACATGAAAGCTTTGTAATTGTTAAAACAATTGTGTAAGTGTAAGTTACTTCTAAAACACATTACATACTTGATCTTTGCTATGTGGCACAATAAGAACCACCAAACTCAGAGTCTACAGTGGTGGAACTAAATACGACGGCTGCATCCACCAAGTCAGAACTATTAACTACACTAGCTATATGCAATTCCTCAGGCTGCAAATCAAAAATTAACTCTGGAGATTAAGCCTATTTCCTGCAGACATCACCACTTCTTAAGCAAAGATGTTAGGAGCCATACACAAAAGTGAGGAAACTTGAAAGATCCAATTTCTGCTTGGAGACTAGGCAGCAAGACTGCAAGTCTTAGATTGTGAATTTATACCATACTTAAAAAGAAAGAACCTGAACTTCTTTTCACATTATTTAGGATAATAAACACTAAACCTGTTAAATAGCTCACGTTACAACTTTAAATATTAATTTCATATCTCATGTTGTTGAAGTAGATTGATCCACTGAGAGATCTGTACTAGATCTGCTACCACCATGAAAGTTTTCAGTTCCGCCCACCTCATCTGCCTTCCTCACAAGTCTGTCATTGTGATGCAAGGAAAACAACATGGCATTTCACATTATCATAAAATACATCTTAGAGCAATAAATTGCTAAGATTTTATCTAACATTTTTGATCTGGAAGCATAGAGTAATAACGAGATCCATTATTGAGAAACACTCAAATGTAATACAGGGCAAGATAACAACCCTAGATTTTCTATTTTAGAATGGAAAGAGGACACAGCTATAGTACTAACCCAGCCCACAAAAACAAGGGGCGTTTGCTGAAAAGAATTAAGAGTATTTTAGCCATAATATTCATACTCCTGTACAGCGAAATAGGTGGGTCTAGAGTTCAGACTCCCAATAGCCTACATACCACAGCTGAAGGTAATTTCTCTAGCATCTCTAGTCTGCAACAGGATGTTTCCTATTTTTCACTGTACAGAGTTTCTCCACAAGCCACTGGAGACTATGATTTTGTACACAGTTGCTCACCATCCAAAGTTGATCATATCACTCAATTTACACAGCTTTTTGCTTATAAAGACTTTATCGAATACCCAGGTATTTGAGGAGTGTTTTCAGATTTCTAAATGTCCAGAACAAACTCCTTTTATTCAGTCTAGGCACTGGAGTACTCATGTGAAAAAACTGGTAAGGTTTTCACTGTACTATTGTTAGCTTTCATCATACATTTATCAGCAAGTCTTCAATTTCATCTCTAAATTACAGAGCTAGGACTTTCTGATAGGTACAATTGCTGCTGCTCAGTTTACTGCCTCCCATCAGTCTTTGATTGCTTCATGACTTTTATTCATCACAGCTTCAATTTATGCCTTGCGCAGAGTGACCAGAACTCAGGGGAAAAAAAGGGAAAAAAGCAGCAAGAGATTGCTTTAGTTAACTCTTTATTCTTTCAGTAAGTAAAGAATGGAAATGTATACATAAATATGTTTAAATTTTGTAAAGGTGATAACAGCTGAATAAGTAGTACACAAAAATTGACTGAGTTTCTCTTCCCTGACACTGTTTTGCAAACATTCATCTTCCATTTGGACCTTTCATAAAACTTGCTTTACTTTAAGACTGATCAGAAATCCATTACTTTTCTGCCCATTTATTTATAGAAGGGTTATTCCTGCACCAACGTGTTTTTATAACACATTTATACAGGCTGAAACCACTCCTCCAACTTCATAAAACTCTGCTGAAAGGCAAGCCACCATCTTAGCAGTACTTGAACATAAGATCCAGGAGAACCCAAGAACAAGGCAACAATTCTATACCTCTTCACACCCCTGTCAATAATAACTGTTTTTGTACCTGTCAAAAATAACTGTTTCTGGTCTGGACCTCTTAGGTTCTTGTCTTCAGATCATGTTAACTATTGCTTACTGAAGTATAGCTCAAAACTGAAAGTTGAGTTATGCATTAATGTAGCAGTACTAAGTACAACATATTACATCACATCATGCATCTCAAAAGTGATATTTACTTATATCAGCCATGATAACTACGCATTAAAAAATTAAACATAGAAGTATGTTTGCCACAAGTTGGGTAAGCTGATTTAAGTGTGTAGTGTATATGCAGGGTGTCCTTT
The DNA here is from genome assembly GCF_019232065.1 of Centrocercus urophasianus. Lineage (NCBI taxonomy): Eukaryota > Metazoa > Chordata > Aves > Galliformes > Phasianidae > Centrocercus > Centrocercus urophasianus. The sequence continues at coordinate 2,894,960 of NW_024884755.1, read as the reverse complement.
CAACTAAAACTGTAAATCAATATGTTTCATTAACCTGAGCTAACAGCAATGATGTAGCAGAAGCTGCCCTATGTTTTAGTTTTGTATGAAAGATGAATCCTTTAACAGCCATGTAAATAGCTCACAAGCCATCAAAAATACAAAGCCAAGCAGATATCACCTGTATAAACATCATAACGTGGAAAAAAAGAAAACTAAAACAAGTTTCACAATTCTACAGACAGTACAGAAATAAGTAGCAACACATGGCCACATCACTTACTCTCAAGAAACAGATATTTTTTACTTTTAAATTATTTAAAAACTTCATTCAAGTATTACATCATCAGAAACACATTTGTTTCCAGAGCCAGAGGGAGAACTTTTCCTAAACATTTGAACTCTCTACTACTCCAAAGTTAGAACAATCATGTTAGTATAAACTTTATTAAACTTAAAGACAATCTTGCAGAGATCTCAGCATGCTCAGGACATACAAGTGCATCAAGGGAGCAAACATTGAAGGCCCTGCCCTTCTATGTAAACCATGCAGTCACTGAAGACTTGCTCAGTCTTGACTGAGCACAAAGAGAAGGCAGCTGCTATTCCAATTAGTTCATCTCACAGACTGGTGCTGCCAGAAAACTACAGAAGGACTAAAAAGTATGTGTAAATTAAGCATGTATGAACCCCACTGCATTCAGAAACAGCAAAGTGTAAAGTTCTTCTGGTTTGCAGACATAGTAAAGCCCTTTCCACCTTTCTTAACAGGGAACCTGCAGATCAGGCATAAACTGATGTTATTCAGAAGTATGCTTTCCTAATTAAGGATCCAGCAAGTTAGGAAAAAAAGACATGAAAACATAAGGGGACAGACACCTCCCTCATCCTCCCCTTGGGGGAAGCCACTCATGACCAGCCTCCACCTGGACATTTAGCCATCAATAACAGCCCTTTGGCTGTGGCCGTAGAAGATCACCTGAGGTTATGAAGTACACACCTACTGATTGCTTGATAAAAGCATTCTTGGAATGATCAAGAAGTTATTTAGCTTACACTTGAATATGTCAAAGAAAATTAGATATATTAGTATATCTTCACTACCCAGATCAGGAATCCTGTATATATTGTGGGTTTGTTTTTTTCAGGTTTACTTGTGTTGAAGTGTTCCCAATGCTTGCTCACATTTGCCTGATTTCAGGTAGAACCTGAATACTGCATCTGCAAAACATTTATTAGTATTTTACACTTATTTGGACTCCTATTAAAACCAGTATTTAAAAGTGCACTGGTTCTACTCCTATAGAAGAATTGGTAGCAATTATTTTCCATCCATCTTACTTTTAGCTCTAACCGGATGTGTGAAAAAGGGACAAAGGTAACAAAGGTAACTAACAGAGGTTATTTTAATAACAGAAAAATCACTTCATGATTGATCATTATACGTATCATATTGCAGCATGAGATCATACATAATACCAGCATGAGAGAATCTGTAATAGCAATATGAGGGCACTGCTCAGGGGTTTAGTGTGTGGAGCGAATAATGGTAATGACAAAGGTGAAAAAATCATGGAATAAAGAGCCACAATTAGAGATACCTTTTGAAACGGAAGAATAAAGGCTCAGAAAGTGGTATATTTAAGTACTTTTACACGTGGTTGAAACTTTTATATCCTGATCAAGTCTCAGTTTTTAATGAGACACCACAGATGAAAAGGGGACAGAAATAATTTTGAATGAACAATCAGGGGTGTACTTGAAAATCAGGAACGTTTGAGGGGGTTTAGGGAAAAGCATTTAACAGAACTCTGCTACAAAGGTTGAAAATGGCTCTCACATTTAATACCACTGTTCAAATAGCTGTAATTTCATCTATATCTTTTATACAAAACTTGTGCCAAGAAAGCGGTGTTGATCTAAAATCACAATTTAGCTAAGATACATACATCACTAGAAATACTTGCACAATATTTGCCTTAAATTCATTTAGTATCATAAGAAAGTGCCAGAATTACTTGCAGCAATTATACAACAGATGCCACAATTTCAAATTACTGTGAAATAACAGTGCTGTACCTATTTATCAATTCATCTTCAAATGTTGTCCTACTTATTTGCTGCATGGAAATTGCAGTTTAGATATAGTAGGTGCCCATACTTTTCTATAGGCGTTTCATTTGAAGTAAGCCTTGCCTTCATCAGAATACAGCAGAAGCATCAATTGCATAATCTACAATTCATATGAGGCAAAGGGCATCTCAGGAAGGTATTTCAACAGCAAATCGAGCTGGAAGAAAATGTTTCAGTCCAATTCACAAAAAAATGAAGAGATATCGTTTCAACCTGCATATTTCAATGCTCCACGAGCAAAAATGGATGGAACAATTTTACACCTATAACAATAAACCTACCAGTAAAAAATAAATACTCAAGCACTAAGAATCCGAAACCACCTCTTTTGCATTATTTATCTGCAAATCTTGAAAGATCTGTGCTCTTTGCTATTTTGCCCTCCTGTAAAGTATGGCATCTTTGAGAAAAGTTCTCCACAAGAACTTAAAGGACTTAATAACAGGGCTGAAAACTTTACTGGAACATAAGGAGCAATTGCAAGCAGTGATATACGGCACTGCTCATGGTGCCACGAGCAACTAAAAAAAAAACACGTGTTATAAGAAAAATAGTATAAAAACCACTGTCACATTTAAATCCATAAATAAAACTCCTTTTCCATGAAGAGCTCATCTTGCAAATTCTGGAAAATAACAAAAGCAGTCATGTATAGGAAGTGAAATTCAGTAATATATCAGAAAATAATTCTGTGAGGAATTGATGGCTTTCTCTCATGAATTATCTGCACATTTTGTAGATTTCACTTGTTAAAGTCTGGTTAGTAAAGGTAACATCTACCTTCTTAAAACTACCTCATTGCCAGAAAACTTGGTGCAAACATGACAACTATTGCAAAACAGGGATTTTCTGTCTCTGACAATGCAGATCTACTTTAACTTGTCACAGACATCAAGTCTGGTTTGTTTGCCAAATCAGTATCTCTGGAACACTTGCTCCTCTCTGAGGTTTTTTGACTTGAATGCAGTTTGTTAGCAAGAAAATACTGTTTTTTAGCAGATAATTTACCAACATGAATTCAAAGCATAAAAGAAAATGCATCAGTCGTAAATATATTTTGGCTGTTTCTTCTTGAAAACTGATTTACTATATGAATTCTTCAAATGTGCTATATTTGTGCCATATTTGAATTGGACATTATTTCCATTCCCAGTAGACTGAAATGTAGCCCTACCTACCTTGACAAAATGCACTCAACACCTGTTAGAGGCACAGATTGTGATGTTCAGCCTGCATTTACTACTCTGCTGTCTTCTTGTGTCTCCTTCTGTAAGCTAGCAGTTGCCACTTCTCAATGAATAACATTTTAGTTTAATGCATCTCTGGTTTGATCAATTATAAGACTGAGACAGAAGTCTTGCTCCCTACCATAACTGTGCTGCCAAAGGTGCTACTGGTTCATCAGCACAGAACTTTACTAATTTATGGTATACAGCTTCAACTCACTACAAACTTAACATAGAATCCAAAGGGACTCAGAAGGAAGAGCCTCTCAAGTTGGATAAGAATTTTATTTCTAGTGTTCTCTGAAGGGAAAGCTATTTTCATTGGCATATAGCAATAATGCCAATGGAATACAGTATGAAAACATTTAAACATGCATAAGAGTAAAAGATGGTCCTTCTGTGAGCAGCTCTTACATCCATCCTTCAACAGAGAGGTACAGCACACAGCCAAAGAATCAAATCACTGATGGCAAAGGAGTAAAAGCTCAGAAACAGCATAAGTGGGGTGGATGTGCATTTCCAATAACAGCAACAAATACACCAAAAACCACAATGAAGTTTACAGTATCTTGGCTCAAAACAACTCACAATTGCAGTAACAATAAATGCAGTCTCTTACAGGGTAGCAGCAGTAGATGAAGTTTTCCCAAACCTACTGTTTTGCCATATCTCATTCAAATGCACATACTTAATTCCAGTCATTACACATAGCTCATCTCTTAAAGTTAGAATATTATTATATTATAAATCTTATTAGTAGGACTAAGTGTAACTTAATTTGGAAGGGGGAAAATCTTTTGAAAATTGCTTTTTATTTAAAGTTCCTTGTGAAATACAGCCTTATAATGAAATCCTTCTTGTTCCCAGTATACTGCCAATTCAAATGTTGAGAATTATAGCCCACGGTTCCATTCTGTTTGTAGTACAGAGTTTCTGGCACATTCTATTTTTATTTTAATTATTTTATTCTTGGGAAAAGAGTAAACAGATTTATTGTCAAGGACTCCAAAGGCAATATTATTGTAGTTCTAACAGGTAAATAAACCAATGCATTTCTTCAAGCCATAAAGCAACAAACTGCACTTGGAGAAAATAGATCTGGAAAACTGAAGCAGAAGAGTTCAGAGGGGAGTTACAACCTCAGTGCTAAGAGCACATGGGTTGCATGCTGCTGGAAGAAAACAGCTAACTAGTTCTTATTATTGGTTCAGGTTCTGCAATACACCAGTAATCTGGATTAGTTCAAAGTATATTCTAGCCTTCAATTTATCAAAATTATGAATGACAGGAAACAGTTCCTTCATCAAGTCATTGAATATTTCTGTAAAACTGAGGGTGAGAGGCAGGGAGCAAATAGATTTATAGGCAACATTTCTTTACCCTTACCACACATGCATATGATTTACAAGAAATAAGTAAAGGTTATCAGATCACTGAAGACGACATGAAAACAATGTTTCACGTTTTGACATCTTAACATTTTTACATCAAATTCAAAATACACTCAACCACAAAAGAGGTAGATAGGATGCAATTCTACACATCAGAGAAATGGAGCCCTTCCTGGATTGCCACAGAGCAGCAATTCAGCAGCACATCAGTTTCTAGAACAGGACATTAAAAATTACTGTTATTCATTTCAAATTGCTGTAGACAATTATAGAACTTAATTGCAGAGTTGGAAACACTCCAGCTAAGAAAGGTGCTAATACCTTTCATCTTACGAAGTGACAGGTGCTCTTTAATGCTTTTAGCATACTGTTTTCTAGCACCATGACAAGACTCAAATTTATGACCAATTTGAAGTAAAGAGCAAGGCATCTTATGATAATATCATTATCAGTGAGATTTTTTTTCTTCAAGGTGTACCATCTAAGCATGCACGGTTAACAAGACTGTAGCACAATTGGAGTTGGGTTACCATGTTTTTGTTGTCGAAGATAAGTGGGTAAATACATCCCTACATTGACCCAAGAAAAGTACCATCAACAACGTGGAACTGCATGCAGCTTCTCAAGTGCTTCTTGTTTTGGTCATTTTTTGTTGTTGTTGGGTTTTTTTTCAAACAGATTTCTGCCCAGATTTCTAAATCACTTGGCATATATGTTCAGAAGAGATTGCTAAAACTCAACTCCAAACACTTGCAAAAGCATAGAGCCACACCTCTCATTGCTTAAGCCCACTCACCATGTGAGCAATGGCCTTCATCACAGCAGAACAATGAGAGCTGTAGGGAGTAACTTTCTCTCTTATACAGAGTAAAAACTCCAGCACAGGGACCTCCTAGGCACTTCTCATATGATTTGTCTTTTTGCATTTCTGCTTTTTCGTTGGCCCATTCTTCCTCATATTGAGTTGAGGAAGTCAGATTTGAGGGTTCTTCTATGTCAACATACTATCTAGAGCATTTCTTGGGTTTTGTAGTTAAATATTGAGGTTGACAAGGTGTATCTACTTTTTTTTTTTTCCCCCTCAACATACACTGAAGAGAAGTAAAAACTGGATTTAACCACTGATCTATGACCCAGGCAGATCTTCTCTGGATTGATTGTATTCTGCTTAAAAGCCTTAGTCTTAAACTTAATTTTTATAAAACTGAACAAAAAGCTGCAGGAAGAGTCTTTTATTGTGGACAGACACTTCACATGTTGTTGCCAAGTTCTAAATCTGAGCTTAAAGCTGTTTTGTTTGCTCCTGCAGTCCTAGCTGCGTAATCCCAGAAAAGCTACTCAGCCTGAGTATGGGAGGAGGAAAGGCAACTCAAGCTTTACATCCTCTGTTCACCAATGAAAACCATTAACATGCATTTAAGTGCAGCCTTCCAGTACTGAAAAGGATCTTAAAAACAGGAGTGGGACAGACTTTTTGCATATTCTGACACAGGACACGAGGGATGAGTTTTAAATTAAGAGAGAGGAGATTTAGTCCAGATATTTGTAAGAAGTGTTTTACTCAGGGGGCGCTGAGGTGCTGGCATAGGCTGCTCAGAGAAGTGGGGATGTTCCATCCATGGAGGTGTTCAAGGTCAGGTTGGATGGGGCCCTGGGTAGCCTCATCTAGTGGATTGGAACTGGGTGAGCTTTAAGATCTATTCTCACCTAAGTCACTCACGATATCCAAAAAATAATATGCTGATGTTAGGCATTCTTTTTTTATGCTCTTATAATCTGTAATGACAGTAAATCACTAAAGAGATTCTGATCATTACAAAAAAAAAAAACAATCAAAAAGCACCATCACAATGAAACCAAAACAAAAAAAATAATTCTGCATGTAATGAATTTTGGAAATCTCAACTATTTTATGGTTAATAGAGCTTTGTACTTGCAGAAGGTTAGTCTCCCACTGAGCTTTCTATGTAGCTATCAGATACAAAATCCTAACCAAGTTACTCCTCCTATAACAGAATTTCTTTCAATAAAAGGAATAGTCAAGGAATTAGAGAAAAAAACATTTAGAATAGCACAGATACTAAAAATTAAGAATGCATTAAAAAAGATAGCTTGCAAAGTCAAACCTTTAAATTAGGAAACAACGAAGTTAATGAATATCCTGCTTCATTCAGTCCAGAGTATGGCAGTTTGCTTAATGAACAGCTCTTCAGTATTTTGTCATTGGACCAAAAATGACTGATTTTACTTATTGCACACTGTTTAAAATAGTACTCTGGAGTCAGTTATTTTTTCCACGTATTTTTTTTTTCAGCATTCATCAGTATTCTCTCCTACAATTTCCCAAGCATGGAACAGCACTGAATTCTCATAATATTTCATGAATAATATTTCATGAATATTCATGTTATTCCCATGATCTGGTCTTTGACATGAGAGTTTGTTGCCACCTGAACAATTCATTATAGTTTTTAGGTGAGATTTTTAAGACAGAAGTATTTCTAACTACACAGCCCCGAAGGAGATATATGGATATAAAATCAGAAGTATAACTGAAATAGTCTTTGATAGAGTCACACAAACACCAGAGATATCAGTACAGCTGGAATTCTGACTGCAGCTTGACAACTTAAACAGCAAAAGCAGAGACATCAGAATTCAAATACCCTTCAGAGGTCAGCACGAATTTTATTTTTAAATTCTTTCACCAATTTTCTACTACTAACCACCTCAAAATTCACACTTATATCCCAGTTCCTGTATAATCCCTTTATCTCATCCAATCATTTGTTTCCCATTTTACTGCTTTTTCATACCCACATTAGAATTCAGATCAGCACTGGATTATTCATCCAATCCTCAGTCTTGCTAAGCATGTTTGTTCCCCCCTCTCATGGCTTTCTCTTTTCTTCCTCATAATAGTTACTTCTGTCACCTTTTTTTTGTGGTTCTAATTAGTAGTTTGTCTTCAACTTTTTTTTAATCTCATTATCTAATCTTAATAACAAATAGAGCTGATAACACCAAATATAGAGTTTCTTATTAATAGAAAATTCACAGGTGATGACGGCTGCAGTTCCTATAGCCTCTCCCAAACTTTATTAAGATTGAATTGTTTTCATACATGAATAAACTCACTTCATAAATCACTGTGCAAATAGATTGCAACATAAAATGTGCTTCAATGTTTTCATATTCCTCCCAAATGGTGAGGAGCCAAGTTAACTGAACAGAGAAACAAACTGTTCTCTACTATTGGAATCTTGCAAATCACCAAACATTGAACAACACAAGCTGTGGACTAAAACAGGAATTAAAAGGTACACACTGCTCCAAGTACAACAGATCTAATGAGGAGAAACTTTAAAAACAGACAAAACAAAAGCAATTTGGAGTTTCAGCTTTCAGATAATGACCGAAATTTAATTATACTGACAGAGTTTTTCAAACATTACTAGAACTTTGCACTTAGACACATGTAATTTTTATCTTGAAGTCAATGAAAATTACATATGCAGATCTAAGAGCAAACCTAATTTCCTTATAGTGCTAATAAAAGAGTATGCAACTGGATGCCAGAATTAGATTGCAAGTTGTAGCTAGATTATACCGTACTAAACAGGTTATTCAACGCTCCTTCAACAAGTGACAGATCTTCTCAGACTGCAATTTCACAGTAGACAATTATATTCTTATTAATTGCATAACTTTTTTTTAATAAAAAGTGAATGGAAGAAATCATTTTTTGTCCATTCACCATACAACTTAAAAACAGACTTATTCAACAACATCAGTTAGTGACTGAAAAATGAATGTAAGGATCCCAGTTCCATTTTCAGTCACAAAACATAGAAACTCATCTCTGACAGACCAGAACAAAATCTAGCTGGGAGAGTAATTTGTCAAACATTTAGCTGTAAAAATAGAATGAGCTCTAATATTTCAAATTCAATCATTAGTAATAATCTTGGAATGATTCTGTTCCAAAGAAAAAAAAAAAACCCAACTTCCAGGTTTTATGAGGCTATTTGAGATTTCACGATGGAATCTCTAGCATAGTTCTATCCCACATAATACTTTTGCCTCTCAGCTGGGTATCTAATTCACATAATGTTACATAGACAAGTATTACATATGCATTTCTATGGAGCAGCTGAGTTTACTGCGGCATCAAAAGCTTTTTCAGTATTTTCTTGTACATTGTTCTTGCCACTCAATATTTATATAATCAAAACAGTCATTGTAATACCTCAATAAATAGACAGGTAGATAGGTGTAGGTTTATAGAAACATTTTAAGAAATGTGGAGCACAATTTTTGGCTGATTATCACTGCAAAGAAGGAAATATACAGCTTTACCATACATCACTAATTACTTGAAAATGTTATTACTAGCTTTTGTGCTTGAAGACAGAAAGAATTCTTCATAAAAGCTCTTGGCAAAGCTAAGAAGAAACATTTTCCATATATCTGTAAAATAGATGTCATTTCTCCTATTTCTTTGGCAAGTCCTTTAAGATGACTCAAGCCAATCTGTTGGATCACACACTCTATTTGCAAATTCAGTCATGTTCATACTATAAAGCTCCAGAAAAAAAGATTTTGCAGCGTGAAGAAGAGTTGTGCCCTTTCTGGCCAGTAGAAATGGAATAATACTGAACAGATAGAAGGTATTTTAGGTATTTTCAAAAGACACAAGAAATAAAACAATGCAAATTCCCAGATGTTTCTAACACTTAAAACTGAACAGTAACGGTGATTTCCAAAAGGTCAAAGTAGGGAAATATTGCTCTGAGATTTATTCTACTACCCCTTAGGATGAAATAAGTATCTGAGTTTCACTGACATCAGAAGAGAAGTACCTATAGACCTATGCAGAGCGTGGATTTTACCCAGTAAGTTGAATTAAGCCCAATTTGTCTCAAAGAACTTTATTGAAAGAATTATCAAAAACCAATTAAAGTTGCCTGGATAAAGCCATATTAAAGGTGCAGTATGGATGGATCTGACACATCTGCAAAGCTAGGCAATACTTGGCATTCTGGGAACCAAAACCAGCAGAACTGAGCAAAAAAATACCAGAGTTAAGAGCATAATTCAAGTATCAGCATTTCCAGGAAAGAAGCAATTAAAAGAAATATTGAAGTACATAAACAGTTTTGTCAGACTTCTAAAGAGAAAAAGTGGCTTTTACAGAGCACAGGAAAGATCAGCTTAGATAGGAAACCTGCTGCTGGGAAGGAAAGAAGCGCACTGATATCATCTCAGACATTTGTGTTCTGTGCTGGATAATGTTTCAGAGAATTAAGTCATGCTATGCAGTTACATATAGAAAACATCAAATTCTCTGAAACTGAAACACATCCCACTCCTTTTAACTGTCATTATATTTTTGTTTGAATGACAATGTGTCAGTTACATATAGGAAGTTACACACTCTTCTCACAGTGTTTCTCATTAAAGTATGCCTGGCTGAGTACTGGCAAAAGAAAAAAAGGATGAAAATTAAGTCAACTAAATTAAAGACTGAAATTTATTCAAAACAGTGCATTTCACATCTTTCTAAGATTCCTTCCTGCAAAAAAAAAAGAAAAACCTTAAAAAATTGAAAACATTGAAAAAATTTTCAATAACTTGCTGGATTTGTGTTTTGCTTTGAATAGATTAGGCATCTTTATCATCCCAAAAAGAATATGACAGTCTCTCCACTACTTAAAAAAACATTTTTATGTATAGTAATGCATTCTTATGGGATTTTGTGTAAGATGTGAAAGATTGCTAATGACTTCAATAGATTGAAGTTATTTGTGCCAGCAGAGTGAAAACAGGTTGAGCTTTTAATAACTGAAGTCAAAATTGAAATTTAACTTTTAACTGAGCTAACTAGCATGCTATAGCTAAAGCACTGTACATGAAACCTTGGAGAATTCATCACAAGCATACTATCACATCCAACAAGCCTTACATAAGGTAATTTCTTCTGATGACAGCATGCAGTCACTACTAAAAAAAAGCAGAGTAAAGTAGCTGAATGTTGGCAACAGTTTACAAGAATATAAAAATTAAATGTTGTGTTAGAAAAGCAAGAAAAGGGTTTCACTATGTCATCTATTATTCGTTATTTCATTATGTCATGTCTCTAAATATTTCTCCCGCTGCAGTTAGTGCTATTTCTTTTGATGATCAGTTTTGCTCCAAGCCAGTGTTACTACACAAGCTTGATTTGTCACAGACAAACTTTTTTCTTGGTCCCTAAATAAGCTTTTATATATTCTGATGAGCATTATCTTGTTAAGAAAGTAAAGAGACTATTCTTATAAAATGTAGCTTCTTGTTTAAGTACTCTTTTCTACTTGTTGTCTCTGAGTGTGCTCAAATGAAGATATTATACTAATGCCTGCAACTATGTCATTTACCTACAGCAATTTATTCAAGGTTTCATCATGCTGCTTTGAGTTTACATTTAATGAAGACCATCTGAAGTGTCCCCATTGCAGCTGCAGGCTCTGTAGAAATCCTAGCGCAAGAGGCAATATGCTGTATTGTGATGCAGATTTGCTTAAGAGTGCATCTGCAGCAACAAGATCATTTCCCATGGTCTTCACTGTATTTCTTCTATTATTCATGGAACACAATGTAAATGAAGCTATAAATTTTACCACATACTAAATGTAGAAAGATAATGGAAATTGTGAATTATGAATGAATCACTGTTATTGTGATTCCTCAAGGATTCTGATGTAGATGATTATACACACACAAAGACACTGTAGCTAAACCTCTTTATATTGATCTTGAAAAATGATCCTTAGAATATTATAATTAATATACAGAATTCATAGATTTGTTTTTCATGACAATGCTAAATACAACTAACCGTCAAAGGCAATTACATATCAATGCATGCTACCTAGGGGCAGGCAAGCATACTTTTATTTAGGATTGCTGAATTGGGAGGAGAAAGATAATAGCTCACAAAAATGTGTTTCCCAGCTACCCACATGTGTGCTTTCACATTTAAATAAGCCACAGGCAAAAGTTTGAGGAGTATTTTGTAGTGAACACATTCATATGGCAAGTAATAAGCGGTGTTTTTCTGTAAGATGGCTGGAAATGGAGCCTTTAAGTGAAAGTAGTATTCTTCTGTAAATTACACAATCAAAAAAACCTACAAATACCAATCTCTTTGCCCGATTTCACATGATAGCTAGAGGCATTAATTCTTATACTTTCCCTTTACGAATAGTTCCATTTGAGATATGACCAAGTTCAGAACAGTTCTGGTTTAACCATGTTTGGAAATTAGTAAAATTATACACTACAACAGCTCTAGCTATAATCAACACCTAAGCACTTATTAAACCTCGGGGCAAGTTTGGATCCCCCCCACTTGGGAGCAGAAGCCGATGCATCATTTTAAAATAGCTTAGATCCTGAATTTCACGTCCCATGTGGAATCTCAAGAACCTGGTTCATTTCACAGAACAACCTTGGCTCCATAGAGCAATTGACCAACTCTCTTTTTAGTAAACTTTATAGAATCACAATCATAGAATCGCAAGGTTGGAAAGGACCTACAAGATTATCTAGTCCAACCATCACTTGTTGACCTGAATACAATTACTTATCTAGAGAGGGAATAAATAAGACATTTAATAATTTATTGTGACATGTGCTTATGACCAGTCAGATCACTACAGAAAGTAAACCAGAATAAACAACAGCACTCTATTTCCAACATACTTCAAAATTCTGTAATGGACAAAAGAGAGCAACTTTAAAGCAACCTCAACAACCTGCCAGCATTTTTGCCAAAATATTTTTAATTCACATGCAGGAAGCCAACTGAGTACCACAATCAGTATTTTGAGGGTACAAGAGGATTTTGCTTAGCTCTGATTTCTAAGGATGTTTTTTTTTTCCCCACTAGAATACCATGCTACTCAAGTCCGTGGTCCTGTCAAAATATTATTCCATTTTTAACCACTACATGTGAACTCCAATTCTTCTGATGTTCTTTACCTAGCACCTTTGGATAACACACGAGCACACTTGAAATAATGCAAGTTTAAACAAATTTCAGGAAAATTTTAAGATTCCTGTTGTAACAAAAACTGCAATCTGTATAATTTAGAAACTGTATGATAGAGAAAAATCAAAAACTGCTTAAAGCATTTTTTCTTTTAAATCAAAAAGAAAAGAAGAGAGTTAATGGTAAAATAAGAAAAGTAATACTTCCTCACTATTTTCTCCCATTCGTTACAGCTATAGAAGAAATGACTACAGAGGGCATGAATTACATACCTCCACATAAACATGCCTTGTGATTTGGTATATGTTACTTCCACATTTCTTAAATATATTAGCTTTCATTAGTAACATTTAAACAAACCATTTACTTGCAAAGACTTTTCTGAAGTTAAACAGAAAAAAAAACCAAAAATAATAATTAAAAAGTTCAGAAACATCACATATTAAAACAAATAGTTTTGCACATGGTTAAGTCATTTTCACCATATGAACTTTATAACTGCTGTGCAAAGAAAATAACTCTAAAGGCAGCACATGATTTCATCTCTATCAGCGATGCATACTTGACAACTGACTGTCCTGATGGAACAGGCTATTTGTTTCTATTCCCATCACTAGATATGACTTGATTTAGAGAAACATTTAATCACATTTGAAAATACTACTCTTCAGGAACTTCTCCCTCCCAAGTCCAATACATGACAACACGGGAATGAAATTCAAAAGAATTAAATCAGGAATATTTGTTTTAAGCTGAAGCACTGCTGTCAAAAAAACATTCTCTGATATCATGAAGATTGATGATGATTACATAGCATTCATGTTTAAGTCAGATAAATGAAATGCCAAAAAAGAGATGCAATGAAAAGTTACACACTGCTATTCAGCTCAGTAGCCACAAGGACCTAACACAACAAATAAAGCTCTGGTCATCCAGTTCACTGATTGTTATCAGTTGATGGATCTACCAAAGGGCAGCTACTAAAGGAGTCTGATGATACCATTTGATTATTCCATACTTCTGTATAGATGTCCTGAGAAAGTCATAACAAAGATAATACTCTCCAGAAGTCTATATGTTAGGCACTACCATTTGTGATTGCTTATGGGGAAGTCAAATGACATAGAAATTCAATATGTCAGAGAAATGACACACCAAAGATTACCCTGGGAGCAGAGCATGGGAGCCTTAACTACCTCCCGATTAAACATTACTTCCCAGCTGTAAAGTTGAAGAGTGAACTGAAATAAAATAGCATTTGCTTCAAAACCATGCTTCTCCTCCAAAAGCCCATATTTTACAAATGCAACTATATTTATTTGCAAAGAATGAGTTACAAATGAAGAGCTTTGTTTTGCCAAGGCAAATGCCCTCCTCGAAGGGAGATGTATTTCGACTAGAATTAGAAGACACCTAAAAATGCAGGAAAAGCAAACAGAGCTGCATTTACCAGAACTTCATTTTATAATTCTCACAAAATTAAATTACACCACATATTACCCTAAAGATGCACTCCTATTACAGCCATCTTCAGAGTGTTATTTTATATTTTTCTCCATTTGTCCATAAATGTCTGTTGCGTAAAACATATTGGCAGTTCTTCTAAAATGTGATTTATGGTAACATTTAAACACTTACTGCTTGCTATTCATTCTTCCAGCTACGTGATTCTTTTTAAGATAGAAAACACTGAGCATCTCAGCAAAGCAAGATTTTAAAATTTATGGCAGTCTCTTCTTTTTTAGACATTTTTTACTGCCCTGTTTATTAATAAAAAGTAGTCATTAATTAATCCATAGGTTGGATGGGTGACACAGTGTGCAGGAATTATCTTGGGCAACAAATAAATTATGCAATATAGTCAATGTATGTAAGTAAGAAAAGTTATCTATTTCTCATTAAAACGAAAAAGAGCAACAAGAACAAGGCTAGTGGGATATTTGACCTTGTTTTTGTGAAACTAATGCCATCAGGCTGATTTGATGGCAATGCTTGCCATTCTTGTGAGTTCTCAAGATGTTAGTCAGATTTTCAATGAAATATTACTTCTTGTGCTTCATCCTTGACAATAATTGTTCACAAGTGTACTTACTGCCAAAAAGTGATGACATGAAATAAGCTTGACTGCAAAGCGAGGGATATTCTTCTCCAGTAAGACAGGACCTACAGAAGTCTGAAAAAAAAAATTGTTTACATTTCTTTGATGAGTTGAATGTCTGCTTGCGACTCTACACATTCCATTTGAAAATTTACAGGTAAGGTATTTATGTCAACAGAAAATAGTCACAAATATACAAAAAAATATGATTTTGTTTTTTCAATCTTGAAACATATTCCCAAATTCCTTTATCAAAACAGAAAACATGGCTACATTTTTTTTTTTTTTTTTTTTTTTTACTGTTCACAGGACTGTGTTTAGCCAACAATGAATGAGAATACTTGCCATAACTTGCGCTTGCCATAATTTAGGTTTCATTTCAACTGCTGTTATTATCTGAAGCATAGCACAGATACGTTGATTTTTCACCTTGAAGACATGCATTTAACTCATTTAAATGAGCAGTCAAATTCACAAAAAAAAAGCTAAATTCATGAGCTATGTTTAAACTACATATTCTGGCTCAAGTTTTCCTTCTGATTCCATAAAGCTGTACCAGACCACAGGTTGGACATGTCTGATTCTTTGTAAATCATCAGCATGGCAGAATTATATGCTTTAATCTTGAAAAAGATACAGCCACTTAATGTGTAGTATGACAGTAGACTCAGATTTTTCTTTGAAGTCTTACAGAACTGTAAACTAATTCAGTTATTTTTTATTCACTATGAGAAGTGATAGTTGTCTCTATCAACTCGCATAGCAGAAGCAGATAGATTTTCTGAACAGAAAGCCTTCCTGAAGCACCAGTGGAAGCTCTAAATATCAGAAAGCAGTTTTTCTACTCATACCAGATAGCTTAACAACATTCCATGCCTTTTCAAACTTACTGTTTTTTAAGCATATACTTACCATAGTTAAAAGACAAAATACTTTCCTATCAGATCGACGTTAATTCTATGGGCTAACAACGCTAATTAGCACAGCATCCAGAAAGCAGCACACCCCCAACATAACAACCTAAGATAAAAAAGGTTCCTCCAAAGTAATTATTACACATGTAAGTCTCTGAATGCAATAATAAATGCTGACAGAGCTCAAAATTCCAAGTATTTTTAGATCTACTGACATGTAAAAAGAAAGATCACTGAACATATTAAAAGCTTCTTGGCTGTTCTATCAATCACATGTTATAGACAACCCTCTGAAAATACAAACTGTGACCTGCTCTTCCAAAGTACACAAAGGTAGAAAAAAAGAGAAAGCCTTTTTGTGAGGACCCTGCACATTAGAATTAGAGATGACATGAGGTTTCTGTTGGAATTATGGGATTTAATTCAACTAATTGAGCACGATGGTCAGCTATCATTACAAGAAAAAGCTATCATTTGCAAGAAAAACAGTTTGGCTCATGGGAAAAAATTTACTTATGAAAAATGAATGAGATTTCCAACATCTTTCACTCCCTAAGAAGTTGTTGTGCACGTGTCATTCAGACAAAATTCTAGAAGGAAGCATTTCAAAGTATTTGAGGTTGCTGAGTTGCAACATAGGAAATTATCACATCGTTTACAAATCATCCAGTTAAAAGCAAAGTAGTTAGAGACATCTTAAAACACTCACTGTCAACACAAGTGTTAAACCTAAATGTAAACAAACAAATGTCACAGGAGTTTACAAAGATATAAATGGGAATTTATTTCCATGAAAACACTGCTTTTGACTTTTTTTTTTTTATGGTTTTTTTTAAAAAAAAAAAAAAAAATGAGAAATCATCCAATTATTTTCTCGTGTTGGGCAGAAGTAGAACAGGGCAAGGACTCAAACATACATAACTATTTTAGCAGGTGAGGACCTGCAGCTGTGTAGATGTTTTAAAAGTCTGTTATGACAAAAAGACATGAAAGAACAACTCCTATATTCCCACGCATTTCAAACGTCACATAAAAAAGTCAAATACTTGAGGTTACCACATACAGTTCCAGTACTTTGGCTTTACATTTGTTTTCCATATTTAAAGCAAGAAGTACAATATGGAGAAGAAACTATGAATCACTGCTAAGAAGCCTATATCTCAGAATGATGATTTAAATATTAATTCCAAGGATTTGTTGTTCTGACATGAGTTTTGATTTTTGCATTAAAAACATTAAGTCAGTGAGCTAGGTCACTATTTTCTTGACGATTTTGGAGCTTTTTAACTAGGTGAACATACCTCTTAAGATGCATTCAGATTATTATTCTACAACTTCATTATCCTAATAATTTGATCAATTTTGCTTTTTATAATCAATACAACATTTTATTTTGTCTTGAATACTTTATTAGTTTATTTTCAGTGATACTAACTTCACTTTTGCTGCTTTTGTGATTTTTTGGTTTCAATAGAGATCTTGCTACTGCCTGGAGTCATACTTTTTCAGCAGTATAGATACTTGAGGGTCCTGGTAGATATCAACAAGTCAATCCAAACCCTGACCTCTCCACCCTTATTAAACTTTGGTTTTCAAATAACAGAATCCACCAAGAATTTTAACCATTGAGAAGATGTCCACACTTAGAGTGGGAGAACTTGTGAACATATCTTTCTAGTCAACAGCTACCTGCTGCATGATATACTACCTGTATACACGTGACAAGAAGAAATTGTCCTTTAAACACAGATTTGTTTTTGGATCTTGTGATCTCAACTTCCTTCATGTTTTATACTGGTGTTTAAGTAACTGAAAGTTTAACAGATATTCAGGAAAAGGTATCATATGAGAAGTGATACATGAATTCAGATGTCATGAGAATACTACACTATGATGGATTTTATTAAATGTGATTCTATTCCCTGTAAGGAATCTTTGAGAAGGATGTACCTCCACACAGAGACATACCCCTCTCTCTCTTCTATATACTTCAAGTAACCTTGTTCCTCTGATTTCAGCAACGGGAAGTTTGTGTAAAGCCATTACTCCATATGATGCAAGTCTAACAAGTGTTCTTTAGGTCACATCCTGCACAGCTAGCATTACAACTTGAAGAACTCGCATGTTGTTCTGCAGTAAAGTACCAATATTTTTTTCCTTTTCCCCTGCCACAGCTCACATACCACATTCTGGCTTAATAATTACTGTATCTGGATTGTTAATTCCTATTTGATTCATTTCTGATCTCAACTCTACTGCTGGCTTTCCTACAGTAGCTCCAACATTCTTGTAATTAACACAGCAGAGATCTGCCTGGGATTTGGAATCTACAATCTCTGAAGAACACTCACACAATATTTATATACCTTTCCTATTTTTTATAAATGTAATAGAGCAGAACCTTGAAGGATTCTCTAGCTTGTCAACAATTGCAGAATGACTGCTAGAGAACCTCAGGAAGGCCTCAACACCTTGTTAAAAACCACCAATTTGCTGCTTTGAAAACAACTAGCTTTCTCCATAAAGGTTTACAGCTTTATCCTTTTGCATACTACATGAAGTGGCAATGAGTATGCTATCATAATATCCAATGTAAAATTTGTGAGAGAGATTTCCTACCTCAGCTGGTTATGAATCAAGTGTCAAAGATTCTAATAGATCTGACCCAAAGTATGTTCTTTTACCACTTTATTCACTGCTAACAAATTATTTACCCAGGAAGATGAGAAAAACACTTCATTTCCATTCTCCAGTCTTCCCATTCTTGAGAAGGGTTGTCAGGCTAAGAAATAACTATGGACAGCCCCCTGTTAAAATGCTAGCAGTGATAATACACATTAATTTTCACCACTGTCTCATGAGTGTCTCCATGCTGAGCAGTGAATCATAGTTTACATATTGATGAGAACAGCATAAAGATACTTCCCTGTAGTTTCACACAGGCTGTATACAAGAATAGGACTGCAGGGTTCCCAAACTCTCACCTGAAGTTTCTGTACAAAAAGCAACACATTTATAACCCCCTACTACTACAAAGAAGCAGAAAATAATCTGTTCCCCATGCCCATCCTGAACAGGACTAGTAATGGGTTTAAATTACAATGAGAAAGCTTCAGCTTCAACATGAACAAAAACCCTTCTATTAGTAAAGACCAGAAGAGATTGCCCGGGGAGATGGCAGAGGCTCTATCATTTCTAATCTCTACTGGCAGCTTAGAGAAACATCTGTCCTAAATCTTGAGCTTTGAACTGTCCAATACATTAAGCATGGCAAGGTTCCAAATAAGCTCTCGAAGTGGATGAGCTGTCCTACAATTTACATACGCACTGCATTTCAAGCCACATTATAGAACTACTCAGCAGCAGGTACAATATTAAAATCTGCATTTTATTTTAATCTCATTCCTAAAGGATCCAACAGGCCTAAGAGATACAGTAACAGCTTCATGAGTTTGATTATTAACAAACTAAGATCTATTTAACTTCCAGAATTCTACCTATGAGTTCAGTACCTATGAATTGTACCTACAAACTCCATACTGTTAAGTGTATTTTGCTATCAGTTTAAGGAAGCTGAGTTTGACCTATGACAGTACCATAAATGTGACCATTATATTGAACATTCAATAAATGTTTTAGATGAAAAAAGATGAATTCACTATTTAAGTCAATGTTGAGAATTTGACTAAGAAATGTACTTTGTATAAGAAAGTAAAGAAAAAACTTTAAAGGAAGATTTAAAAACCTAACTTAATGACTTGAACATTTAGATGCTACTGCTCTCCATAGCCTATGGCAGTAGCATAAATCAGTAGCTACCTACCTGAAATAGAACACGACCTCTCCCAGTGGATTTTCATTTCACATCCCAATCACCCCACTGAATCTCAGCATGAAAGTTTTTTTAGTCAGATATTTAGCAATTTACTTATAACTATTAGCTGGATGACAGTTATGGAGCACAGTGACAAACTCAAACCAAAATTCAATATTATAATTACAAATGGAATTCCGAAGAGCACAAAGTAAATGCTTATGTTCAGGTGGTGCAAGACTTGCTAACTATAGGATGTTGTGTTGTTCCATTTGATCACTTCATTTTCCTCCAGATTGGTTTAATTTGAGGAGAAAAATAAAGATACTACATACAGGGACATCTGGTAGCATCATCATGCACTGGGTACCAGAGAAGTGTAATGGATTGGGGTGTAATTTACTAAGATGGCTTTCTTTCAAGAGATTTTTCATTCACCTATCTACTGACAACAGAAACAAACCCAAGGATAAAACCGAAGTGTGAGGTTCTGAACACATCTCTTTTTTGTCACCTTGACTGAGATTACTGTTGCATTAGCCTGAAACAGCAGTTCTTTAATTAGGCTTTGACAAAAAGGATGTGTATAAGTTAATGTTATCAAAACTCCATACCAGCTCATTACAGAAATACACCAATGTGCATATGCATCTGCATGCATTACCAGCTGAACATGACTGAAAGACCTGGAATTTAAGCTGCTTCAGTATTATCACTGTTACTTTCAAAGAAAAACAAAAGGAAATTGATAAAGATAGTAGTATTCTTCAGCCAATGCTTCTCTTCAATTAATCTATCATACACAAAATCATACAAAACTGCAGTTAACAGAGCACAATGATCTAGACAAAGTACCATTTTTCTATGCAATTAAGAACTGCTGCATGCACTGACAAAAAAAATCAAGTTTACATATACTCTTGGAAGTATAGTCCTCCTCATATGAACTTTCCATTTAGGAATTAGGAAGCTAATAGGACTGGTCAAAATACACCAACACATCTATCCAAATCAATACATCACATCTGAGTTCCTAGACAAATAGGGCAACATTCTCAATCCTTCTGTTGAAGTTGTGTTTTGTCATCAATTTCAAATTGAAAACAAATGCCATTCAGTCATCACTGCAGATTCCAATAGCTCACATAAATTGCAACCTACCACTGCATCATATCCTTTTAGGAAAGCTGTCAACATTCTTAGCATGTAAAACTATGTGTTGTAAAATTATTTCCATGTTACTTGTTACACAATATTTGACATGTCCTCCTTCCTAAAATGGTGTTTTTCCACAGCTCTGTTCTAGATGCAGCTCTCATTTGGCATTTAAGCACAGTTTCAGGTGAATTAAAAAGGACAGATATGGCAGCCCTAAAGTAATATATGAAAGTCTTATTGTATTAGTCATTTTTCCTGTCATTTTGTATTAATGTCATATTAGTCTAATGCAATACTAACATGATACTGAAATGTTAGCATATTACAGATTACTCAGTGTGTCAGGTTTGAGTCTGATCACATTACTTTGCTGTGTATATTTCAGTGATGAAACCTTTCCCTCCCACCCCCTGAAACTCTGCGGGACTAACAGAAAACATAAGGCACAGGCTTGCAGCAGCTTTAGACTTGCATGATAGATATTAACATCTCTTTTGCCAAAAGCAAGGACTCAAGTGCAGGAAAAACGACAACATTGGTGCAGTTTAGATATTTGTTTGTACAAAACAGATATTTCTTCTCACTTTAAAAGGATTTAAAGTCTCTCTGTACAAGCTGAAAAATTACCAGCAAAGTAGCATTTGGAAGTATTCTCATGATACAGAAAACCCAATAAAGAAAAACAAAAGCATTGCATAGATGTTAGATAGAGTCTTATTTACATTTAGACAGGAACTACTAGTTTTGCTAATAAATAAAAATTGCAGTTTTCTCTGAATATATTTTTATTCTAGTGACCTAGCATCTAGCATGAAGTCAACCATATAATAGAGTCCTACAGAGGTGTAACTGGCTGTTCCTGGTCATGCCCTAGAAAACCCCAACTACAAAAACAAAAATACCAAACAACATTGGCCTGGCTAGTGATCATACTGAATAACAGCAAATAAAACAAGAACAACAAAATTCAATCAGTTCATGTCATCATTTTCTTTCGTGAAAAGTATTTAAACTCTGTTCCTGGAAATGGTATTTGAATGACTGAAGTCACAGGTGAAGGGATGTTTGCAAGACTGGATGATGATAAACACTATGTATGTCACTTTCCCTTCTGATAAATTTTAAGCTACATTTCTGCTTCAGAGCTTCCAGTCATTCCCCATCATATTTAAATAACTGAAATATTTTAAATATATGAACATTAAAAGAACTTTAAACAAAAGACATTTAAATAAGGGCATATTGGTAACAAATGCAGAATCCAAGAAAGTAGATTTGCATCTTAAAGGCCTTAGTTAGACTTGATAACATTTACTGCTTTAAAATACCATATTATTCCAGAACTATTGTTATGTATGGAAGCTTCCAAAAAAATATCTTTTCTGCACTCAACTACATGTTGTGGTAAAAACTTTTCCATATATAAAAAGTTTAACACTCATATCTCAACTCAGTTCAATTTAAAATGATAAAGAAATTACTCTGAGTATATTAGAGATGTACAGACAGTGGTTAGTTTATTGTTTTTAAATATATATCTCCTCTTATGTACAAACCTGCTGGTAAATGAGGATTGCTGTGAAAGTAATGCTTCCTATTGTATTATGCCAGCCCATGAGATGAGAGATGGTGGTGGGATGACAGTAGAGGTTGAATCTTCCCACCCTTTACATTTTGTTGCCATGTGACAGATGGCAGCAGAGGGGCAGTCTGATGGAATGGTTTCTAACAAGGGAGCGTGGATGAAGCAAAGGTGTGCCACTGAATTCCTCAATGTGGAAAAATAGCACCCACTGACATTCATCAACACTTCCTGAACATTTGCAGAGACCAAAAAGTGTCTGTGAGCACAGTGAGGCAGTGGGTGGTACATTTCAGCTGTAACTACTGGTCACTTCTGCTGGCGCAGATTGTTACAAGCACAGCATGCAGCCCCTTTTTCTTTGCTGTCAAAAATGCATAGTGCTAATGGTGGAGATTATACTGAAAAATAGCGTTTTCTAGCTGAGAATTTGCCGTTTCTATGGAAATAAATAGGAGGCATTACTTGTATGTGCAAACTACATACAAGCAAGAATTAACACCTTATTTACGCATACAGTTTCCTAGCTGTTCTAGACATAGATGGGATATTGTTCATAAATACAGCAGATGAGGAGTGTAATGCTATACTGCACAGCAGCAACAGTGGAATAACAAAGTAATGGGTGCAGCAAGTGAAAATATGATCAGTGCAGCAACTGTGGACACTAAGGAAAAAAGCTGCTTACCTTTGAAAGCCTTCAGGAAGGCAGGGATCTCAAGTAAGATCCCCTCACCTCCACTGCCAACCCTTAAATGAGGCCTGGGACTGGTCTTTCCATCTCAGGTACTCTGCACACACGTGAGCTCCCCTGGCTTGGCCCTGCTTTCCCACCAGGTGCTCAGTCACTACTTCAAGCCCTGACTTAGCACTCCTGCTACAGAGGAGACATAACAGAACTATGCTATTTGGGCTTTAGAACTAAGTGATTTTAGCCTCAATTTTCTGCAAGGAGTAGAAAAGGAAGTTTTAGTTTCAGTCTATAGCTTTAAGTCAAAACTCAAAATATTCATTTTTATATACTCAAACACCACAGGAAGCTAGACTACCAGTTTAATGTTGTTTCAATAAATTGAAAGAATTCTAAGCATATGATTTGATAAGCAGAGTTTCATTGAATTTGGATAAATATTTAAAGCTTTTCAGAGTCCCATGTAAAATCCAATAACTACATATTTGATCAAACTGCCATCTGCTGGGTATTCTTGGGATTTAAGTGGCATAGCTGAACACACATGCACACAGTTCTGTGTCTTAAAATATTCCAACAAGAGCCATGAAAAAATATTTCCATTTTCACCACGTGTTTTTTGCAGCTGGGCTGGCAATAAGCAACTGCACTCATTCCAGCAGCAGTAGTTTCAGCACCAGGGCATCTTGCAGACATCCTGCTCACCCTGTATCACCTGCTCATCATGCTCACAGCAGCACTCACTCAGCTTCACCAGCACCTATGCAGCAATTAAACAGAAGGGGATGTGCAATAAAATTCACACTGCCTGAAGCAAACATGTCTGATAACATGAGAATTTAGTAGATATGCTGACTGCCAGGTCAGAAGGACACAAGGAAAAAAGTGAAACAAATCCAGTGACAAGAGAAGCAAGGAACATTAATAGAGGAGTAACAGATTTGAACTATCTGCATAGAAAAAGCCATCTGTAACATGGGAGCAAGTTTCTGATAACTATTTTTTAGGACTTCAGGGAAATATTTCTCCTTGAATGCAACCAAGTTCACAGCCATCAAGAAAGAAAGCTATGCTGACAGTGTGCTAGGAAAGTCTACCAACCAGGGTCAAGCAAGTGCAAACAGAGCACTCCCAGAAAACTGAAGCAAGAACTAGCAGTGTATGCTCAACTTTTAAGTGAGGTTTGCAATTAGTTAAATTGGTCTTGAAGGCAGAAAAAAAAAGTGAAAACTTGAGGCTTCCAAGAAAAAATAATAGCAAAGCAAGCACATAGTACAGAATTAATATCTACTGTATTAAACTTCCAGCACCTCCTGTAAGGAGACAGCAAAGTAAAACTACTGAATACAGAGTCATCATCAATTGAGCTGATGTGACAGGCTGCTCCAGAGGGGCTCACTGAGAGGTTTCTTGCAACTTCTCCAAAGCATTTCATTCTATACACTGAGGCTTATCTGTTCTGCGACTCCATTATTTCACCTGTTGTTTCTTTCCTTGAGTCCGATTACATTTTAAGTGTCCTAAACCACCTTTCTGAACACCTGTTTCCAGCACACTCTGAGTGTGCTGTACAACTCCAGGTACCACAGCTCCTACAAAAAAAAAAATGCCTCGGGAGCATTGGGAGAAGATAGTGCACAGCAACACAAGAATAGGAGCTGTTTGGGGATTTGGTTTTAGAAGCACTAGTTGGAAAAAAAAAAAAAACAACCCAGTGTTTCAGTCCACTCTGCATATTCTAATGTTCCACTCAAAGCAGGACTGCTAGATTAGGAGACTCCATCTAGCTGACAGATCAGAGGATAAGGAGATATATATGCATTTAAACATGCAAAAATCTTCATGGAAAAATGTGCAGCTAGCTATGGTAACTAATGGCTGGGGATCTTCCTAAGGCAGGGCATCTGATGAGATGTACAACAGAACAACAGAAGTACCTCTGATAGACTATACCAAAAAATAGTCCGCAAGATTTTTTAAGAATACTCCGCCAATAAACATCTTTCAGTCTCCTGTATGGTTACTATTTGGGTCTGCATGAATTATTAGTAAGACATGCAAGTTCCCCAACTTGAATGCTTCTGGTAAACAAGTATTACTTGTACAATCCAGGGATATCAGGGTAGAGCAGCAGAGCCCAAGCTTCAGGTTTGGGTTCTCATAATGTAACTTTCCGCACAAAAAAAGTCAGAAGGGGTAAAATAAGGCTGCACAAATTCGGACAGGTGTTGTCATTTCTTTTTTGGTCACAGGAAGAATTTGAGGAAACTTGAGAAATGCTGCAAAAAACTTGGGTTCCAGCAGATGGCCTGTGCTTCCAAAACAAAGAGATGTTGCCCTTCCTTAGCAAGGCTTGGAAGTTATGCTACTTTAACAACATTTGGAGCATGTCGGCACAAACCTAAGTGAAGTTATTTGCTTATTTAAGCAAAAACTTGTGTAATTAGATTTCCTGTGAAGGAAATGATATATGAAAATACATTCTAGCTTACCACCCTCAGATACTTGTATAACTGTTTTCCTGAGAAGATGCATACAATATTCAGTAAAAACACTCATCAGCACAAGTGAGGGTAAGAATAGTCATCACATTACAACACAAAAACCAGGTGTAAACTGAACCAAAACAATTCAGGAGGATTCAGAAAATGCAATCAGGCTCTGGCTTCGTGCAATTAAGGTTAAAATCCTTACTACTCAGGGAGAAAACTGATGACATGACCAGTAAAAGACGGCCAGCCTGTTGTGAAAATAGAATATAATAGACACATGACATCAGGTAGGTGAATAGGGTTTGCTTATTAACTACAGCTTTTCCCTAAAACCTTACATTCACCTGGATGAGATGCACAGCAGCTATCACAGAATCATAGGGGTTGAAAGGGACCTCCAGAGATCGAGTCCAACCCCAGCCCCATCTGACTTTGAATGCCCAGGCAAAACACTGACCAGAACCTCTTAAAAGTTTCCTGCACACTTACATGCAGCAAGCTCTGACTCCTACCAAGTATCCTGAGAAGAGCAGCACCACTAGCCAAACCATCCTGCACAGATTTCTAAGATAAGGGCCATAGGCAAGGAAAAGGGAAAGAGCAAGTAGGAAGTATTTTATTTTTCTGTTAAAATTCTCCATATTAGGAAATGATGGGCAAAATGGAATGGTTGCCATGGAGACCACAAGTTTCTCATTAGTGAACACAGAAATTAGCTGGAAGCACTAGAGAGAACAGATGCTAAATATGTTCTTTCAGAACTCATTCATATTACTTCTCATATTTTTCTTCCTCGTCTTCCTTCCCGACTTACACATGCAAATCTCTTCAACAGGTACCAAGGGTATTACTCAGGTCTAACACAGAGCATGAAGGGCTTTTTGATTTAGTTTGGAGGGCTTTGTTTTTTTAATATGAAATACATATAAAAATCACATACTAAAAAGTAAATCCCGATTTATTAAACACTACAAGGGAGCTGCAACTTTTAAGCACAAAGCTAATCAGCTTATTTAAAATTTAGGTAAGAGTCAGCATACTGTAAACTACACAGGTAAAATAACACATTGTTCTCTCTATTAATCTTGCATGTGTTCATGAACTGGTGGTAATCCCAAAATATTGCTGGGTGTTACTGGCTGGTACAAATCAATGACGTCACAGAAAACTCAGTCAAAACTTGCACTGCAGAACCATTATGAGCTCCAGTATGAAAGGCCAATAGAAATCCAAGTATGCTAATTTCATGTAACCAAGTAGGGTCTAAACTAATACAACCAACATCAGAATACATATTACCCAAAACTGAACCAAAGGGCAATGAGACAGTGCAACAGAAACATCATCTTCACCCTCAGTAAAACCCACTGATTTGATTTTGATTCATTTCTTTTCAAATATACAGAAGGCTTAACAATCCATACAGGTTGCTAAACAAAGGAACCATGCTGTAACCTGCGATTTCCTATTGTCTTTATGAAATAGTATGAAAAGATTTTGACAAGAAACAAGGAAATAAAAGATTATGTAGTGCAATGTTCCTTGTATAAGCCTGTATAATGCAGCGTATATTGAAGATTCAGAAAGTTCCACAGCACATACCTGAAAAAGAGATAGCTCAAGCATTCCTGAGAAGCTTACTCTTTCTGAAGAAAGCAATCACATGCAACTTAATCCCTTAAGTGTTCGATTTTTATTTTTAATTAAAAATAAACAGTTAAATTTTGCATAGAGAATTTGCATAGAGAATTTGCACAGTTATCTGGCAATTTCCGCTGAAATGCTTTTCTTAGGATAAACACTTGGAGAAACACAGTTTACCATCTTGTCTTCAGTAGCAAACTAAGGATAGAGATTATGCTGCCTCTGTACTCCTGCCTTCAAGTTATAGTTAGAGTTCTACTAAAAAAATCTTTAAAAAATTACTTGAATAAGAAATTACATTTTAAAGTCCTATTTAGAACATTAATACTAGAACTTAAGAACTTCTCTAACACTTAGCTTAATAAAAAGTTCTACCAATAATTGAATAAACGTTATTTAACAGCATTTAAATAGTGCTCAGAAAGCTACCTCCTACTGTATTTTCTTTCCACCCCCAGTCCTGTTTTACTCTTCCATGCATAGATGTAAATAGGCGAGGCAACAAAACCATTTTATTTAATAAAAGTGAAAATTAAAAACTACTTTTTCTTTTTCCAATAAATTATTCTTAATATCTACATACTAAATTACAACTCTTTGGTTGGGTAAGTTACAGAGCGGAGAGTCAGTTTCTCTGAATTAATAGTTATTAATAGCTACATTCAAATTCGTTATCCTGAACAGGGATATTTTAGAGAATGTTCTACTGATGTTCATATTAGAAGTAGAGAAAATTTAAACTGAGATAAGCACCATCTTTTACAAAGTGGCTATTCATTTGAACAAGCAAGTTTATCACCTAACAGCATATGGCATTAAGTGTTAATTGCATGTGTAACCAATAAAGGAGGGAAAAATAAGTTAAGAAACCCAATTTGGGCTTTCTAAAGATATGGAACATAGAACTTGAAGTGTATTTTAAATATCATTGTTTTATCTTGCATGAGTGACCTCAAAATTTTATCTCATCTGCTTCAATACAAAGGTGATACTTCATAGTATGAAACATGGTATAACATTGGACAGATTTTTCCCACATGTCTACTATAACAAGGAACACTATTCAAGTTACTGTGCTTGGAAAAACTAACAAATATAGGGGCAAGGTGAGATTTCAGCTAACTTTGAGTACCTTAAAGAGCATTCCACCTTACCACTCTTGAGTGAAACTTTGGAGTCTTTAACTGAAGAAATTTTTCCAACACGGCTTCTTAATGAGCAGCGCACAGGGATTAAACACACCAAAATCATCCATATGGAAATCCAACACTGCACAGAATATAAAATTACCCCTGGCCTCAATTCTGGGGATGAATTTCTCGCACAAATATTTTTTCTGCTGCTGAATTAAGTAAAAACCCTGCTCCTCAAGCTGCACTAACACTTCGCATATTCACATTGCTTTACATCTTTGTCAAACTGCTGCATTTCCGAAACATTTCTTTGCATTGTAGTTTTTAGCTACATCTTTGTTTGTTGGGTTTCTTGTTACTATTTTAAAATTTTTCAAGAGCATTATCCATAAAGCGATTCTCTCAGTGCTGTAAAATCAGTATTCCTGTTTTCAGCATTTTTAACTGCTCGATGAAGGTAAAAAAAATCTTATTTACTTATCTTGATAATTTGGTTCTTAGTATTTGCTATTACACATATTTACTATTATGTTCACACATCAGATGGAATTGAATGACAAGACTCATTTGTTTTCTTCTCCATTTCTGCCACAGAATCCAATATGACAGTGAACAAGCAATTTCATCTTTTTCAATGCATCTGTCATTTCGACAGTGCGCTCTTAAAAAAAAAAACTGTAGAGCTAAAAAGGTAAGGTAGTATTTTATTCCTGCTTATCTGGAAGAAGGAAGAACACAGGCAAAAAACTGTTCAAAGAACCTTGTCTCAATTTCCTCTTTCAACCACGTCTTTCTGGATCAAAATCTTGCCTTTAAGTATTTCAGCTCAACTTTCTGCTGATGTTCTAAAGCAAAATATCTAAAGCAGAATTTATGAAAAAGGACAACTGGTAGCTTGGATGAGAAACAAGTAGTTGCCCATTTTGGACATGCGAGATCCGTAGGAAATCTGTTCCAGAATGAAAAATTTACTGCTACAGATGTTTAGCCAGCAATCAGCTAACATCATGATGCACAACAATGATGCTGCATTGTAAAATACCACTGTGGTCATGATTTTATGCCTAGTGCTGGAGCATTATAAAAACACAAGGGTTACAGAAACTCTGCTACAATTTTCCCCAATCTCAGTTTAGAAAACCTGTAGAAAAATAGCACTAAAGCTACAGAATTACAGAATAGAAACAGATTGACAGTGGGACAACATGAATCACAGTATTGTGCATGATAGCTACATAAATAGGAAAAAAATCTGTACCCTCAAGATAACAGCTACTAGGGGTCATCCAAAAGTCTGGCCTTAATTATTCAAATGGAAATACTTCAGATCTTTTATTCAAAGATTTTGACTCATTCAATTTTTGCTTTTGGTTAGATTGCTATTGTTAAGTCCATTAAACTGCAGTAATCTCAACACTGAAAATTCACAATTAAAAGGTTAATAATGCCCATGTACATTTACTCAAATGTAACATTCTTTCCATAATAACAAAAGGCAGAATGACAACCAGAAATGAGAATTATTCCTCACCTCAACAATAAATGTATTTAAAGAGTACAAAGACAGCAAAAATTTTGAATTAAATAACTTCTGAATTTAAATTAGTATTAGGTAATAATTAAATTCTTAATAGACTTATTAGGCTTATTTCTGGTTTTGATGTCATTTTTCCTTCCAATTAACTCAGCTGTTAAGATTAATTTCATATAACTAGCAAAAGCGAAGATCAGAGCCAAGATTCACACCATGCCATCCAGCATTGAAAGCTATGACTTCCACAGCATGAATAAAGATTTGCTGTCCATTTGTATCCATACAACAGTAACTAACAGTCCTATAAAAAAATGTTTCCTAGACTAAATGGAATCTAATACAAAGCCACTTAGAGTGGCCTAATGGTTTCTTTCACATCTTGCTTGCTAGGTATAAATAGATGGACACCTTAACTAGTTGAAAAAAAATCAGCAACACATTCATACTACAAGATTGCATTAGCATTGGTCTGTGATGAAACTCTAAAAGTATTCCAACTCCCACCTTCTTGTTACTTGATACTAGAATGGGATCTACAAAGAGAACCAAACTAAGGCAAGATTTAAAAAAAAAAAAAAAAAAAAAAAGATACCTTACTTCTGGGGGGAAAAAAAGTGATAATTAATTACGGGTCTCTGGAAGTAATACATCCTTTAAAAACACATTCCTACTGCCACATCAACTGTCAGAGGAGTGAGAGGGAGTAAAAACAATATCTGAAACCAACAAAATTCAAAGACAAAGAAAGCAATTCTTTCACCTGCTGCTTATGAACTTGAATATGACTTGAAATCAGCTGTGAAATACATGAAATCTATTGACATGTCATTTCAATAAACCCAACTCTCCTTTTCAGTAGAACAAAACATTTTAAAGACACTGCTAATATGTATATTTCAGATAAAATTCACTGCTAGGGACAGACTGCCTGTTATGCACTCACTCCGCCCCTCATCCCTTAATACAAATGCAACTTTGTCTGAGACAGCTGTGAATAGCAATATATCACCAGAGAAGAAAGTTTTTTCTTGCAAAGCAAGCCACTTAACAACTGAACCATGATACTCAGGATGAAACACATCAATAACTATTTTGTTTTACAAAAGCCTGATGCTGTGAAGTTCTGAGCACTTCCAACTTAAACTCATAAGAAAGATCAATGCCAAGATGTTCAGTTGGAGGTTTAAGTGTGGGTTAGTCCAACTGTTTAACAGTGGTTGTTTTACCAACTTGGTGGCTGAACAGAGAGATTCAAGCACTTTTGTCCTACATACACAAAAAAATTTCAAGTCTGAAGATGCTGCCTTCTCACATTTAGTGCCTTATGACCAACAGCTATCTGTACTACACAGGGCAGTTCAGTAAGTTCATATCAATGGCAACAGCACACTGATTGTCTTGAAGTGTAAAAGCATTACACAAACACCTTCAAAGACAGGGACAAATAAAATTCTATTTTAGATCTTCAGAATTTAAACATTTTCCATTCCAGATTTGAGACATCAGAAAGATAAAGACCATGAGGTAAAAGGAAATATATACTGATATTCAAATCTACCCTAATGTTCAAGTAGACTTTGCATCCGTCAGCTTGATATCAATGCAGTTCTCTTACTAGCATTTAAAATCAATTTGGAGTTGTATGAACATAAATATTTTTGAAATACCAAGTCACACAAATTTTATTACATATCTGAACATTCTAGGAAACTCGTGCTTACTGTTTCTAATACAAGTTGAGGTTGTTTTTTGTTTGGTCTTTATGGGTTTACTGTTTTGTTGTTGTTGTTTAAAGGGAAACAGCAACAACAAAAAATAAACATTTGTTCCTTGCGCTTAATTGAACAAACAGAACCCAGAATAACAGCCTAGCCTAAGTGCTATAACCCACCTACAAGCAATGTGACCAAGATTGTTCAGACTCAAAAGTCATGCACATGATAACCTGATAAAAAAAATGGGATTTTCTTTTACAAAAGTAAAAACATCTAGTCAACAGGAACAGTAATGGCACAGTAACAGGTTTCATATAGCTCATGTTCCCACATTATCATCAGGACTCCTTTGTGTTGGGTAACACAGTCACGTTCCTTGAGAAGTCTGATTAGATGTTATTGGAGAGGAAGGAGCAATTTCACATTCCTTATGTTCAAATACATTGCAAATCCAACACCTAACAGCAAAATCAATACAACAAACCTTGTTTAGGATCCCTGTCATATCCTAGTGTCAAATACAACAGCAGACAGCTGATCAGTTTCTTTGTTGCTGTAGATATGATATTGCTACACAGTCAGAGAATAAAAGTTGCCAACTGCCAAAGAATAAACTGACAAAATAAGTAGCAAGATTTACCAGTTCTTCTTTTCAAGCAGGTCATAAATAGTGTATTTGGGTTATATTTTAGAACAAACTTACATGCATATGCAAATATGTGCACAGGTACCAAAAAACACTGGGTTAGCTCAATTTCTTTACATTATAGTGGCACAAACAGCAATTTTGTTGAACCACAGCATTCAGATAGCTATCACATTTTTTGACTAGAGTTTGCATGAAATCAAAAGTAATACCACAAGATTTGTACATTATAATTCATACTTATTCCTTACATTTTTAAGCTACAGCAGTGCTTATGATTTCCACACATATAGTCTTTAAGAGCAAAAAATAAAGAGAATTTTAAATATAAAAAAGTCTCCAGTGAGCTATCAACTAACAGAGCTAACTAAACACCTTCTGTTTGTTCTTCCACTTTTTTTTTTTTTAAAGCTAAATTGAGTTCTGATCTATTCTGCTTTAAAGAAAAAAAAATGTTGGTCTGATCTTGTCAGAAACATTAATGGAGCTACCACGAGAGTAACCTGCAACTTTCCACCTGCTTAAAAGCACTATTAGCAGACAACCTCAGAACTGTAAGTTTACAATACCTCCTTCCTAATTACTAATTAGATCTTTTACATAAGAACAGCATACATCTGCAATATCAGAACCACTGAAAAATGGAAAAAAGCAAGGAAACAACACTTTTCAGCATTTTGTTTTAGCTCAGAGGAACATAATCAGTTACTCCACACAGGCTTTGTAGAAGGGGAAAACAAAACATTTACAAACAACAGAAGCATAGAGAAAATAAAGATTAAAAGAATAAAGTTCTGATGCTTCCTTCCACCCTCCAGTGTAGCTCTCTAACTAATTCTTCCATAACACAAAGTATGAACTAGTCAGTTGCCTCTTCAGCTGCCTGAGAGCTCAGCATAAAGATATAGATGGTGAGAACAAACTTTCATGTAAAATGAGAGCTGAAAGAATATCAGAAACTGAGAAAGTAGACAAAAAGAAGAGGACGAAGAAGAACATCAGTTGTATATAGGAGATATATCAAATAGGTAAACAACTTCTATCTTAAGATAAGTCCACGTTGACTATCCACAACACTACAATGTGATGGAAAGTACAGCAATGATAGCAGAGCAGCAAAGACTTCAGCAGCAGCAAATGAGAACAAGTCCAAATGCAGCAGCCACGAACACAAAAATGAAGGGAAAAAAGCTACTTAACTCTAGAAGGTCTCAGGTAAGCAGGGATCTCCATTGATATCTCTTTGCCTCCACTGCCAACCCTCAAATGAGGTCTGGGCAGGGGCTCCACCCCTTCCAGTACTCAGGTGCGCTGCATGCACCTGAGCTCCCCTGGGTCAGCCTTCCCGCCTCATGCTCAATCACTTGTTCAAGCAATAAGGTATCATTTTTACTACATTATCACAACTTGACATTGTCATCTCTCTAAGGTTCTGTCCAAACTAGTCATTCAACATAGTCAGCTCTCACCTGCTGAGTAGTAAATCTTGCCTTTCTTCTTCCCTGAAGTCTTCTTAATTCAGTACTTATTATCAGTCCACCTGAAACATCAAGAGAACACACAGCTCAAGTACTGAAAAAAACTTCAAGTGTGCTTATTTATATCTTATTCCCTTTTATGAAAATCAACAGGTCCCAGAGATCTGTTAACTTTTGTTAGTGCAGTTAAACACAACCTTAGCTAGTGCAAATACTTTTGTCATCACTATTCCATACTTGAAATCTAACCTTATACCATTTTTCTATTTCATTC
Organism: Centrocercus urophasianus; assembly: GCF_019232065.1. Classification (NCBI taxonomy): domain Eukaryota; kingdom Metazoa; phylum Chordata; class Aves; order Galliformes; family Phasianidae; genus Centrocercus; species Centrocercus urophasianus. The sequence continues at coordinate 2,861,026 of NW_024884755.1, read as the reverse complement.
AAGGTGGACTAAAAAACAACTGCAGCTGGTGATTCACAGAATTTAGACTTCATTTCTGCCATCAGTTTCACACTCCTTCTCAAAATCTGATTGATAACAGTGGCAAACATCATAGGAAATAATTTGCCTAACTTAACTATCAATCACAAGAGATTTTTAGCTATCACTTAAAAAATGCACTGACATTTTAACCAGTTTGTCCAGACTAGAAAAATCTTGGAGTTACAATGAATAACCAGTTGGCTGCAACGTTCACTAGGATCTGATTCTTCAGTATCTTTTATACCTGATCTGACTCTGAAACACTTCACATACTCATCACTTAATTCAAAGCTAAGAAGAATATGCAGAAAGGGGTTTCTCCAGGATTTGTTTAAAAAAAAAAAAAAAAAAGTTAGAAACAAGAAAGTAGTTATTCCATAACACAGATATATCTTCTCTGCTTAGCTTCTCTTCATAGAATTGCTTAACACACCCATACCATGGTACAGTGCACAGAATAACATGATGACCTCAACACGCACCACAACAAAAACTCTGCCAGCGTATCTGAAAAAGCACTTCGAGGGAAGATTCTGACCCAAAATCAGCAGGAAGGATCAGAATAGAATAGGAAGATATTTATTAGCCCTTCAAGTATTCTGGAAGCTACATGTTCACAGCTTTCATCTATATACAACTAATTAGATCAAAGGTGTTTCTGACAATGCTGATGAAAGAGGCACCAGGTGGCTGACTAGCTCACAGCTTGTTACAGAATAAACACTGAACTAGATGCATGTTGCACTGATCCTTTCACTGATGCAGTGGCCTGTTAATACAGCTGCCCGCACTACCTATCAGGGTAGCTGCCCAGCATTTCATGTTGCTCAACATTTGAATATGGGTAAATACTTCTACTCCCCCTCTCACCAAGAATAAACTTAAAATACTCCTAGAGAGAGAAAAGGGAGATAGTGCTGCAGTTTCTGCAGAATTAGGCGCGCATTCAGAAGCTCCTTTGTTTATACAGGTGATGTGCATGTATGCACATCAGAAACACCCAAAACAGAAAACTTGGTTTTGCCTAATTGCCAGGCATTTAGTGTGCTGATGGTGTTAACACACTTACATGCCATCAAAAGTTTCTCCTCATTATGTACTTAATTCTGTGGGTGACAGCTGTGAAATTATTGGAACACCACTACCTATGAATTACAAGTTCAGTAGCATAGCAAAAAGTGACAACCCCTTTACTTTTCTAAAACAAAAAAGCTAGCCATGAATTCTGGAATCAAGGCAAATGCAAAGATCACATTCACTGCTGCCTCATTTACAATATTTAGCAGACAATAACTGTCTTCCCTTTCTCCTCCTTTTGCCAAATTTCACAGTTACACAACTATATATACTCAAATATTCAGAATCCAATAAAGATACTAGTATTTAATACTAATACTTCCTAAAGACAGTGAAGATGTCACATTATTAACTAGAAGACTAATTACCTTGCACAGGATATTCTACTCAGCTTTCTTTCACAGTTGTGGACTAATTTGTAATATTTAACTGTAAATTAAAGGCATTGAGCTATTATGGGACTGCCAGCCAACCTGGCATTGTCATATTAGCATTAAAAACAAAAACGGAAGAAACAGGCAGGCATATTCTATGCGAGACTCAGTCAGCTACAGGACGCTTTAATGTAAAAAGTTCAAATACAAAAAAAAAACAGATCAAATGTAGTACAGTGATTATGAAGCCTTAGTTTTCAGTGAAGAGGATGACAAATCTTTTGCAGAAGATTTAGTTCTCCCTAATGATGAATACTTAGCAGAGCTAAGCAGGATGGGTAAATTAAAATCAATAACTGGATTTGCTATAGCATTTTAAAATAAAGAAACTAGGAAAAGTTACCTGGGATAATAGAATATTAAGCAGTGGTCTGCAGATGATCTGTCTAAAAAGTACTCTTACTCTATCCTACCCGCAGGAGTAGGCTTCTAACAACCGCTTGGTTCTCCTGCAACAGTTAGTGTCTTATGGCTCACTAAGTTAGATAAATGGATAATTGAAAATCATGGGGACAAGCTCGCTAATGATTAAAACAGACATTGAACCAGCTTTCAATGCATTTGTCTTCCCTACAGTTCAATTCTACCTGATTTAAATCTGCGGTTGCATGTTTGTGGCTTATCATATATCAAAGAGCAATTTGCCTTCTTTTCAATTTCTACATTCTTCATACATGAGAAACATAACTAATGCCAGTATACACTGCTTGACAGATACCAGGTATCTGCTCCAATAATAGACAGTAAAACCAATGTTTCAGCAGTACATCACATTTCTCAAAGATGAGAGCACTCTGGAGAAGCAAACAGGTAGTCATACTGACACGCAGTCCTATAAATTGTGAAGTCTCAAGTGCATCATCCATAAAAACAGTCCAACCTTAACACAGTAAAGGTGCTGATACGATGGCAAGTCTTCCATTGAATTTTTTTGTTGTTGTTACTGAAAGTGCTGATGAGTTTCTTCTAGACAAAATTGAAAACCATGAGGTTTAAGTGTCATCAGGATGCTTCTTCATCTGGGAATGTACAAACCTGGGCAACAACAGCAATGTTATCATAGTGGGCTTTCCAAATCAATCACATGAAAGTAATGTGAAGAGAAAAGGTTTCAGAAGTTGATACTGACCTACCTTCACCTTAGGTTCCCTTTTGATTATATATTATGATAATCACCACGAAAATGTTTACAAGTACAATGATTCTAATTGCACCAGGGAAGGTGTACTTCAGAAATACTGTTACTGTAAGAACAATGTAGGTTCATCACCCAAACATTCGATCAGAAGTGAAGAAAAAATAGATTTCTAAATATTAGCTTTAATTTATGGAAGATAACTTCCAAAATTAAAGGCTTACAATGGTTCTAGATTTCCTAAGGGAATAAAAATATCGGTACCTCAGAATAGATTGCTATCCCAAAATAAAAGAAACTGAAAGTGACCCCAAGCCTACATACACCCTGTGTCTAGCATCCCAGATGCACTATAAAACATAAAACAAAACTCATGATTAAGAACTGTACTGTAAATTTCACTGTAAATTTCAACCTCATCTGATTTCTAATAGCTTCTACTTTTGCAGTCAATTCAATTTTAAAGTTCACATGATCTGCTCTTTACCTGATTTTGTGTGTGTGCAGAAAGGGGATCTTACCACTCTTCAAACCAATTTGAAGCACTTACATTCTGATTCATGCCCAAACACTGAAAGATAACTGTGTTACAGGGAAATGTAAAAACTAATTGAACGAGATATCTGTAATCAGATCATTTTGTCTTTTTGTACCCTAGAAGTTTTCAGTGGGTAATTGAAACAAGCTCATTATGGCCTTCACTTAATAATTAAGCAGAAAGTTATCTCCTACAGAAGTAGAAAAGACTATCATTCCCACTCTCCCTTTCCCTTCTCAAAAGTCTGTAACTATTCCAAAATATTGCTAACAAGGCATGTCAACGGAGATAACCATACTGCCCAAGATGAATGTCAGGATCTGAGTCCACTCAGTATTTAGTAGTGCACTTTTTGTATACAAACCTATTATTCCAATCTCTAGAAAAAGCATTTGTGCACTTCTGTAGCAGAAGGCCTAAATGTGGAGCCTTCCCAGCTCAAGCAGTAACATCCCTCGTAATGAAGCTTCAACGTGACCAGAAGGGGTGCTGACTTCAGAAAGTGCCCATTTAAAGATTCCAAAGCACTGAGATGTTTAAATCCATGGCAGAATTACTCATTTTTATTTTTTTTTCCCTCAGCTGCCCTCATTTAACATAGTAGAAGCCTGCTTTTCCTGGTCTATAAAGACCTCAGTAAAATCATTTATTCCCAGTTAACAGCAACAGTATTCACATTTGGACCTAAATATTAATTGACTGATAATGAGATGATAAAGCTGCTTCTCTGCAGGTGTACCAATCAATTTCAATGAAACTGAAGTATTTTTCCTTACTGCATCTGAAATTAAAAAGTGATTTATGCTTTATTAGAAAGTGGTTCTCATTGATCTCCTCAACAAAGTATCTTTCCATTTGCACCTTCTTTAAATTATAAGTTTCCATTTTCACAAAAATGATTTTCCAATATTTTTTACTCCCATTATGATTTTCTATAACACACCTTGACAGAATTTAAAAACCTTCACACAAATTTCTAACTTGTGATAAACTTGAACTTTTCCAGTCAGAATTAATCTGCTTCAAAGAGTGTCAGAATCATTTCAGCATTTCTTAGACTCCTCCATTTGCACAAACTGCTTATTGTTGTTATTAGTTAGTGCCATTGCAAAGCTAATAAATGAAAGACTTTTGCCAGCCACCACTAACAAACTCCAGCTTGCAACAATTCAAAGTACCATTATCCACTGAAATCTTCTAGCAGATGTTTGAATTAACAGAGCAATTAGATTTCACTTCAAAATCATTGTCTTTCAAGTGATAATAATTAAGGAACAATGAAAATAATGCTGTATTCTGAACACATGTTCAAATATCAGCATCAGCACAGGGACCAGGAAAATTGGGTGCAGATTCTTTGTTCAATACCAAGAGACTGCGAGAAGAATGAAAATATGGGGTACAGAGTAACATACATACACACAGCGCAGTGCACCCAGAAACAGAACAAAAGCTTGGCCTCAACAACTATTAGCTCTGGAGGACAGACACTCACCAAGCTGCAACCCGCAGCATACACAAAAAAGCAGAAATACTTGATTAAAAAGGACAAATATTTTATATCTTAGTATTTAGAATATAACATGGTGTTAATTGCAAATAAATTGGCCTGAAACAAGCAGTTGAGTTCTCTTAGCTAACAGGATCATCACCTAATAACCATGTAAACGGCTACTACTGATGCTGGAGGTGACCACGAACACCACTGCCATCTCTCAGAATTTATCAGAGCAGTAAAAAAAAGTATTTAAAGAATCACCCAGTAATCCCCACACTTCAGACACCAGAAGCAGCCTAGATAAACCATGGACTTGAAAGTCACTGCCATCCCAAAAGCAATTTTTCATCAAAATACATAGTTCATAAGACATGACCTGCTTGAGCACAGGATTTCAGGCAAACAATGCTCACATTTAACATTTATTTTACCAGAGATGTAAGCCTATCAGGCTGGATCTGATGTCAGTGGTTCAGACAGCAATCATCCATCCCAGAGCAAGCCAGAGTAAAAAAACATAAGCCAAAAGATGTCACTGGTCTCAAATACATACATGGAGTCTGACAGAGAGGGTCATCACAAGCTGCAGATGGTTTAAATAAAGTGAACCAGAGCTAGAAAGCAGACTAGGATAGAGCATGCACGATCAGGAGTCAGCAGTTAGAGACACAGGCGTAAAAACAATTCCAGGACACAGGAACCAAGACTGTAAAGCAGTCTTAGTGAAGACCAAGAGAGCAGCTGAGACACAGCACTCCAAATCTTTTACAAGTTTCTCTTGAAGGATCTGTTGAGAATAACATTTTTCCACTACAGAAGGGTCTAGGAATTTAACAAAGTAATTACTACAAATACTTTCTATTTATCTGTGACTCTAACAGAATAAATTCATCTGCAAGAAGAAATTTTGGTTTGATAGAAGCTACAGACTCTTGATGGATCAATGAACCAAGTACTAAGAAGTTTTTATTATGACTGTTTCTAAGTAGAATTTTTCCTTATAGATGACATTTTTAGAATCTGAGATATCCCCAATTAACAGACAAGAAAACGGCTTTCAGTCAGAAAGTCTGCTCACAAGTAACTGTGACTTTGCGAGTTTTCTAGAGTTCATGCATAGACTCATGAATAAAATAATGAGTAGCTTTACTCTGGTATAAGTATTTCATTTAAATAATTTTGTTTCTTAATAGCTACATCTGGCTATACCATATTAAAGTGCTTTGCAAAGTAATTTTCTTATTCCACTTTGACTGAGGCACATTTCAATTAAAATCGATTTTAAATCTACATTTTCAATAGAAGCTCTAAAGTTATTAAGAATCATCACCTACAAGAGTAAGACTGCAAGTCCAAAAATACTCTATGTCCAGCATTATTCTGAATTACTATGTTTCTCTTAAGCAAAGAATAAGTACATTTCTCAGGAAAGAAATGAATTTTGAAGTATAAAGTAACCCGTCTAGATAGAGGCAGCAATATTCCCTGACAGGCCTCCAAACAGGATCCTCCACATCACTGGCCCCACCTTTCACCGCTAAGCTCCTATTTTTACGAAGTAATTTGCACCCATTTGGAGTAATTTGCAACACAAAAGCAACTGTAGAATTTTCCTTAAGAATTCAACGGAGTGGAGATTCACAGCAAGTAGATTCTAAGCAGAGCCTCCACAGCTTAGTGTTACAGAAAGCCCATTGTGACCAACAAGTACCTGCAAAAAAAAAAAAAAAAAAAAAACAAAAAAAAAACACAACAAACCAAAACCAATCAAATCTATAGCCTTTCCAATTACAAGAGTCAAGGCTATTTAAGACAAGCTTCTTGCATTCTTCCTTACTTGTCGCTAGCAACAAACTTGGGTACTCACTCTCTTGCAGTCTCGGCCTCAATTCCTTTTACAACATTGCCCTCCTGTGGTATTTCTGTGGTATTTCTACCTTCTGATCTTTTCCGAAAGCAGCTCAGGTGCCCTGCTTCAGAAACTGGAAAATTCTGGAGAAAATTTAATGGCTTCAGAAGTATTTCGGTACGCATTAAAAGTCTTACAGGAGGAAAAGGAGCTGAAGGATATGCAGATAAGGCAACACTTCAAACTCAACCTGCTGAGTATTTCATCTAGACAAACAGCGCTGTTGACATACTGGGAGGACTGTCAGCTCCAAACAATAAAATGCCCTTAGAGCTTTACCTCATTCGGACTTGTCTGCCACACTCTGAGATCAGATTAATACAATACTCAAATAACTTTTAAAGCTATTTCATTTATGAAAACAGAATTCCAAAATACATCATTCAGTTATCGCATATATATATATATATATATATATATATATATATATAGCACTGAATATTCTTTATTTGGTATTACAAAAGAGTCACTCAGTTCTGTAAATGCATCAGTTACCTAGAGTTACAAACCTTGCTTATGAGAATGAGCTTTTACCCTCAAAGATGCACAACATTCAAGAGTCTCAGTGGGCAAAAACAACTCAGGTTTCATCTTCTCAGAATGAATATACAGCAACAGCCTTCACAATGCCTATTTGATGAGTAAGCTTCAAGAAGTGCCAGGCTTTTAATGAGTAACAATCAAAAGTTAAGTACAGCAAGAGAAACCTACATGTGGGATTGTGTGCACATCTACCGCAAATGATAAGAATGAAAGGAACCAAATAAGCTACAACATTTACTTGGGTTAGGTCTTCAAGAACAGAAATTGTGGATTCATACTGATGCAAAAACATGCAAAGTAGATTATAATTGGGAATTTAAACTGCCAGGTCATTATGACGTGAGGCATTGTAATTGTAGTAAATGCAAGTGTAAAACTGATCAACTAACACATTTTTGAGACTAACTCTATGTAGTTCAATTCCTATGTACTGAAGTTGATTTGTGTTTATTGGACAAGATAAGATTGAAGAATCTGGACAATTCCAGATTCTTCAACACAACTGCTATTTGTAATTTCAATTACAAGAGAAATTGTGCCAAATAATAGATACATACACATTTCTTAAGTTAGTTAATGCCTTAGATTGAGGTTTCACTGATTGTTATTAGGTTACTCCACAGTCAGTTCAAGTTTCCAGGAGTCAACAATGATAGCTTGCTTCTTGTGCAACACAGGTATTTTTCTAAGTATTCACATAGAAAATTAATCAATTCAGATGGCAATCACACACCAGCAGCTGTAAATGCAGATTAGGCTGTGATCCTAAACAAAACTTGCTTTCATTTCCACAGTCTGTCAGTAACAAAGATCAATCCCATCAAGAGCAGAATATCAATAATTGAGTTGCTTACTTCGTAGTTGAAGTCTGTATTTGAAAAACATCAATATCCAATTGCAACTTGCTCCGCCACAAGCATTGTCCATTATAGCAAAATTCTGGGCAGCTTCAGCAGTTGTTTCCATACAAAGGTCTTCATTTTTATTTTCACTCTCAGGCTGTCTTCCAGGTTTTGGGATAGATTCCATAACTGTTGTGCTTTTACTGGTAATGCAGACCATTTTGGTCTCAGTCCAAAAAGCTTTGTGGATTTTTTTTTTTTTATAGAACATTGTAGGATTGAAGAACAAGGAAAGGAACTAAAGCTAAATAGCTTTCCCTGTTGTATTGCTAAGGGTGTTTGGTATCTGTGACAACACGCCAATCTTGCAAATCAAGCATTGACCAGTGAAGAGCTGTAGTTTACTACAACCAGCAAAAGGTGAGTTTTCTGACTACAAAACTGTTCCTTATTAATATTTTTCTCCTAATTGAGTAATTCACTGCTTTGCCCAAGAAAGCCTGTTTGATTTTAACTTTTAAAACATCCTACAGCTCACTTACTAGGAAACATTGCCTTGCTATAGGAAATATCTGTGTTGTCACAGCAGCCTACCTGAATATTCTTTTAATCCTTTCTTGTATTGTAATTTGTATTACTACGTGATTTTTATATTACCAGTTTAATAGTTCAATATTAGCAGGTTTTTTTAAAACAGTAAGAACTCCATGGTTTTGCTCCTATTGGTTGAATAGCATTCAGAGCCTGAAATGTCAAGGAGCTAGAGGGGGACAAGCATCAGGATCACAGCTGAAAGATTAGCACTGTGGGACTAAGTAGGCCATACAGCCATAAGATTAACTTCTGGATGTTAAACCGCATGTTTTTCCTGCATTCACTTCAGAACTTCAATAAAAACACCTTAAGGTGAGCTATCTTTATGTGAAAGACGTTCATATTAGGGAACAAAGTCACAAGCACTTCAAACATTCAGTGAAAATAGAGGGAAACCAAGTTTTTTTGAAGCAGACTACTGAATTTGAAGCACAATATTGTGTCAAGAAAGCACATTTATCCCAGATTAGAGACAAGTGCAGATTTATGCATCTGGAGCAATTCCAAGCAGCACCACACAGTTCACCTCCATGACTTAATGTCTTCAGGTTAGTATCTCTGCCCGGTTATCAGAGACACTAATTACTGCCATCAGGCTGACGTCTGTTTGCTTTGTCTGTTTGCTTTTTGATGCTTTACATCATGTACAACCCTCTACTTTATTCAAGTAGTATTAGAAACACCCACTTAATTCCACAAGCATTGATAAGCCGTGTCGCAGGGTAGGAGAAAGTTCACTTACAGAATACCTGTGGAACATTAGACATAACTGATTTAGAACCTTAAAACATGCACCAATTCAGTTCCACACTCCTACATCAGTCCACATTTGCAGACTTCCTCCTTTCAATTCAGATGTGTGAAGCAGCAGAATTGTCTTCCATGTAAAGACTTGAAAGTCTCAGACAAAATTCAGCAGTCCCCAGCTGTCCTTAAGCCTACCTACGTAAGCATTAGCAACTCCAGGGTCTACTGCTCATTTTCAGAACAGTCTGAAATTCCCCACTAGATGGCAGCTGAACCCTACGTTGATCATGCAATATTATACAGCCTTTAGAAGCCACAAGAGCTACATTCAAAGACTACCTTTAAGAAAAATAAAACATTAGAGATGATACTGTCTTAAATTTTGACTGACTTACACTTGACCTACATTTTGAACCAAGAAATGAAAGCCAGTAGCGTAATACCTTTGGCACCAGCAAGTCTCATGAAACGAGGCTTCATCAAAACGCCAGATCCTGGCATAAATAAGCCTTGTATACTCCTGCTGGAGATATAACTACTCATGGTTCTGAAAATGAGGCAAAGAGTATCACAGGAGGTAAGAAAAAGTGTTCAGGTGGACTTGGGCATGATGAGTCACAACAATATTCAAACAGTTGAAGATGTTCTAGTTTCTCAAATCCTTCCTTTCTCAAGTCAGCAGCAAGAATTAATAGACCCCAAAAGCTCCATTCGGTAGGAGGGCATTACATTTTCTACTTCACACATTAAGTCAACTTTGTTGTACCATACAGCAGTAGAAGTTTTGGCCCTGGCGTAAGACATCAATCTGGTTAAAAAAGGTCTTGATAAGACAGGTAACATTGCACTGTAGCCTTTCTGATGTGAATGCATAACCCTTCCAGTGATCTTTCAGAACTGGTATTCCACACCTGGTAAGAATCTTTCCTGTTCAGGCTTTACATTTAGCAGCAATATACAACCATTCTGCTCCATTCCTGGGACCACTGCATTTTAACAGATTTATCACTGACAGTTTGTGGATCCAGGATTTTTTCCATAGTCCATCGCTAAGTACACACACAAGTAGCTTAACAGTATCCCCCAAAGAAACAAGGAGCTTTCTGACATGAAAACAGCATCCTCAATCTAGTATTTAGTGTTGTGCCTAAATCAGATATTGAGTTGTTTTGACAATTACAGAGATGGAACAGAAAAATAGTAGCTGTTTACAAATGAATTCTTTTGTACATGGCAAGTCTCTGCACCACCTCAAACAGTTAAACTGGAAGAGTACTTGCTCATTGGTTTACAAGTTCTTACTGATGTGAACCCTAAAAATATAGATCCATTGGAAAACAATCTTGTATTAAAATACTTAATGTTCTGTATAGGAAAAGTATGGATTTTATGCACAGCTTCATACTACAACTACATTACAAAGATAACAGGCCCACAACCATTTTGGGGCAGATGTCCTGTAAGTTCTTGAAGGAAAGCCAGCAAACTTCAAACATAGCTTGAATCCCAGCACAGACACGTTCCCAATCCTGCCCCAGCAGACTGCGCACATCATTTTCTCAGCACACCTGAGAAGTGTTTGCATAATATGAAACAACTATACACTGCTCCAGTGATGGTATTTACTCAGCACTAGATACTGATGACAAGGCCTATTGTGTTCAGAATTGTCTTCCTGTCATGCATTTAACTAGTACTTCTATGACTCCCCTCCTACTGACTCAGCAGCAAGATCCACCTGGTCAGCACTTGCAAGCAAGAAATAGTTATTCTGCAGGTAGACAATCAAAATATTTCAGTTTTGTGATTAATAAAAAATTCCTTCTCCACAACAGTTCTTTATCAGAAGATTGAAATAGCTATATATAAAAGAGACAAATTAGTTTAAATTAGTAGATACCCAGGATTAAGTTAGCAATAAGATGCCAAAGGAATGCCTATGGAGTAGAGGCTGAACATTCCCACCAATATCCCATTACTTCATTGCTGTGTGACAGATGGCAGCAAAGGGGCAGTCTGACATGGAAACACGTATGAAGCAAAGCTGCGCCATTGAATTCCTCCATGTGGAAACAAATGCAGTCATTGACATTCACTGATGTGTGCTGAAGAGTGGACGTGAGCACAGCAATGTGGTGGGTGGTGCATTTCAGCTGCAGTGGCAGCTATGTGAAAGGCAAGACATGCACAGCTACCACACCATGAAGGGTGTCTTGATCAGCTCAATCACACAAATTGGCTAACTGTGGAGACCACGGTGAAAAATAGTGTTTTACCACTGAGAATTTGCTCTACGAAATAGTGTTGTGCTTTTTATAGCTGTTTTAGTTTCCACATAAATAAATAGGAGGCATTACTTTCAGAGCAACCTAAATAATGAATGTTGGAATATTTGAGAATTTTATAGAAGCAATTTTAAGAAGTTTTAAGAGCTTTTAGAATTTCCAGTGTTAGCTATGTCACGTGCTTTTATTGTATAGTTTATGAACAGAGATTTATCTCATTATATTGATAAATGAGAACTTCTTGCTATTTGTTAGGTGAAGGAAAGAAACAGCAAGCCTACTGTAGGACATGACAGAGCTAAGGACCAAGAGTCCAAGCTTTCTCCTGTTTCACCACACTACAGTGTTAACTCTACACAAACAAGTACACAAGTTTCCTACATTAAATTATTCTTTCATACCTCATTTTCTGTTTCATCACAGGTCTCATTACCTACGCTGAACTGCAAAAGTACCACCACACTACCTACAATAAAATGTCAAATACACAAATAAGGTCAAGTCAGTGCCTGGAAACAGACATAAGAACAAGTACTTCAGAAGTACTTGCACTGAAACATAAAACATGCCAATTACAAAACGAGTTTGTCTGTAACCCAGTGAAAGAGGGAGACCTCCATCCTTTAGGTACTGACATTCTTCTCCACCCCAAATTAGCAAGTTACAGCATACCAGTGTGACACACTGATGTCCATAACTCCTTACCACACAGAATCACATTTAACTTAGTGGGTCTCACTTGTTTCCCTCAGAAAAGAGTTTCACAGCTATTATAAAGGACTCAGCCTGTCACCCAGGCTGTGTGGTATCTGGTTTTGATGCCAGTTATCTTGGCATCATTTAAGACAAATTTGTTTCAAAACCTCACTATAACATCACTGCAACTCAGGTTTAACTGACAAAAACAACTGTCACTAATTGCAGTATCAAGTTCAGTGTTTTAACAATCTCCCTTTCTGATATTTCCATCAGAACATTGAATAAAATGCAAATCTATATTCTTCAGTTGAAAACTATTCTTGAGATTCTAAATTTATTCTACAAATCTTAGTTGTCAGAAGGCTTTCCTCATAGCACTGAGACACTACACCATTTCTTCTTCACTTCCTCAGTAACTCATTTCCTTATTAAATATTTGGATGTCTTCATTAGCTCTTACACTGCTCCACTTTCCATTTTTCACCACAATCCTATGGCACATATGCTTTTCAAAAGGGAATAATATACTCAGAACAATTTTTCCCCCAGCAGATTTTTATGACTCCATAAGTTACTCACATAATTTGGCTCCAAACATGCCTTGCCTACTCCATAATACATGCTTTTCCATAACACACAGATGAGTTTCTGTATTAATTAATGGAAGAAATTTTAGACTAAAAGTCATTATGAGAAAATAAAACCAGCTCGTCATAACAAATCTCTTCAGCAGGCAGTCCCTAAAAACCCAGCCATTTTTGGGCTGCCAGTCTAACAACTCCACTGAGAAAAATCATTCTAGACTAAGAGTTTAAAGAAACTTCTTACCCAACAAATGCACGGGCTACAGGTAACCTGTACAAAACAAAAGGTATCTGCTTCAGAGTTCAGACACTACTTAAAAAGTCATGTATCATATAATGTCAGTATCAGACCTTATACCTTCATTTTATTTTAAAGGACAGGATTAAATACACTCAACAAAAAAAAAAAAATAGTTGGCAGAATTAGGAACAAGTCACCCACAACAGCTAATTATTCTTTCAGAAGTCAGACCTCGAGGCAAGAGGAATGCTATCAAGTGTAAAGCCAGACACGTTCTTCCAGCTGTTTGTCATACTTATTGGACATAATAAACTGGATATGCTGGAGGCTATAATTAATCTTTACTAAGTGAACACTCCTTTTATGATGACTTGTCTACTGAGCTGTCTAATAACACTTAAGGCTTTGATAAGTAACTAAACTAGTTCATTACAGCCAATCTTCCTTTTTTTTTTTTAAATGAGATAATATATTTTATTATGCCATGCACTTTACTCAGTCATCACCAGTTACAAAAGTTACATTCTGAACAAAAAGCAGATATTCCACTTCCAAGTCCTACATTTAGCTTTCTCCATTACTTCAAATAAGTTGAAATTCAGTTCATACAAAAAAGCAATCTTGAGCGGCACAAGCTTGTTTAAAAATGAAAAGGGGCCAGACAGTGGCCATGCTATTTGTCTTTTGTTGTTAGACTCCATCACTGACTATAGCTCACAAAAGTGGAGTTGCAGTGCCCCCTTGTGAGCAGACCAACCCCAATTTTAGAGAAGCTCTAGCAGTGATCTTGGGAAGTGACAGTGTTGCAGCACTGATGCTGCTGTCACAGCCTTTTCATAAGTAGAAGCATGACAGTTGCTAAGAAGCTGCATATGTATGTGTAGATACATATATACACATAAACACATTTAACATATACACAGCCTGCCAATAACGATGCTCTTATAGAGAGAAACATTTAAAATTAATTGAACTTCTAAATATGAGAAACCACTATCAACTTCTTGGAGCCATTACTCCTTACCACAGTCTTCTTGTATTAAGTACTACTGGGGTTGGAGGGGGGGAGGATAAGCACAGTTTTTCCCTACAATTTTAACATTAGATAACCAATGAGGTAGTAGAGGAAACAACAACTATTGAAGAAAGGAGGTTTATGCTTGTCTTTTTTTTTCTCTAGAAAGGAAGAAAGATGCATCCTAATTCCTTGACAGCTATGGAGAAAATTAAAAAAGTCCATGCCAGCAAGATAAGGTCAAATAGAATCAATACTTAAGACCTCATCTTTAGTAAACTACAATTAGTTACCTACAAGTGAACACTTAGTCATCACGAGATCAAATTGTCACTACACACTTCATGAAATATAAGATAGGTATAAATATCTGAAAACTCATTTACTTCCTATGGCACCAATAGCAAACCAGTCAAGTGACAGAGCAATCAGCAGCTTTCTGGGCTGCTGAACTATTGGAACTAACTTTCTGAAAAGTCTGTCCTTTGGCCAATCAAAATCTTGCTAGAAGATGCAGACTTGTTTCCTTTGCATAGGCCTGGTCTACCGTATGCACTAATAGCCAATAATGCAATAAAAACAATTGCTACCATGCTAGCCTATACATCTCAATAGTTTCCACGGGCTCTTAAGTTTAGTTTTTGCCATATTCTTGCACTTTATGACAGTAAAGAAAGTTCACAGAAATAAAAGCACAAGTTGTTAAAAGTTCATTTGATCACATTAACTTACCGCTTCAAAGCTGATGTTAAATATTTGCCTTCAGCCCAGAGAGCCAAGGTCCAAAGCAGCTTCATTTGTTCAGGCACAGATCCAAAGAATTATTTCAACCGAATTTAGGTACATGGGTCAAAATTGCTGCATAATAATCCCAATTAAAACTTCTGCAAGAGACATCTCCTTTCTACCTTCAGCTCCCTCTTGGAGAGCATCATTACACTAGATGGGGAGAGCTGCTACTACCTGCTACTGCTCTTACGGCACTCTGGTTCTCTAGAGATTCCCTACATCACTTAGGCCACATGGCTGTGGAATGCCACACAGCTTAGCCCACATCAGTTCTCAAGAGATGTGAGAAGTTTAGTCTACAAGTCAGACAGCCTGTTACTTGTTCCATACTGAAAATCGTAGGACAGGCTCAGCAAACTAAGCCACCGCTGATGCGTGCCATACTAACCAGCATGACTCCTGGTCTAGACTAGATGACCCAAATTGATTTCTGCAGTGCATGTACTTCAAGTGCTCAACTACATGGCTTACTCATCTCTGTAATATTAGCAGTTAACTCATGATATCTGAGAACTTCAAAGACAGTGATTTGCACATGAAATATACACAGTACTAGATTTCAGAGGTCTTGAACTGAAGCTCTTGCTTCTACATGTACCAAGATGAGTTCACTGTAAAGATTCAATGCATACACACAACTATTAAAGACCAGGATTACAAATACAACATTCTCACTGACAGTTTCAAGATTACTGAAGTCACTTTGGTGCAAGTTTGAGTGGGACTTAAAGTCAACACTGGCAAGTTGAAGATCACATAAGATATTTTTGAAGACATTCTAGGGGGGTCTAATGATAGAAAGCAAGCACCTGGCATTCCTCCATCCTGCCAAGTCTCCGAATGGCAGCCCTATCACTGCCATACTGCAGCTCCTTCTGACTTGGTGCGTCCCACTAGCAGTGTTTAACAGAACTAGTCCCAGCATGCATCCCTGTGGTATCCTACAATCAGTGTTTGCGTAGAGCATTAGGCATTGCTCCTGATCACACAAACTAACTTTTTGATGGTTTGCATTGTGGAATTTAGTATGTTTTTAAGCTTATTTAGCTGCCTGCCCACACAAAGCATGAAGTTCTTGGACATACGGATAATGCCAGAGATAGTTTGAAAAGCCTTGCTAAAATTAAGATAAATGGCATATTCTGCCCGCCTGCTATCCACAAAGGTAGATGTTTACCACAGAAAAACTGGTGCATATGCTACAGCATCGAAGACTGTTGTTTATCAGGAAAAAGAGATGAAAAAAATACACTTCATAGCTAAAAATCACAGCTCTGAAGCAGCATTGCTATCACAACAGCTATCTACAGAAACACCACAAGAGGGCAGCAGAAGATTTCTACATTCGTGCGGTCTCGTACGGCAGCTCGGAGCTCCCTCCCATTCACACCGCTCCGTCGCACACAGAGCAGAGCAGATCCTCTCACTCCAGACACTTCCGATGGTAGAACTTCCCTGAGGCACGCTGCACCACAACACAGCACTGTACAATGCAATTCGAGCCATTTCCAGAGTTTATTTAACTGGCTTGATATTACAGAGAGTAAAAGGACATTAAGAGTCAAGAGGAACAGAGTTCCTCTGTTATTTTTATTAACAGTTTGTCATTTGTGTTGTTACAGCAGCTTTCAGATACAGTCAAGAAATAGGTAGCATTTTACACCAGGGACCAGTATTAAATCTTCACATTTTACTTTATTCCCTGCACTGCTCAGGACTGATGATGATATTCCTTCTGTACAAGATGTATTTGACACAACTTCCAGAAGCAAGAAAACAGAAGCCAAGCATCAAACTGATCAGCAGGCTCACTGTCACCTCATAGTCAGAAAATGACTCAGAAAAGCATCTTATTAAAAACAAAAATACTACAATAGCCCCCACCTCTACATCAACCCCCCTCATAGGCTGTTCTCCTTTTTCCTTCCCTACCATTAAAATGAGCCCATGCACAACAAATCTTAGTAATTAGACTTACTGCAAATGAATTTTACTAAAGAGCATGAGATTCAAAGCAGAAATACTAGATGAAGCTCTACATTCAAAGAGCAGATACTATATCCACTCTATTTCTACTAACAGAAAGAAGCACAAAAGAATTGAAAACAAAATCAAGATACAATATAACCAGCTTTAACTGCCACACTCATTCTCAACATCTAGTCTACTAGAATGATCCAACATCTCTTTTCAGAAGAGTCAAGTCACTTTTAGACTTGCTCTAGATTTCACTATGTATTCACAATGTATTTCTACAACTATCACTATCTCCATTCTCTCACAATAACCTTCCCTGTTCAGCTCTTACAGAAATAGAGAATGAAACCTTCACTCCTGGGTTCCTCTCTTTCTAACACAAATGCTTACAAGCAGTCTTGAGTCATCCTTCCTCTTTAAGACACAGTCTTTGCAGAATATATTTTAAAACCCCATTCAAGGCTCTCACATCAGCACAGAGATTCATAAGTTATTATCAACCTATCAAGAGAGAAACTTCTGCTCTCTCAAAGTACAACACAGCAAACCTATGACAGAAGTAAGTAAACTTTGAAAAGTGCACCAATGCCCTAAAAAATGAGCTTTCTTGATTTCTTAATAGGATTTAATCTAAAATACTACTCGAATAACTTCAGATTTTAAAAAGCTTCCCTCATATAATACCTACCTCACAGCAGATTTCACTTCAGTACTATAATGGCTTTGTCAGTTACACATATTTCTAGCTGACATTATGGCAAGCAGATGACTAAGTTGCAGATGTAGGAGTTTGAGGAAACAGTAATGGAAGCAGCACTCTGATATCTTAACTGCAGGTTTACTCAGTTTATGGTAGTCTCCAACTACCAGCCACACATCAAGGAGATACTATCCAGAGTAAAACATTTCAGCTAGCAAGAGATTCCTGTGTTCCAAATAGGTTGCTTACAAGTATAATTAGTAATCAGATTTTAATTCACAGTTATTTATCAGAATACTTCTTTTCTTCTTTCTGATTGAGACCTTTGGATACAGTTATTCTTCCCCTCCCAACATACACTCTAAACAATTAAAGCTTCCCCAGCATAAAAAATTACTCATAACCATAGCCTACTTCACAGCTGCATTTTCAAGGCCAAGTAAGAAACTAACTGCTTCCATATACTTTGCATCTGCAGTGTTTCACATCTGCAGGTGCAGAGCATAGCTGCTTCTTGTAGAAGTTCCTGTGCATATTTCAGATCAAATGTTCACACAAACTGCCAGCCAACAGCAGAACAAAACAAAGACCTCCCCAGTTTGAACTACACAGGAATCTACAGCCATCACAGCAACCAAAAAGATCAATACAGAGGAATAGCAATACAGAAAACCTAACAATAAAGGGACTAGCAAAAATAGAAAAACAATCACCCATCTCTGAAGATCTAAACTTACAGGGAAAACTTCACAAAGACAAGATCTCCAACCAGACATCCTGTCTCAGTAGCAATTAGCTCTTAAATGAGGTCTAACAGAGGTGTAGCCAGGCTCCACCCCTGCCTATCACACAGCTGAATTGCTTCACCTGCACTCCTAGAGCTCACCGGGTCCTTTCCCCAGGTGCTCCATCAGTGGCAATGACTCAATAGTTCCCATAGAGCTGTAAATCTATTCAGAGGAAAAATGACAGGAGCTTATCCTCATTTCACAGATTTGTTAATAGCTCCAGAAGTAATCTAGAAGTGTTTTGCTCCATATTCATGCTGTAGGTTGTGAAGGCAGTGCACCAAACAGCCAAAACATAAGGCCCAGTTTGCACGGCTCTTCAAGCCTTCACCTGCATCAGACTCCCACGGGCTTACACTGATGACAAAGACCTACATAGAGTTGCTGTAATAGCTGCAGCCTGTACTGGCAGTCACTCTTTGCTCTCCCAAGTCACACAGAGTGGCTACTGAGAAGGATCAAAGCAGTCACTGTAGCAACAACAGAATCCCAGCAGCTGATTCAGTGCATGTGAACTTCATTCCAGGCCTGACCTCAATACCCCTGCAGCAACTTTCACGTGCAATCAAAGCACAGGAAACCAGGCAAGTACACCAATCAATTTCCTCTGTAGATTTTTTTTTTCTTGGAAAATTTTATCCCACACCCAGAGCAGGATAAAAGGAGTGTGTCCTTGTTTTGCAGAGTACAAGTCTTCTTCCTCTGTAGACAACAAGGCACACAAGCAGTAAGTCCCAAGGCAGAACAAATTTTTATAGCACCGATGGGAGTCAAGAACGTAAAAATGCATGCATAGGTGAGATATCTGAAGAAAATAGAGGAGGGAGACACAGTAACCTTCCACATTTACCAAACTTAAAAGGCATCATCTGCATGTTTTCATCACTCAAAGCATTCGTATGGGAACTGTTGAGTCCTAGTATAACCACTGATGGAGCACCTGGGAAAAGGACCCACTAAACCCTGGGAGCACAAGTGAAGGCAATTCACCTGTGTGACAGGCAGGGGTGGAGCCTGGCTGCATCTCTCTTAGACCTCATTTAAGGGCTAACCCCCACTAGGGAAGGATCTCTTGCATGAGTTCTCTCCTATGTAAAGCTTTCCCCTGTGATTATGGAATAGTCTAATACAGGTAAGCAATCTTTTTCCCTTCCTTTGTGGTGTTTCTCTATTGCTCCACTCTGTCATCACACCTTTGTTAAAATGTGTTTCCCATTGTACTGATTTGTCCAATTCTTACAGCATTACACTTACCTTGTAAAAACATAGTGGTACTGGAAAAAAAAAAAAAGTTTCTGCTAAAATGTGCAATGTGCTAGAAGTATGGTAGCTTAAAGGAACAGCATCTTTTCTGGATGGTGATATGAGGAGAAAAAAGCTTGAATTAAAAGAAAATTTACCACTATGTAAAAGCTTTGTCATAGTAACTCCCAAATCTGAGTAGATATAAACTTAAAAAAAAATAAAGCCCATAACATCAGTCTGTATTTAGTTTTTTCATCTAATTAACTAGGGGTTTCTGCCTAAACTCTAAGGTCTTCATAATATTCACTGTCCTTTCAGCAGCAGAATAACCAGTCCCATAACCCTGTTTTTAGTTATTCATGAGCTTTATCATTCTAAACCTATGCTTTTACGCATAGGTTTAGATTTTTACGGAATTATCATTGAAACTATGCTATCTATAGCTGAAAGCCCTTCACGCTGCTGCAAGTGTATTTGCTAAGAAAGTACTGCAATTAGCTCCTAGCTATGCTAAAAGGATAAAGGGTGTCTGCCTTCTGGTTAAGGACTGGCTTCTTCCTCTGTGGAGGACAGACAAATGTATGTGGTTACTTCCAGAAATCGCTAAAAAATGTATGTTCATTTGTTGGAGTTCCTATTTATGGGGGGGGGGGGGGAATTGCAGAGAAAAAATCTACAGGGCTAAACAAAAGAAAGCTTGGATGGATGACAACTTCAGTGTAACTGCTACAAGGAGTGCTAGTGAACAATGTGGGAGAAGATTGAGCTTTAGCTGTGAAGAAATGAAGGAGTGGGGAGAAGACCTTGTGTTAGAAAGCTAAACCATCCATTTAAATGCTTGTTTTCTGAACAAACAGAAAATAAAACTCCATATTACATTTCTATCTCAGCAAACTTAGGTGAGCTGTTTAGAAACTCTGAAATTATTTATGGCAACACACAGTCACATATCTATGTATAGGGGATCTGTTGTTGGTTATGGTGAGAAACACTTGAAATACATTCTAACTGCATAAGCAACAGGTTGCAGAGCACTGATGCATCCCTTGTTCTCTTGTGCCAGGAAAAGCCTGAGGGTGAGATTTCTCCTATCCCTGTGTGTGTGTATATACATATTATATATATATATATAAAATATAATATAATTATAATATATTATTATATGATATAATATATATTATTTATATATATATATTTATATATATAATATATAAACACAGGCTCAGCACTGAGGCGTGGGTAAGAGCAAAAGCTCTTACATATATAATATAAAAACACAGGCTCAGCACTGAGGCGTGGGTAAGAGCAAAAGCTCTTGCATTCCTGTAAGACTCAACTGAGTCCTTCACCCAACTCACCCTTTTTGCTGAAGCCCTCTCAGAGCCACCACAGACAGCAGCAAGCTGCCCCTCAGGACTTCTAAGTGATCAGGGAGCTTTCCTTCCAGCTCTCTGCTGCAAGGAATGTTCTGTTGGAAACAGGTCCTGCAGCAGGAACCTGTAGCTCCACTTGCAACAAGTTACCTCAGATAGTCTGAGTGTGTTTTGTCAGCTGCTACTTCTATAGTTTGATCTTTCAATCAATATTTGGTATGGGGAGGACTGTGTTTTGTATGAGTGAAACAAACGCGTGAAGGCAGAGGGAAGGAATACAGTTTAGCTGTAAAACTCCAGGTGCTCTGGGCCTTCAACAACCCACTTCCAAAATGGTTTTATACGGTGCAGTGCTGTGCCCGCATTTGTTTACCTCCGGCACCCCTGCGTGCTCCCAGCTCTGCGCAGTACAAGAACGGTGCTAGAAGAACGGCGAGGCACGTCACCGACAGCTCGCCACACCGCCTCTCCTAGGGAAGCATCTGGTCTGTCGCAAACGCTGCCTAATCCCGGGCTGCCGTGTAGCGACCCCAAGCACGCCGGTTCGGGCTCCCGCCGTGACGCGCTGTGAGGCGACTCCCGGCGGCGGCGCTGTGCTGCGGCGCGAGACCGCCCGCGCGCCGCGCTGCCGCCGAGGGGCCGCGCCGCCCCCGCGCTGCCCGGGAATCCCCC